>NC_073725.1:112255325-112559357 GCF_023634155.1 Falco peregrinus | reverse complement strand
TATTTATCATAATGACAACTCTTGGTCTGTCCATACTGAGTCAGCTGAGTTCCAGGCTGTTTGATGGTAACTAGCTCGTTGCCATCGATCCTTAAAAAACAAAAATGGTTTGTTATGATCAGAGCTGTCAGGAGACACCTATATTGTGTAATCTGGTTCTTAAACTTCAAAAATAATTTTATTCCATATTTCTTAAACAGGTTAGTCTGGATTGTTGCTTTGACACTTCCAAAGAAAAAAAAAATAATCTTCAGGCAAATGTAGCGTCAATACTGAAGCCTGCTTTCTATCAGGGCATATGTGTCACTGATACCTTTTCATGTCCGGGGTTTTCTCTTTTATTAAGTCCCATACAGCACTGCCTCTGCAGACCGTGTCTGCTTTGTCCATTGTTTTACCTGTGTTTCTTCTGAAGGAATTCTTTTATTCTAGCACCTCTTTGTCCTTTATATTGTTATTCACCCTAAGCTTTTTGATGTCTCCCCATCCATGCTTCTTGTGACCTAACTTTTGGCTTGTCTTAAAAATCATTTTACTTGTTATCTCTCTTCTTTTGAACTCTCACCACCACTGCTGTCAGCTTTCTGGCACCTTTCTTTTATGCTTCCAGTCTGTAGTGATATTAGAACCCCAGTTAATACTTTTTTCATCTCGGTTTCTATGAAACACTTCTCATAAATCTCCTTTAACTCATTTTTCATAGAGCCATCACCAATAATCAGACAGCCTAAATACATTTATTCTTCGGTCTCATTGCTGCTTGATTTCATCCATTTAGCTGCTGCCCTTTTTTGAGATGCATCTAGTCTGCCTTTTTGGTGTGGTTTATGAATCAAGGTGACACCACCATTTTCTCAAAGTAACAGCGGTTGCCTTTAGTAATACAAGCATGCCATGCTATATAAGTCAAGGAACATAACTGTATCACCTTTGCTACATTGTCCCACTCATCTAATGTTTTTTAAGTCCAGTTTACAAGCATGAAAAAATGCAATAATTATTCCATTCCCCATTGTCTTTTAATAAACCTTGACTCACTGCATAATTTTCCGCAAGTTTTTATGGTACTTCTAATCTTTGTGCGTGAACTTTTATAACTGGAATAACTTGGAACTTGTTCTGCCTTTTGAGTGATTTGTTGTTTTTTTCACTACTTCTTGTTAGCAGCAATGCTATAATTAAAAAAAAAATCCCCATAATGAAATAATGCAATGTGTCTGCCCAGCTGTGTACTTGGTCTCGATATGAATTTCATTTTATATTGGAGTAGGAAGAGTGCTAGTCTAGAGATAAATCCCTTTTTGATTGGCTGCTTTAAATAAAGCAGACAGAGTTGTTTCTAAGCTAATGTCACTGATGTTATCGCTGCCCCAGATTAAAACTTGACTGCAGCTTGGAGACATCAGTGGAGATACATAATTCCTTTTGTTGAACCTGGTCTTATAATTTTTTTGACTTGTGAAGACCAAATCCTACTCAGTTATCTAATGAGACATAAAGCCTAGGCATAATTTTCTGTTCTGAAAGGTTGGAATTTAAAATAATTTAAACTATTTACTAAATTTATTTGTATGTATTAGTTCAGATTTTGTTTAAGTATGTATAAATAATTTAAGCTGCCACTCGATGCTGTCTTTATCACCTGCAAGGCTGAAAATTCTCCAGAATGCAAAATTAAGCTGAAAGGAGTTTTTTTTCCATACAAATAAAACATTTCCTCATGGTTCCACACTGGCCCTTCTCTGTACGGAACAGAATCAATATACCTTTGGGTTCTGTGAGCCATACCATGCCCTAAATGAGACAGAGCGAGCCAAGCACAGTAAGATTTGTATGCTAATTTGTATATGGTTTAGTTTAATGTTTTGCTGGTTGTCTGGACCTTAGCACAGTCTTGTGGAGCAAGATTGACCCACATCATGAAGCTTCTCTTCACAAACTGGCATTTCACATGTTGTTTCCTAATCAGCCTATAGATACATCTTAAAACTCTTCCTTCCAATAATGCAATACAGCTAAAAGAGAGCGTGTGCATTGAAAATTGAAGTAACACTGCCAAAGCAGGAAAACAATGTTTGGGTCTTTGTAGAGCCCAAAACTGCCCTTACTTCTTGCACATCTGGTTTACGTGAGGTCCACCTTAGTGCTGTTTCTGAATATCTCTGTCTCTCATGCAACATGTTCTGTAGGTGAATAGCTTTTGGCTCTTCTGGAATATGGACTGAAAAAATTTACTAGAGTATCTGTCCTCTTACCTGCCACATCCTTTTATAAATGAAAAAGCAATGTGAATTCATTGACCAGTTTCAGCTGCTGCCTGTCCTATTTGCCATGCTGTGGTTCCCTGTGTGTTTTAAATATATTATTGCTATCCTCAGTGGGCACTGACACTTTGAATGTGCTTGTTTTGAAATTTCACTGAGGCATACTTAGACTCTTACAAAATCCCTCCCAGACATTAGTGTGTGTTGGCACTGCATGCCTACTAGGACGCCGAGATTGTTTCTCTGATTGCTTATTTGTGAGCTTCTATTAAAAGATTACTTGTCCGTTAGCCAGGTGTATGGCCAACCTGTGCAGTGGTGTCCGTATGCGTGTGCTCTGGCTGGAGGAAGGGGGTTTAAAAACGAGCCTGGAGAACTGGTTGACCTATGTGGAAACAGGCTGCGCAGATGTGTTGTAATATCCTCCCCTCTTCAGCAGACATGACTAAACAGACTTTGTCTGCTCAGAACAATTAAGATGTTTGCCAGTGTGTGCAGGGCCCCGTGCAAGTTCCAGCTTGTTCCCAACTGGTAGAGGAGTTTTTCAATTTGTGCAAAAATATTTTAGCTGTTTGGGTTTTCTTCATTTTAGGGTTTACTCAAGAATTTTAACTTTTCAAGGAACACCTTAATCGCTGCATAAATGGAAACACTTCCAGTCTTTGGATTTTTCTAGTTTTTGTAATTCCCTGGAAGCAGTACTTAAAGCCAAAAAAGTAAACCTTGCTTTGTATGCAAACAAAAGTAAGAAAAGCCATCAATGTTTATTCATGACCACAACAGGTTTTGTGTCATCATGACTCACAAAAAGAATCTGAGAGTCTCTTCTCAGAATTTTGCTTTAATACGGAGGCTCATGAATGTATAGTTTAGAGCTCGAGTGATACCCCAGGATGCAGATGGAGCCGAGGACTGACGCTGTGTAACTGATGTCAGGGAGAGCTTTTTGCCATTGAATTAAATAAGACAAGGAATGGGGAAGTCACTAATAAAAGCTCTGAGAGAAATAAGATTAAGCTTATCATGCTGAAATAGGGTATTGGCCCAGTGGGAAGTTGTTATCGGGGTGTGATTGGGCTGGGTGCTGCCCCTGAAGGTTGGCTTCCAGTGGGAACAACCTCCGCTGTCCTGAGAGCGGCGGCGGAGTCATTTATCTGCTGAGGTAGGCTGACGAACCAGATGCATAGAGTCTTTTCTCCGTGGCAGACCTGTTCCCTTTAGGCTTCCTACTCTCAGAGCAGTCTCGTGTCTTACTGGGTAATTACAGACATTTTCTGAAGCTCGTGAGTTTAAAGTATTGAACGCTCTTCAAAGAAACCATCACAGAAAATGAAGCATACAGATCCAAACCTGAGATATGATTGTTAACAGGCTGGGGTTTTTTTCAATCCCTTAGTGTTACTGGTTACAGTTATGGAACTTTTTGTGCTGTTAAATTTTTAATTGAGCTGTATTACTACAAAGACAAAGGAATACAAAAGTTCCCATGAGCAGCCACTTCCTTACATCACCAAAGTCACCCAGAGGAACAATATTTAGATACCAGGTTAGCAGGAAATGACCCCATCTGACTGTGGCAGAAATCATTTAGTCTTTCAGAAACCTTTTGAACTAGAAAACAGTTCCATGACTTTTCAAAGAAGACTCATAAAGCATGTATTTTTAATAAGTATTGATTATTTGTTCTGTATGAAAATAATTTGATTCTGTTTGGTTAAGACTTTGTTACCTGCATTTTTCAGCCGGAAATGGAACTTCCCCATGCTGAGCAGCACATGAAAAAGAAATGCCATCCCCTCTTTCCCTCGGCAATCCCCCCAAGTCCCACCAACAAATAAGTCTTTAAATAAGATTCATTTAAGATGTTAAACCTGTTAGAGGCTTTAGTTGTCATAATGAATATTAAGTCATCTGAGTAACATAATAATGTTAATACAACTGAAATTATAATACCTAACTACCAGTTATTCCATAAATTACAGATTTGTAGAAGATTGTGACTGGAAGGGAGCTCTGGAGGTCGTCACATCCACCTTCCTCCTCAGTGCAGGGCTGAACCTGGGGGCGGCTTGTCCCAGTGCTTAACCACTGTCACTTGACAATTTTTCCTTAGGTCCAGGCAGAATGTATCTTTTTACAACTTGTGCCCAATGCCTTTTATTCTTTCTGTATGTGCTACTCAGAGGAGTGTTGTTTTCTGATTCCACAGCTGATTACTCGCTGGAACAGAGAGAAAATACTTTACTAAGAAGTTACAGCAGTATCTAACATGGTGAAGTTTCTATGCTGTTTTCTCCCTGAATTCCATGGTAAACCTTTATGTTCAATGCTAAAAGTTAGTTTAAATCAAAGTTGAGCAAAATAAACTTAAAAATATGGGGTTTTCTTCTGTTACTTTCTTGTTGGATAGAGTAACTGAAGGGAATTACTGAACTGATCTTCTGTCTTGTAGAAGGAAGGAATCCCTTTTTTAAAGAAAATCATTCATTTAGGTGAAATATATGTGACTAGGAAGATTCTTCCTATTTCTTCAAAGCTTGCCTTATCTGAAGAGCGCACTGATAGAGTGCTGATTCATAAAAATCACAATTCTAAACGAGCTTATTCTTTCAGTTATAGCTGTATATATCTGGGACAATTTATAAAGGTTGGCTATGCCAAGTTTTGTTGACTACATAGTCTTATCAGTGGAAGAAACAGCTCATGACTTTGAAGATTAAGGAAAACTTTGTTTCATCTTTACAGCGGAACTAGGTCGTGGATCATTATATTAATTGTGCAGAGGGGCAATGAAGAAAATAGTTCCTGCTTTTAATATCCTGTTTTGAGTCCCCTCCGAAATGAAATTGCTGTCTTTAGTAGTTTGGAGCTTACTCACAAATTCTACTTCAACAGCAAAAATTTTACTGTAGCCCATCGCTTGTTTCTTTGATTCCTGAATGTGATTGATTTAGCTTTCAGAAATATCAAAGAACAAGTTATCACCTTAACTATCATATGATTTTGGTTGAGAATTCATCCCCTCTGGATAGGTCGGTGTGGGAGAAAGCCCCATAGTGACTGATGAAATAGATGAGGGAACAACAGAAGCTTTCCTTTAACGGCAGAATGACACGCAGTCTGGAACTTAAGACAGGAGTTGGCTCGAGCTATGCAGTTAAGTAACATACAGTTCAAGAGTTTGTGACAGGTGGGAGATGTGCTGCCAGCATACACACATGCACAGATTTGCAGTTGCAGTAACAGACGTAGATGGTAGATCTGTGCTATGCATGGGATGTTTGCAGCCAGCAGAACTCTCAGGACAGTGAGGAGACTAGGGGAACCTAAGGCATAAGGGATATGGGCTTGAACAGGGACTTCTGCACAAATAGGATTGTGTTTATGATACGGTTCAAAATCTTCTTAGATGTGTAGCTCAAAGAAAGGCAGACTGGAACATCCAGGATGGTTTGCGTTACCGAGAGGAGAAAAAAGGAGAGGATTTCAAAGGCAGAAGTGACTGGTGCTTGCTACCACTGCCTTGCGTACCGTTAGGGAGAAACCAAATGTGATTTATGTCTTTTCAAACTCCTTTTCTCTGAGGTTTTTACTTTTGTAGTGTCCTTAGACCACAACCTGGGTATGATGTGACTCTAATTCAGATTTTGCTCGTTAGAAAGTATTTTCTGTTACTCATAATAAAAATCAAAATGGGGAAAAGCATCCATCCCTGATGTGGACAAACCCAAAATCTCAGTTCCTTGTTACAACAATTTTTTTTTTTTTTTTGTACTGTTATGAGGAAAAAGAACTGTTTTGATAGGATGGTATTTAATTTATCACATGGGAAGAGAAATATTAGAATTACATAAGAGCTTTTAAATAAATTTTGTAATGAAGTAGCAGGTATTCAAAAGGTTAATCCAAAAGAGGTGGTCAGCTTTACAAAAAATAGAAAAACTGCATCACTTTCCTGAGCTCCCAGTGAGGATGCTTTGGAATAATACTACTCCCAGGAAAACCATATGTAGTGTTTAATGTTTTTTGTGGGGTTGTTCGTGTTTTTTTGTTTTGGGGTTTTGTTTTTTGGTATGGGGTTTAGGTGTGTTTTTTGTTTTGTTCTTTATTTTTTTTAAGTCTTTGGCATTATACAATAGGTGAGTGCAGCACTGGCATTTTGTAACAATATTCCATTGAGCCAAAAAAGGTTATGAAAATTTGGTGTTAAGTCAGAACAGATAAGAATGAGGCGATTGCAATGGAGTTGCAAGCCAGAATGCAGCTTGTCAGTGAGCGCGGCGCAGCAGGAGTATACCAGTTTACACAAGACAAGATCCATGTTTAAGGAGCAGATCATACATTGCCAAAGCAAAGACGTGATCAAAATAGTGCTTGTAAGGTGTTTATTTTGGATAAAATAATTTGTCTGTCTGAGCCCCACATTGTAACTCTTCAACGCAGTCTTACGTTTCTCAAATGTAGACCCAAGCATTTAAATTAACTTTATTATGAGAGTGCTCCCCAGATACTTTTTTTTCCTGTTTAAAAAGAGGAGTTGCAAACAATAGATTGTTTCAGTTATTTATAGAGTACCTCCTGTGTTTTGGTTTATATCAAGTTTTCAGTTTTCCCCAGTGCAATATATATGTAATCACCTGTTCCTTTAAATTGCTGTTCATTATCAGTTCTGTAAGGGATTAGCTTTACAAACGGAGGAAAAGGAATCATTTTATGCACTACTGAAAAGAAACCCGTTTTTGCAGTGCAGTATGATCTTAAACATTTATAAATGAGTCTGACCTTGGTTTCGGATATTGCCTGAGGAGGTGTCACTGGCAGCATGTTGTCAAACTGCTCCTGAGCCTGCGCCGCCTGGTGCGGGGGACTGTGCATAGCGCTGCGCCCCGCGCGCTTCCTTGCGCTGGGGGCATCTCTCTGTAGCCTGGCATCCCTTGGCTGGGGCGGCCTGCTGGGGATCGCAGCAGGAGGGGCTATCCCTGCAGGCCCTGCCGCATTTTACAGTTTTGTGTTTGAATTAAAACACTTCATTGTTCAAAATTAGGCAGAACAACCTCATAAGTGTATTCCAGCTCTTTCTTTGGGGGAGAAGAGGAGGTGTTGAAGTGAAAAAAATGGGGTAGTTAATGTAAATTTAGTGCCACAAAGAACTAAAGTGTGTTTTCATAGTGCACGAGATCTGATGCTTGTTTTAAGATGAATTTTGTGGAAAATTCATTGAACAGCCTTGGTTTCTATTCTCGTTTTGGAAACGTACTGATTATATTTGCCGCCCTGCAATCAGACTTTTAAAAGTAGTTTCTCATTCTGCCTTTCACAGTTGGATTAACGTGCTCTTTCTGTGGTCCCCATTGATCCCAGAAACTCAGTGTAATTACAATCATATAGTAGGCAAAAAGATCAAAGTAATCCCAGATGGGGTGGGGGTGGGGTGGTTGTTGTGTTCTGAGCCAAAACAAGCTGTTTGGCTGACAAGCACTGGGAAGCCTTTACTGTAGCACATCTGCAAGGTACCCTGCATTACAGGGATGCTGCTTGCTTGGTGTTCCTGTGGTACTGCCAACGTGCTTTGCTAAGCTGGGCTAGACTGAATGGACGTGTAATAAAGAGATTGTTTTGTACCAGGTAGATTGCATTGGAGGGGCTGTGTTTGTTTCTCTTCATCAGAGCACTGGGTTACAAATAATGAAGTGCAGCAGCGTGGGTTTGAGTTTGAATTGGTGACCGATTTGCTGCACCCAAAGACACAAACCGCTTTGCATGGTCATGCCATCTCCCAACAGTTTGTGCCTTCAGGCTGCCATAAGGTTCATTTGCCATCAGGAGCTTGTTGCAGTATTGCTTTCGTACTGCATTCTGGAAGTGAGAAAAAGCAACAGGAGAGCCAGTAGGATTCCACTTTGTTAAAGCAGGTCTAGCAGGACAGATAAAGGGGAAATGAGAGAATTGAATAAGGAGATTTGATACAAGTATTCGCAAACAATCTGTTAGTCCAACAGATGTTGAAATTATGTGGTCAGAAAATCAAAAGCAATTTTGAAAAGAATCCAAAGAGTCATGCAAGACCCTCCTAGCACAAAGTCTCTGCACAATATTGTCAGCTTGTTTGTTCTGTTGTTTCCATATTAATGGAAGTGTTGTAAAAATAAATCTGATACTTGTACATGTTTTCAGCTGAATCCGGGTTGGACACGTAGTTTCAGAACTGTTTCCCGAGTCACTACATAGGTTTTTAAGTGGACTTGAGCCTGCCTGTGTTAATTAGAAAATTGTGTAACGTATGGATGTAACACGTGCTTGAAGAGTGAGGCAGTGTGCTTGGAGAGGTCTGCTGCTGCCTATGCACCTTCCGCCTTCTCGTGGTTTTTTTCTGGCCATTTGAAACAAGAGGGGTTTAGTAGAACTAAACTACAAACCTGATCTGCCTGCTGTATTTCTAGAGCGTCCATACCTTAAATATCTAAATATTTTACTGGTTGTGCTTTTATACCAATGCTTGCAATTTTCTGGGTAATATTTATTTTTATACTATTTGATAACTGAATGGGAAAAGTTACACGTAGGATTTTAATAATAATCTGGCATGTAAGATGTTACTACAAATGCATTTATCTTCTCTAAGTTTTTGAACTATCTAACATGGAATAAATCGGATAAATGCATAAATTATACTGCATTGGAAACCATCTTCCTTTATTCGTTTAGTTTTGGCTGGTGTCTTCAGAAATTATTTTAGTTTCTAACTATATGAAGAGCATTCTTTGTGCGTAAGAGGAGAGAGGAGAAAGTTTTCCATAACTTCTTGATGCCTGCTCCACAAGATAGAAATATTGTGTATACACCACATGTATCTCCATGGAAGCAATGATGAGATTAGTGAGCTTGCTGGATAAATAAAAATTTTAACAAATGAATATTTTGATTGCTTTTCAAGTTTTCTATTACTTATGTGTTATATACAGTACACTAGAGGAAATAAAGACGTGTACAACATGTGCATGGGAGATGACATAACTGCATGTGTGAAATCTGCGTTAGTTTTTTCTGCGAAATATTATTTTCTGAAAATGTGAACTGAGCTGAAAAGGATCCATATTATTCATTTTGGAATTATTTAGACTAATGCATATTTTGTTTGTCTTTGGCAGCTAAACTTTGTGAAGAGGGAGTAGTGTGGTTGATTAAACAAGAAAATACTGTAGGCATAGGATTGAAACGTGACTCATATCTGAGTTAGGTGATGTTTAATGATTTTATTGTTATTATTTTAACAATAATTTAAACATTTAAAATAATTATAATATTTTGTAATTATAAATATATATTTTATGTATTTATGTATAAATATAAATTATATTTATATTTCTAAATATAAAATAATTAAAATTTAAAAATTATTATTATTTTAACGATACTTTTTATTGTTATGGGATTCTCTGTCCCATCTGAAAATGGTCTATGTGCTTCGATCAGTCAGTACAGCTCCGAGGATTTCTGTGGACCTTTTTTTTACTTGCAGAACTTGGGAAATTTTTGGAAAATGAGCGAGAAATTTTTCCAGTTCTGAAGGGTCTTCATAACATTTGGCAGTCACCTTTTGTCATATGACATGTTTTGCAAATTCCGATCTTAGTTCCTTCTCCCACTCAGCTCCCTGTCTCCATGAAGAGTGGTGAGATGATTGATTCTTCACAGGGGCTGTCGGAACGCACGTCCAGGAACGTGTTCCCTGTCTGACCAGCCATTAGTTACAGCCTGAATTTCTTTTGAATATAAGGATTATCAGGTTTATTAGGTGAACAGAACTGCACCTTTATAACTTAGTATCTTTAAGCTGCTGAAAATATTTGAAGTAGAGCAGTCTTCTGTTCCCAGTACGAAGGTGTTGCTCTGTCAACCATGCACACGTGCTATAAAGAAGCATTGCAAGGACGATGATGATGGATGGCATGTTTATGGCTATGTCGTGGGTGTGGACTAATCTCATGAAGATGATCCTTGTTTCAAGAGACTATTTAATTTTTCAAGAGACTATTTAATTTTATGGTTGGAGGTAAAGTGAAACACTGGAGCAGGATTCTTAGAGAGGCTGAGAAATCTCAGAAATACTTAAAACTCAGCTGGACAAGATCCTGAGCATCCTGATCTGGTTGGCCCTGACTGAAGTTGAAAGTGTGGACAAAGTGATTTCCAGAGGTATCCTCCAGCTGAGCTGTGACCCTGTATGGGAACACCAAGTGGACCTCAAGTATCATGTCATATAATCTCTTTATTGTTTCTGAATTGTTTATTTCTGAAATTCAGCTGAATAGCTTGTGTAGTTAAACCGCTGCTCTTTTTTTGCTCAGTAACTAACAAACGTTTGACTCTGTATGACCTCAAAGCTGATTTGGGTCCTAGACAGCAGTCATGCAGCACCGGTGAGTTAAAAGGATGTAGCGGAACACGGCAAGCTATTGATCTGCAGCAAAACACATACAGTCTGTGTAGCTGGACTGGCATAGACCTCAGATGTATAAATGGTCTTAATTATTCTGAGAGATACGTTTGTGTATATGATCCAGATTTCCAGACTGAGGCTGTGAAACCCATGAAAAGTCAGTTTGCGCTTAAATCTACATTGTGGCGGGGTTTAAAATATTTTTTGGGGTGATTTTTATTTGTGATTTTGGATTTAGAAATGTAGCGAATATAGACTTACGCATATTTTTATTCTTAATGTAAAAACTGGGCACATCAAAGGAGGAAGATGATAGAAGAATTCAAATGCATGTATCTATATACTATAGTGTTTTCATTTGCATTTCAGTCAAAGGGTTTCTATCAGACCTAGTCATTACTATGATGGTATTTACATTAATTGTGGCTTCATTCAAACAGACGTTCAGTTTAGATAGTTGCCTTTTGGTGGTAGTAAAACAAAGTTTAAAATCCCACACAAAATAGGATAATGGCAATCATCAAACCTGCTTGGTGTGTGGGGGTAGTTGTTTGTTTTCACACTTGTTTGTTTTCAGTTTTTAAGAGCCTGAGGAAAAGACTTAATAGTAGAAACTCTGCTCTTAGGTATACATCATTCCAACAACTCAAGTGCTGTGCCCTGAAAAATGGTGGGTTTGGCTCCAAAGTGCTTTTAGAAGGGGAAAGAAATTGGTTTTGTATTTGTTTGCTTCTCTGCTTTGTTTTTGCCCTCATAAAACAAGAAACAATGGAAGGAAATGGGTCTTGATGCATTCTTACAGAAAAAAAAACTAGTATGCTTTTTATTTTGTTTCTTTCCTTGTGTTGTTTCATTAACTTAGTCATGTAAAAAAAATCCATTTTATGAGTGTTTTCATGTAATATTCTGATGAATACATAGGAAAACTGCTATAAAAACAGAAGGGAATAATTACTGCCCAGTGCTACTGTTTGTATATCTGTTTGGAACGTATTACGAGAGGATATTAAAAAGGCTTTCTAGCTAAAAGTTTACACTGTAAACAAATACTTTCTGTATTGTTTACTTGCCTTTTTCTGTTTTATTCTTAAATATACCTTGCAAAGTATTTGGAATCTTCAGGTGCTAGTTCTTGAAGACACATGGAAAATGCTCTGGTTTCAAGTCCAGGAGAGAATCCTGCTTTCAGCTGGGATGGAGTTAATTTTCTTCTTAGTAGCTAATGCAGTGCTGTGTTTTGAATTTAATATGAGAATAATGTTGATAACAAACTGATGGTTTTAGTTGTTGCTAAGTATTGTTTATACTGAGTCAAGGACTTTCCAGTTTCTTGGGCCCTGCCAGGGGAGGGCTGGAGGGGCAGGGGAACTGGGGAGGGGACACAGCCGGGACAGCTGAGCCCAAGGAGCCAAGAGGATGTGCCATACCACAGACCATCAGGCTCAGGATGTAAACTGGGGGGAGCTGGCTGGGAGGGGCTGGTGGCTGCTGGGGGGCTGGCTTGGCATCGCTCCCTGGGTGGTGAGCAATTGCATTGTGCATCACTTTTTTTGGTTTTTCCCCTTCCCTTTTGGCTTTTATTCCTCTCTCCCTCTCTCTACTTTTCATTTCAGTTGTTGTTGTTGTTATTAGATATTTTATTTTAATTATTAAGTTGTTCTGATCTCAACTCTTGAATTATACCTGCTTTTCCCTGATTCTAAACCCCATCCCACTGGGTGGGGGAAGTGGGTGAGTGGCCGCATGGTACTCGCTTGCCAGCTGCAGTTAAACTATGACAGATGGTTTAGGCTGGTATGGACCTTAAAGACCATCTAGTTCCACCCCCCTGCCCAGGCTGCTCCCAGCCCCGTCCAGCCTAGCCTTGGGCACTGCCAGGGATGGGGCACCCACAGCTGCTCTGGGCAGCCTGGGCCAGCGCCTCGCCACCATCATAATGAAGAATTTCTTCCTAATATCTCATCTAAATCTGCCCTCTTTCAGGTAAAGCCATTGCCCCTTGTCTTATCACTACCTGCCCTTGTAGATAGTCCCTCTCCAGCTTTCCTGTTTCCTCCAGCCCCCTTAGGTACTGGCAGGTGCTGTAAGGTCTGCCCAGAGCCTTCCCTTCTCCAGGCTGAACAGCCCCAACTTTCAGCCCGTCTTCACAGGCGAGCTGCTCCAGCCCTCTGGTCGTCTTCGTGGCCTCCTGTGGACTCGCTCCAACAGGTCCGTGTCCTTCTTGTGTTAACGCAGCACTGCAGGTGAGAGGTCTCAGGAGAGTGGAGCAGAGGGGCAGGTTCCCCTCCCCCGCCCTGCTGGCCACGCTGCTTCTGGTGAAGCCCAGGGCACGCACGGGGGGCTCTCTGGGCTGGAGGGGCACATTGCCAGGCCATGTTGAGCTTCTCGTCCACCAACACTCCCAAGTCCATCTCCTCAGGGCTGCTCCCAGTCCATTCTCCACCCAGCCTGTATTTGTTCTGTACTGTGTGTCTGAGCTGGCTAAGCCCATGTGCTAAGGCACTTGCTGCATTTGCCTATTGTCCGACTTTTGCAGTAATGGCTCAAATGTAGATAGGTCAAAACGAAGTATAAAGTCCATCTTGGAAGAGGACATTCTCAGAAAAAAAGGATACAAAAATTGAGTGATCATTAAAGGGGCGGAAAATCAAATTCAAGACACTTGTAGCTTGATAAAATGATAAAATGAAAGGCATCAGAGGAGGAAAGGTGCCCTGAAAGGTGATGGCAGGATTCTTAAACATGCTGCAGCTGGCAAAGTGGAAGTCTATAAGGTGATTTTGAGAGAGGTAATGTTTGCGTTTTGTATGAAAAGTGAGGCCACTCATGAGAAGTGTTATACATCTATACATCTATTCAAGATAAATGAATACAGGAGGAACTCAAAGAATAATAGTTGCTGTTCATTGAGATCAAAATGAGAATGCCTCGTGACCTTGACCTTTTAAGCTGTGGCTATGGGCTGAAAATACAGAATTTTGGAAAGGCTATAGAGGGAAAACAAGCATCAACCAGGGGCACCATCATTAAAAGAAAGCACAAAGTTGATGGAGTTGAATTTTTTGCAAGATAGTAAACCGCTCAGACAGGAAAGGCTGTGAAGGCAGGGACAGAAAAAAGGCACTTACGGAGGTACTAGGGTTGCCAGGAATTTGTCAGCCATCTCAACCACCTGAGGTAGCACCATTGTGTACAGGGATCTGGGAAAACTATCCACAGTTTTCTCTACTTACTGTTTAAATAAAGGAGCTTGAAGAAGGACATGCAGTTTTTATAACCCTTGGCTTTGATTTTTTTTTTTTTTTAAGGTTAATTTCTTTGTGTCTGTGTGTTTAAGTTTGCAATTTCTGTGTCAACTGAATTAAGAAGTATCTAACAGTTAATTCCTTAGATTATAGCCAAACCTGATTTTAGCTACAGTTTAATTATATAAAGTCAGCAGCCACTTCTGAAAAAAATTGTGTTGGAACCACTGGAATTGTTGTAGGATAAACTTTTGCCACTGGCAGCAAGAGTAGATCCTTGTTTAAGTGCATTACCTTGGTTTCTTAGATAGTAAGGAACATACTTCACCACAGAGTGCACTATGCAGGCTCTGACGTGCATCTAGGTATAAATTCTGAACAAAGAGAAATATGTCAGTTCAGGATACTGCTCATGTTGATTGTTCATTTATGGCTTTTTTTTCCTGTGGGAAAGGGGGATGGGGAAGGAATTGTTGAATATGCAAAATGCTTGAAGTGTTTTCGGTTTCAGTAAGATGAAGGGTAGTGCTTACTGTGCATCAGGTATCCCAAGATGAAAGGAGAGTGCTGAACTTTATAATTATCCCTCAGTCTATACCGTGAAGTCTGAAAACGTTGCATGTTAGAACTTGCAAGCATGTAATGAATTTCAAGTTGCAATTTCATTTCTGTTGCATTCCTGAAAGATACAGCCAGTGGTCCAAGAAGAATACTGAACAAGTCACACAAGGTGTGTTAATGCAGCCTGATGTTCTTTTCTAGCATAAGTGTATTTAGACACACGCACACATATTTTGTAAAGTAATTTAAGCTGCCAAAAGTTCTGATGTATTGTCTCTCTGCTATAGCATAGAACAAAAATACGTTTAATCTCCTATCTATCAAAAAGTTCACATTTTGTGGTTGTGAAATAATTCAGTTACTTTAATTTTAAACATGTGCTTGAATGTATTCATTTTTCATTTGTTTAGATTTCCTAAGTGTACATTTCTAAATCAAAGACCAAGATATGATAAGCCGTAATTGATCTGGGAAGCTGTATGTTCTCAAGTGATACTCAGCTGTGCTCTTTGATGTATGTAATGTCTAATTTTCAGCCCTTGCCTTTGCCTGTAGAATTTGACTGTTATTCTCCACTGTATTTGGAGCATTTGTAACATAGTAAATACTGTGGTTTGCATAATAAAACTACTCCAGGTTTTCCTAAGCAGAGGTTTTGGTACGTGTGTATGTAAATTTATCTCAGTTGTGTGTAGAAAATAGTATTTGTGGGGGTGGGTTGTTTGTTTGTTTTGTCTCTCTTAATGAGGTGGCCATTTTTAAGGCAAATCCTGCTGGCAAGAAACTTACAAGAATCCTCTAAGGGTACATTTATATTCTTGCAAGTTTGTTTAGAAGATAAACAGTAGTTATCTTTTGAATTACATATGTTAATTACAAGATGCAAAGCCACTACCTGCTGCAGTAGGTGAACACCTAATTTTGGAACCATTGTCATGGAAGTTAAATTTCAGGTACCCGGTGTTACTGTTGTATGAAGGAAATGCAAAACTCTCTGTTCAGTAGGATGTATTGAACGTGCAAAATGCAGCTGTGTAAAATCAATCAGCGGGAACTTGTGAGCAAAGTTAATGCACAGGGACTTCCCCCTCCCCCCATTATTTCTATTATGTAAGACAATAATACTTGTAATTCCAAGTGTGGGAAATGTTCTCTTATCCTGAATAGACATAATTTGTATCTGAAATTTAAGAACCTCTCCAAAGAGGTTTGAACATAAAAGCACGTATTTGAAGAAGCAGGTGTATTTAGATGATCTGTCCAGATTTGTACAGGTGGGGTTGGTTTTGACAGCTGTTTTCTTATCTTCCTATTTTATTACTTTTCCTGTCATTGCCTGTAGCTGCATTTAGGTTTAACTTACCCAGGTGTGCTGCAGGACAGAAGAGAAGTGAAAACAAAATCCAGATTCACAGCTTGGGTTGGGTGTCAGGTTCGTGTCGTGACAGTCATTATAGACATTGTCTTTCATGGCTTTCGGTGTTTCATGATTTCTCCTCTTGAAAGTTTCATTCTTTTGAAGTAATATGCAAAGTTTGCATAGTCTATGTGGTTTAATTGTCTTTTCATGGAAACTCATATTGCTCTCAACAAAGACTATGATATATTATCATTTAGCTGTTCGTATTGACATTTAACACAGCTTCTTTTGCGCGATATCACATAGCTTGTTGTCTTTAGATTAGCATGCAGTTCTTCATTTTTGTATTTAATTTTTCTGTTTTCTTTCATGTTCTCCTCTCCCCTCTGCATGTCATTGATTAAGGTACTACTACTCTGTTCTTCGTAAACCTTGGTAAGATCCAACACACAGTGCTGTGCCTCCCCCTGGCAGTGCCCAAGGCCAGGTTGGACGGGGCTAGGAGCAACCTGGACTGGTGGAAGGTGGCCCTGCCTGTGGCAGGGGGTGGAACTGGGTGCTCGTTAAGGTCCCTTCCATCCCAAACCATTTGTCATGATTCTATGGTTATGACTGCTGTGATAGATGAAGTGTAATCTGTCTTCATTCTCCTGGAAGTAAAATCATAGCATACTTTTCAGATGTTTAAAAATAAAATAGTTCTCAATCCAGGATGTTTGCGTAGTGGTTAAATACCTGCGAACCTTAATGTCAATCTTTTTGCAAATATTTTCGTGTTAAAAGCCTCCTAGAAAAGAGCTGTGCTTTAGATAGGAGAGAATTTGTCATTCTTTTCACTTTCACCCTCTTGTTAACAGTACTGTACCTCCCCAGTAACCTAGTAGGCACTGCTGCTGTGCTTGGGCTTAGTCCTCAAGTCACTCGAGGTGCTCAGCTGCTAAGGGCAAGTACAGGGAGCTGCTCTTTTCCCTGTAGTTTCAACCAAAAGCAATGGCAGTGCCGGTGGAGCTGCCGCTCGTGCTGCGCGGGGCGTCAGAGTCGTGCAGCGCTGCACGTCAGGCAGGTAAAGCAGGAGGGCTCTGCAGCCTTCGCAGGAATTGCGGAGCAGCTCACCGGTTCCTGGGTGGAGGTATTTCCGTGTCACAAAACCACTAATATAACTGGCACCCTGATGAGCCTTTCTCTGCAAAAAACCAAACCGAGCGGGGAGCGTGCTTGCCTTCTGACCCCCGCTGCCCAGATCAGCGGGGGGATGGGAGCACACGGAGCAGAGAAGCTGGCCGCCTTCCGATGTGTCTGCTTAGCAGGTAAAGCAGACGGTTCAGGGCTGTCAGTTGGCTTCTTTCGCTTTTGTCTTTGAGTCACCTCATGGTGTATTTTTAAAAGTGTTTGTCGTGCTGCTCGGTGCGTTTGTAAGGGTTACAATCTATGGGCTTTGTTTTCAAAAATTAAAGCGGGCTAGACAAAGTGGACTATCGGTCTGAACTTTGGTTTTCTTGCTTTTTGCCAGCTCAAATCATACCATAAAGTCTATTTAAAGTTTTTGGGTTTTGTATTTATTTTCCACATCCTTGACCCTGACTGGTGAGCTGGACATTTATGTTTGCCTTGGCAAGCTCCAAGCTGCTCATCTAGGGCAGGATGAAAACTTTTTTTTTCTTTTGTAAACAAACTGTTCCTTCAGTATTTTCCATAAGGATTTCCACCACCATTTTGCAGCGCTTCTAGGAATTGAGAAAATCTTGCCATTCTGAGTTTTCATTTTACACAGCTTGTAGCACTGCATAGAAATGTTTGATTTTCTATGTTTTCTTAGGTTGAATTTTGAAGAGCTTTTTTCAGAATGTTTTCAAATTCCAGAAATACTACATTTTGTCTTGAAGAGGTTTATTAAAGCAACAGGTCAGCGTTCATTGTTGCTTGTCTAGAAATGGGGTTGTTTGTATTTTTTATTTGTCTAACCGGTGCAACTGTGAACACTGCCCCATTGTACTAGACACTGTATATATGTAAAATACCACTTTGTGCCCTGAAGAATTTATGGTCTAAATAACATCTGGCGTTCTGTACTTCTGTGGATATATTTTAGTTGTCAGGATGTAAAATGAGAGAATAACTTAGGTCACTTTATGCTGACACACAAATTGTTGGGGAACAAATAAATTGAATTTTGTTTCCCACAGGAACAAAGGGCTGGTGCTGCTCCTTTGTGTTAGGGGTCTGGCGGCGAGGGGCTCACCGGTTTGAGTGCTGTGTGCCCTGCAAGTGGCATTCTTGTTCTCCTAATCAAAAAAGGCTTGTCACAGTACTCCAGCAGTGTTGCTGCTAACTTAGGCAAGTTTGAAATGCTCCAAGTCAGAGAGGAAATTTTATATAGTATAGAATTTATATTATGATAATATTAAATCCCATTCAGAGCTAGGTACCCATGTTTAGTCCTCATCCCAAGCTACTGCAAGCCCTGCCAAGTGGAAGGAGGGTATTTGCCATAAACCTAAAAAAATAATCAGGAGAAGTCTTTTAAGAACACCCATGCTTTCTGGAAGAAAAGCTTGTAGTATATATTCCGAATATGTTTTCCCCTCACCCCAAATAGTTCTGCCTGCAAGTCCCTATATTTCCTTTACATCATGTGTTCTGCTCCCTGGTAACCGGTATGAATTTATAACACTCACCTTAGCGTGTTCACAAGGATACCAGATTTCGTGGTACTCTGTGAAAATACTTTTTTGCCCCAATCTATAATCACTTACTGAACAAGGGCAAGTAGCAAAGTGTAAGTACAATTATATTGTACTGCAGAAGAAAAATCAACGTGGTTTTTAATGTTATTTCAACAATGGGAAAATACGAACGTCATATGACTTCTTATCTTTATGCTGCTGTTCTTGAGATCTAAAATTAGACTACAAAATGAAGTATTGGAGAACAATTAGTTCTTTATGAATGACTTGAAAATTTTCTGCAATTTTAATGAAGTATGCTATTTATTATAAGTTTTTATCTACATTAAGTATGTGCCAGTGAGTCAGCAAACCAAAACAAAAAGTCTAGTTTTAGGTCTGCTGCTCACTCTAAATGATAATAAATAGTAAGTAACCAAACTGAAAGGTCAGGAACAAATGCTGAAAAGTGTACGTTAAAAAATGCCCCCAGAGTTAGAAATAATGAATGGTGTGTAGGTTGTTAACAGAAGAGAAAAATTCTGAATTTTATATAAAGCTCCACTGGTGTTAGTCAATAGTCCATAAAATGTTATTTATTCTTCCTTTTAAATAGTAATACTGATTTTATAAAGGTATATTAAAAGTATATTGAAACTCCACAAACTAAATTTCCACTTCCTTTTTTTTGTTGCAGATCTGGGACATGAGTGATGATGAAACAGTTTGAGACCGGCGGGATAAGGTGGAAGATGACCTGCTTTGGACGGCAGCACTGCCTTTGATCCCTTCCTTGACAAGTTAATGATTGCTTACCCGTGCTGACTGCTACAAATACAAACAAATATAATCCACAGTTTGACACTAATACCTTCACATTAAAAGCAGTATGTTATGGATATAACTCTCCACATGTTCATTTTTATTATGTAAATAACTAAAGCAATGTGGTTATGTTTAAACCTTTTTTTTTTTTTTTTTTTTTTTTTTTTTAGTTTCTGAATATGGCTTACATGTAAAATACGCTGCCTAAGTAAGCTGTGGTGTTTTATTCGCCCCAGTTTTTATTTTGCTTGTCCATGGACGTGTCCAAGCAGCATGTCTAAATGTCTTTTTTCATCTTTCCCAGATTTGTGCCCCTTTAGTTGGAATTTATTGTTAAGATGGAGAACATTCTGCTATCAGGAATTAAATCCTTAAAAGAAAGCAGGAGTAGGTAAGAACCTACACCTACTGCCTACACCACGTTGCTTGCTGTTTCTAGGTACATGTTTATAGTACAACTGATAGTTCTTGCCTGTGTCAATGGAGGTGTTATTCTCTGTAAAGGTCTCATAATTTCATGCTATGGGAAAAAATGTGGTTTGACTTATTTTTACACAGGAAAGACCAAAATGCATTGGTATCATGATTAGGAGCCCCTGAAGTTCAGAGCAGGCTGTTACATAGTAAAAATTGCTTTGTGGGGGTAGGTCATTGATAAAGTCAAACCTTGTCGAGAAATGCTTAACTGAAATGAGAAATCGGTTCTCTAGCTCCGCTATTCTTGGATGCTCTCACCCAGTACTTTACAGGTGTTTTAAAAAAAAAAAAAAAAGAGCAATTAGGGTTTTCATTTTGGTTGGGTTTTAAGTTTTTCAATTTTTGCAGCATCAGGAATGGCTTCAGAGATTATAGCTGAGCACAAACAGTAGTTAGGAAATCCTTGAGTTGAAAAGATAACTTGAGAAAAAAGGACTTGTAAAAGGTCAAAGTACATTACTTTAAAGTTGAAAGTGAATATTGTTTTTTATCTTGGCATAGGTTTTAGAAGTCTATTTGCAATCCCTTTTAGAGCTGTATATTGTGGGGATTATGGACTAACTCACTCAGAAAACATGCAAATCACTTTATCTGTCAAGCAGTCTTTATTTCCTGTAAGTATTACGAAAATTAGTGGGTCAATCCAATTATTTTAGTTTCTTCCTTAACATAAGCCCTGAATATTCGGTGCAGATAATTTCCCAGCTTTTCTTATGCCACATCAGAAGTTTTGTCAGGTCAAATTTCCCTAAAAACTTAAGATACCTGCAACTCCCATGTTCCAGTCATAAAGGAGCTTTATGGAGAGATGCTGAGGTTTGCGTCAAGTGTCTAAAATAGCTATTGTTTCTATTTATTTTAACTATGATATTCGTTATATTTATGTGATTTCTTAAGTAGCCTTAAGGGAATGTCTTGTTTAGCTAACTTCATTGTAATATAAAAATATATATGAATGAAATGTATATTTTTGGAAGACTAGTAATAGCAGGAAACTGCTCTTTTGGTGGTCGGGCAGTGAACAATAAGATCGATAACGTGCCATGTCCATTTTAAAGCAGTTTGTTGATGTACATAATTAGTTATGAGCTCAAATGACTTCCATTTTGTTAGCCTTGAATGAGTACGAGGGCGGTTTAAAGGGAGCAATCGACATTTTTATCCTTTGGAGTTGCTAACCATAGAGAGTGAAAGTCTCTTTTGCATTTTTTTGGTTATCTAAAACTTGAAAACTAGAAATCTTTCTGAAATCTGGTAAATTGTTTTAAATATCTAAAAGTATCCTGTTAAAGTCACATTGTAGCTTTGCATTGGCGGTATCTAACTGCAGACGTGTACAAGATCGAAAGGTTCAAAACTCAGGGTTAATACAACGTTTCCTTACCTCTGTAATTTCAGTAACGTACAGCTCTCTCAGGCTGAGCTGTTTCCTGTACATATGCTTCCCAGATGTCTCTGATGTTCAGAAACACTTCAGTTTGACTTGGAATAACTTCCGTTGTCTAACTATAATGTTGTTTTCTTTCTCCTTGCGGACAAGCGTTGTTCTTGTTTTGCTTTTACTCAATTTCTTGGCATTTCACTGAGAGAGAAATCCTGAGAAGCCATTCAAATGAATGAATGAGTGCACGTTCAAATACTATTAGCAGATAAGCACATTTATTTACGGGCTTGTGTGCACTTCATGGCAGGATTTCAGCACAGTCCTCAGCTCCAGTTATTGCCGTTTAATGGAAGAAGCTAAACTTTACCTTGCTTCATGAAGGAGGTAGCATTTAAATTTTATTTGTGCTGCCATGACCTCCTAGGCATCAGTGAAGAGCCCAAACTCATACTTCTGATGCAGAACCCAACAGCTACCATGGCTTTTCAGGTAAACCACATCTGTTGGGAAGAGGGAGCGAACAGCCTCAGAGAAACCTGCTCCTCTTGCCAGAAATGCAGTAGCCTTCTGTGGGAGTGGGGGCGTGGGACTGTATCTCACAGAAGGCAACCGTGACACCTTCGCATCACATCTGGGGACATTTAATAAAGACCACAGATCTCAACGGAGAGCTGCTGACATCCTTTTTGTGCTTGAGTATTATAGAAACTCATGGATTGGGAGCCTCTCTTTTCCTTTCACACTTCTGCTGACTAGAATTTTTCTTCAGTGTCATCCCTTCAGTGTGTTTGCCGGCTGAATTCTAGAATGTGTTATGGAGTGGTACCACATTCATGGAAGGGAGGTACTTGAGATTCTGTATGAAAGTTTTCTTCTTTAAAACACCCCCTTGCTTTTATCCTTGCTTTCACAGTCTGCTGTTAAGTCCTCTTCACCTGTGTCATAGTCTGTTGATTAGGAATAAATTTTGCCTAGGACATGCCCTTTACACGGTGTGTAATTAATTGTCTCAGCACCGTTACAGGCAGCAGAGTCACGGCCAGTAGGTGGTTCAGCTCACATGAGAATCTGTTCTGTGAAACATGGGGCTAATTTGAGTCTTCAGACTTCAACATAGGGCTCTGTAAGGGAGAAAGGGCACAAATTTGAAAATTACACTTAGATCCATGAAGAAAGACTCACGATGGCCCAAGCAGGTTGGTCGAGAAAATCACCAAGGAATGCAACCGTAGGATGTACATTCCTAGGAAGCTGATGACTCTCAAGAACTACAGAGAGATTCTGCTTCAGTAGAAATCAGCACAAGTTACTTTGCCACTTCAAAGAAAACTGTAGAGTTTGCTCCAGCCCTTAACATTGTAGAGCTTGAGCCTGGAAAACTTCTTCTCCCTTCCCTGTGTTCTGTCTGGCTTTGGTATTGTGTCCTCAGAGAAGTCCAGTGACAAGAACTAAAATTTCATTTTTGTTGTCTTTGATACTCTTATTCCACTTCCTGTGAAATGTTCTTTCTAATTCTGTTTCTTTGTATAAGATTTGGCTGCTCACCTTAAATATATTCAACAGAACTATTAGCAAAATTGAATAATTTCCCCATACTTTTCTTTTTTCTTTTAACTTCTCACTTGTGCTCTCATGGAAAACTCTTACTGAATTGGGTTTTATGTATTTCTGAACTTTTCGCTAGGCACTGTAGAGTCACGTCACAGCACTTGTTTTTCCGTCTTACTGAACGAATTCCTTCTGAATGTACATTAACTAGTCCAAATGGAATTGCTAATAGAATCATAGAATCACTGCGGTTGGAACAGACCCTTAAGATCATCGAGTCCAACTGTAGACCTAACACTGCCAAGTCCACCACTAGCTACTCCATCGTTGCACTCCTCTGGAATAGCGCTGGGCCACGAACAGCTCACCCAGCTCCCAACTTTCCGCGGAGTTTTCCTCCTCTTTTCCTAGCCAAATCGTAGACCCAGTGAGAGTGCCGGGATGTGACTGAGAACAGACTTTGGCATGCAGGGCTCTCATTAGTGCCATAATGTGGGAACAGGTCACTAACCTGATACCAGCGTTTGGGCTGTTGATCAACAAACTCTGCCTGTTTCCTACAGCATCATTAAGAGCTGTGACGGAATCCATGTGGGTATTTTTATGTAGCTTCTCTTTATAACCATCTCTTAAGAGTTCAAGGAAAGCCTAACTCTGTAGTCTTACGGGAATAGGAAGGATAGCTTGCATTCTTTCAAAAGTAAGAGATGTTGCCAGCTAACATGTAGTCACAACCTTTCTTGTCCTGCTGCCGGGTGCTGTGCGGTGCCGGTCCCACCAGTGCTGGACGGGGCAGACAGCCGTTCTCATGCTCTCCATCCAGTCACCTTTGTGCTGTCATGTTGCACCAAGAGTGCACAGAAGCTGAAGAGAACATAAACAGCTAGATGGTGGCATTTCTCCTTGCCAATTTTCCAAATTTTTATACCAAATTTGTTAGGGTGTTGGTTGGGTTTTTTTAATACTAATGCAGTACTTTCCTTAGAAACAAATAAGCACTTGTACTCCAAAGAGAGCCATTAAAGAAATACTTGCAACGTGGTAAACTTTAGCAGACTTCCTAAGAAACATACTCTGGAAGACATCCCAAGCCTGTTACCATATTTTTTTCTGAATCTTTTGACATGACTTCATTAATTCCTTTTATTCCCCTTTCTTTTTTTTTTTTTTTTTAATAAAAAGTTCCATGCAGATGATGTGCTCGTGCATATCCTGCCAAAGTGAAACTTTCATTCAAGAGGGTCTTGTGCACCTTCTCTCTTGTAGAGCACCTGGATTAACTGTTTTAAAAGACAGAAATACCACACTAGAAGGACTTTGGACTGTCCCAGTCTGGCCCTGTGTCAATTCCTAACCTATGACACCTACCTACCTGGCCCATTTCGGTTCCAGCTCTTTCCCTTGCAGCTGCCTGGACCGTCTCCAGAACCCTGACGGTGTTTAAAAGTACTGTGACAACACGCAGGTCATGCTTTAGGTTTGAAGTTAATCTAGACTTTTCCTTTCTATTACCACTGCAGCTATCCAGTGTCAGAATTTCTGAAAAGTTCTTTTTTTTATTTTTTATCAGTGCAGCACTTGACAGGTTTTGATATAAAAAGCCCTAACAAGTTGTTGACAGTGTTTTCTTTCTCATTTCACTGTTATTGACATACTTTTGTCTGCTACCGCTGACACTATCGTGACCCTTCATAGGGCAGGGGCTGACGAACGGACGGACCATGGGACCCCTTGCTTTGTGGCAGCGCTACTCCTAGGTTGACCCAGAGAGGTGAATGCTCCTTGCTTTTTTTCTTTTTGTTTAATTCCTCAGCTGTACAATGTATGGAAATTGGATCTGTGTACTTGGCAAAGAATATCTATGGTTTTCGTTCCCTGGGTCAAAGAAACTGGTCTGTTGCTCCAACCTGTTGTTTTGCTGGCGTGTTGTTGACTGTTGGTTGAAGTCGCGTAGTGTTAACCGGAATGGGCTGGGGCTCATTTGGAGCCGCTTTTCTCTTAAGTCCGGTAGCTGAAATTCAGCAATCCGTATTCTTCCACCAGCCAACAACTAGAGATTTGTCCAGGTTGTAGTATCGTCTTCGGAATGAGTCACTTGAGGATTATTTTAACCTGGCCAAGGAACTTGGCACTGCAAAAGGGAAACTGAAGCTACTCCCAGAAGAATTAATAGCCATAAGCTTGGGTAGCAATGCTGTTAAGTACCTTAAGGTATTCTGTATCTTAGGGCAGCAGTTTTTTCACCTAATTTCCCAGTTCAGATGATCTCACCCCAGGATAAGGATGCAGTTGAGCACTCCAACCGTATATAATTTCAAGTTCTAATTATTTCCTTCAATAATTGACAATATTATCTGCCTGTTGTGACTTAACGTAGCATGTGTTCAAATCCGGTGGAATTACGTTGTAGGACACTCTGAAAAGCTCTTGCCGGGATGTTGCAGATGAAGTGGCATGGTCTCTTTCTGCTTAACCAGGCCTGTTCTCCTTTGCCATTGTAGCTTCTTGCCGCTTCCTTGGGCTTGAGGATAAAAATGGGCGATCAGGGGTTCTAAAAACAAGCATGTTAAGTTTCCTGGCTGGCATGGAGTACGCACTTATCCTTTCCATCTACTATAGCAGCCTAAATGCCTGTTTCCTCTTGTTCTTTGAATAGATGTTTATATAGGACATTGATATAAAGCACAATGGACTTTGCCTCTGGAACTGAAGGTCACATGCACACGTGCATTTCATTTTAAATGCTAAAAATTTCAAATTGCTTCTTAACAAAATATTTTCATAAGCTAACAGGAAAAGACAGAAGCATAGATACAGTGTTGTACCACTGCAAATCAAAAGCACAATTCTTTAAAACTTAGTCTTTGTACCTTTCCCATGCATTTACTTTCTGTTCTTGCATCTGTGACTGTGGATTGCTACTTCACTAGTCTTTGATTATCCAAAAATTCAGGCTTGTGTGTAACTTTAGGCACCGGGGTATTTGGTTTCTGTGAGATCTCTGCAGAATGATTCATTGCTTGATTTGTTAGTGAAATATCTTATGCACTAGGTAAATAAGAAAGGAGAGACATTACTCTGGTTACATTCGTCTGGAAGAGGTCAGTAGTGTTTTCCTGTTTCTCCTTTGGTCTGATGTGTGCACCCTCTCAAGAGCCTGGAGTTGATGCATCCCTGTGAGGCAGTGCTGCAGAAGTCTGGTGCATTTGAAATGCAAGCGAGCGTCTCATTTCTGGAATGATTTTACTTTCTAAATCAAAACCAGTATGGGCTAAAACTGCACAAAGGAAGGCTGCTAAAATTGTTTCCACATCATGTCAATAGGCTGGGAAGAAAGGCAAGAGCCATGGAGGTTTGAAGTCTGGCCCACTCCGAGTGCATTTAAAATCTACGTTTTAACAACTAGTAAATTGGTGTCCTTTTTCCTTCCCCTCACTCTTTTTTCTCTTCTTGTGAATATCCCCTTCGCACCCCCAGTGCTCGGTGCCTCCCTGGTAAGCGACCACCCAAATTAATTTCCAGTAACAGACTTGTTTCAAATTAGTGTAAGAAGCAAGGAAACGATAAAGTAGGTATGATTTTGCTTGTGGGTTTTGCTTTGTCTTGAAGCGTCTTTATTTTGATTCCATGCTTCAGAGCCTGACTTTTATACAGTGATCCTGTAGGTGTTGCCGCTTCCTCAGGAACCAGTGACTCAAGCGATGTATAAATGAAATGACATCACCGGCAACTCTTGTTTGGATTGCCTGTTTCCTAAAGAGGGACTGTGGGGTTTTCTTTTAATACTTGCAGCTTTGTTTTGTTTTGTCTTGGGTTTTTTTCAGGGGGGAGGGGAAGAGGGGTTGTAACGGTCTAAGGCAGCCTTGCCGTGATGAGTAACCACACTGCATGTGTTTTAGCCTTTGGAGACATTGAAATCACCGATATTGAAGTTTACTTAAGACAGGAGATCCACGTTTCTATGCAAGCTATTTATGAATGAAATAACTGTAATTAGGCCTTAGTTGAGGTTCTTTTGTTATAAAGCGTTCTTAAATCGCTCCTGAGCTGGGGAGGGAGAGGGGTGGGAGGTGGAGGGGAAAGAAAAGATCTGAGCACAATTTTCCATTATTATTTTGGAAGTAATGCAAACAAAAGAAACGTGTGTTCTTCCTACTGTGCCAGTCTAATGGATCTCCATCGCGGCTCTCAATAGGGATCAGCAGATTCTTGGTTCAGTGTTTCCTTCCCTGCAACTGATGCTTTGCAGTGATAACGCTGGATAAATACACGGTCGAAACGGGAGGAGCCGGAGCAAAGTGCTGCTTTGGAGCATCCCCCAGGGCAGCAGGGCAGTGGTTGCAGCAGGTGGGCAGGGGTAGGGGGGCAGGCAGCTGCAGCATCCGCATTTCTTTCTTGGACAAAACCCCCAGTGATGTCACAGCAGGAGCTGGTGGTTGAGCTGGTGTTAAAAGTAATGTCAGGAATTCTGGCCATCAAAGGAATGTGGCAAGTCGGATGTCTGTCTAGGTCATTTATTCCTAGTGTTCACGGACAGGCTGTAAAAGCGTTGCACTTTACTCATTATTGTCATGAGCAAAGGATCACTGGCATTTTGTTTAAATAGTAGCAGTTTTGGAACGCTACAGAAATACAGCACCGCGGAGACTTTAGATAGGTCCGTTGGGCTGTGGTGTGATTGTGCAGGTTCTCACGGAGCCGGCAGTGCCGTTGTGGGTGCACTTTAAAGGAAAACTTAAAAGTCCTTGTATTCAGGGAGGTGGTGTCAGTGACTGCCATAGGTAGTGGTCTGTCGTCTATTTATGTGAACCTCTGTCAAACTTCAGCACTGTTAAGAACCACGTGATTAAAAATTATTTTTCAGATGGCACACTAAACCAAAGTCCTAAAAAAAAAGATTCTGTATCTCTTTTTTTTTTTTTTTTTTTTAATTTATTTCAGCCTTCCTAAAGTTGCTGTTCAGCTTCCTTTGGATCCTTTGTTTTCTAGATTACCCTTGTGCCGGGGTCATGCATGCTTTTACCGAAAAACTCTTACTCAGGTTCCACCCGGTGGCTGTGAGAGCACCAGTTGTATATTGTTACTGGAACTAAGTTGGGAATGCTTTAAGGTGATACGTGACATAAATATAATAACACTGCACGTATTTGGTCACACAGATACAAAGACAGTTTTCCCCTAATTAAAACGTTTACTGTTGTATGTCTCTTGCATGCAGTTAGACACTATCTGTGATTTTGTCTAGGGCAGTAGTTAGGAATGAGTGAGCTATACATACTCTGCCCCACAAGCCCTGCAGGGCAGCAGCTGATGTGTAGCATGTAGCTAGATCATCCTCACCAGCTGCCTGATACACTTACATGCTAGGGCTCTCAGAAATCCTGGGGTAAGACAGTTCATTTACTTGCTAACTATGCTTTGTTGAATAGGAATTCAGTAGTGTTTAGCAGTCAGATATTACAAACTTAGGATAGGCTGCTTTGTAACCACACTGATTTGCAAGGGAGAAACAGGGAGCAAGTCAGCTGGTGGGTGTACGGCGTTTCCCTGTTGCTGGAGGAATTATAGTTTCATTTCCAACAATGATGATATCTGTTACTTAACGTAGCTTCCTGTTGTTAGCATTTGGAAATGTCATTAAGAGATTCTGATAGATAACATCAAGATGTCCAATGCTTAAGAGTCAGCTAGGAACAGAGAGTAACAACATACCTGGTGATCTGAGATACTGGAACAGAATGGAAAAAAATGTGATTTAAATGTCACTTGAATGTCAGGAGGGGCTGACATTCATTGCATGAGGATATGCAGCAGAATGTTGTTTCAGAATATGACAAATTGCTGTTTTTAAATTAGTGTGTTGCTGTGGTTGTAGGCGGTTGTGGCTTCAGAAATTTCCTAAGCCATAATGTTATGTTCCAGCTTTCGCAGTTTGGAGATTAATTAGTTACGATGATTTTTAAAAACACTGCTGATACAAAGCAACTTTGTCCTCTCCGTAATAGTCATAGGCAGGGGAAGATGGGCTGAGGCAGAACACAGGGGCTCTGCCACAGGCCTCTGGCGAAGCCAAAGAGAGTCGCGTCACCTCCGCCTGCCACCCACTGCCCCAGCTCACTCGGCAGAGGCTCGTTTGCTGAGTAAGTGCCTAGTAGCAAGGCCGATCCCGACCGAGTCAGCCAGGCAATAGAATCGGTACTAGAGATTGTACAGGACTATCCGACCTCTACCACTGTCTGTTAATGCCTTTCAACGTGATCGGTTCGGGCAAGTTGTTCAGAAGTGGTTAGTGACCGCCACTGGCCTCGAGTTTTGGATGCCCAGCTCGGGATGTTCTAAGCCAAACTTTGATGATGTGTTAAACTGGGTTCCGGAATTCTAAAAGGAGTCTGATTTCAAATGTAAAGACAATCTTACATTAAGCATGTATTTTAAAAACGTTATGTATGTAAAAAAGGATTAAATAAATCTGTTGTTAACTTTTAAGTGCTTGCCATTTCAGTTTTACTTTTTCTAGCATGTGTGTACTGGAAGATCTGCCTACCAGGATGAGCATTAGGTTTTGTGCAACAAATCAGCTAAAATACCAGAGTCACCAAAGAGCTGTGTTTTTCTTGTGGAATGAAATACAGAAAAGGAAAAAGTTAATTGAGTGCACTTTTTTTTAAAACGAGTTTCTGGTTTTGAGGCTTGTGTTGTTTTTTTACCAGTCCGACTGCTAGAAGCTTAACTCTTTGTTGCACAGTACGTGCGTGCTGCTCCCGAACGGACTCGGATCCACATTTGCCTGGGTTCTTAGCACGGCTGGGATTCAGGGTAATGTAACTTAGCAATCCAGGCTCAGAGTGCTAGGAATAGCAGTTGTGTTCTCCAAGGCCTGCACTGCCATTTAAAGTTTCTGTCCCCTAGAATTAAAGGTTTGGATTCATTTACAAAACAAAGGTGTGCATTGACTTTGGTAATGGAACAGAAGAATCAAGAAGCAGGTAAGAATTGCACTTGTTCGGGGGTTTTAATTTTCTGATTTGACAAACATTTCTTGATTAGTTCTGACCATATGATGTAAATTTACTCCAGAGGAGAAAACCCCCCATTTCTTGTCCATTTCCCGAGTGAAATACAGAGAACTGTTCATGAACCAAGTACAGGGTGTAAATAAGTTGCCATGACCTGTAGTTTGTGGGACTCTATGGTGGCGTTGGTGACATCTTTGTGTTTTACTAAACTTCCACAGTGTTTTCACATTGCCTGTTTTCCACAGTTAAACTTCTCCCAGCACAAAACTTCAGGTATGAGAGAAGAGCCAGTGACCTGGAATCCTCCGAAATCCTTCCTGTAATGAAGCTCTGGTCCTTCTTTTGTCCTACCTCATATTTTCTTGTCCTTCCCTGTTTCCATTCTAGGTGGGAGATGGGAAGAGGCAGAAGAAAAGCACAAGTGCCAGAATAAAAGGAACCTGGAAGAGGCTGGAAAGGCCACCTAGGAAGAGATTTGCTTCCTGTTGGAGGCTTTAGGAGCAGCGCATCAAGGTGCCCCAGTTCGGGAGCTTTCCCGTCAGAGGCGCTGTCCTTGGCTCCGAGGAGCTCACGTTCCTCCTAAGAGCTTCCCTTCATTTCCCTGGCTCCTGACCTTCTCTGCGCGGGGCCCGGCATTTTTCGGGAAGCTCTCCTGAGGCTTCGCGTCCATTTTCTGCTATTTTGGGGCTTCCTCGTGAGTCGCTGTAGCTATAAGGTTTCAAAGCATCGCAGGGAGTACAGGTTAGCCAGCCAGCTTTCTACTTTTCCCTTTCACTCCATTGCAGAAATTAAGTGCTACTTCTCTTTTGTCACCCAACTTTTCTAGTGCTCTCAGGAAGGAGAGGAACATTCTGAATTTGCACCTACAGACGAATTAGACCAATATAGTTGCTGAAGCAGACTTCTCACCCACAAGCAAAAAAAAAAAATAAAAGAATATGTATATCTGGAAGCTTCGTGATGTGATCCTGTACCTTAATGAACATTCCCTACGCTCCCTAACACTGCCCTGTGTGGAAGTTCTTGAAGTGTTTTGGTTGGAGGTTATGGTGTAGCTAATTCCCACGTCAGGGCTGCAGAGCTAAGCAGTGGAGGTTTCCTGAGGAGCAAATCTTTACTTTCCGTCAGTCTGACTGGTTGGGTAGATTATAGCTTTCTCAACTCTCAAAATGTTGTTGCTGCTTTCCCAGCGCTGGGATTTTTTTTTGTTTTGTGTTCCCGCAATTCCCGAGAATCTGTTTTCTTTTTTCTTTCATTTAAAAATGAACACATCTGTTTTGTGGCTATGTAGAAAGACTTGAAAATGTGAAGCTAAATGGCTCAAGAACAGAATTAATTCCAAATGGAATTATTTATAATAACCTGATTCTAATTTTGCTTCTGAAAAATTCAAGGGAAATATTTTCTCATACAAGGAGTTCTATGAATACGTAAACCAGTTGTGATGAGGTATCAGTGTTACTGCCTTACCACCTTACAGTTGTTCACGTAAGTTAAAACCGAAATAACTGCATGGCATAAATTTCTAGGCACTGAAACACTTTGATACTGTTCTGCTTGTTACGCCTTGGTATCTGTGCAGGATAAAGAGCCAACAAATCAGTTGAGATTTGTGGAAGTAGTATGAAAGCAATGACCTGTATCCTTTCCCTGACATTATAAAGGCAGAAAACCATTTTTTGGATGGCTGTGGAGTAGTGTAAAGAATCCTGAAGTCCCGATCCTGTTGATTCTGTAGTAGCGAGATCACATGTTTGGCAGCCATGGTGCTTTATCTTTCCTCGGTAAACCAGCCTTAGGTGTTGTGTTCTAGGCAGCTAATCAAACGGGATATACTCACCGTTTTCTTTTGTTGAGCTCTGGAAATTCTGAGTATAGATTTCTATGCTATTAATAGCTCAAGGGAAGTACTTCTTTTATTGTCTAGAAAAAGTCAGCCCAAAGAACTATCTGTACAGTTGCAGAGTTTGGAGCCTTGGGCAGATTTTACTTTCGTAGTCACTAGTGAGTTACTCTAGTTGTATGGCAGCCACAGGGCCCTTTGTGCCCAGTCACTGCAGGCTCACGCAGCCGTGGTGAGTGCTGTGTGTCCGGGCGGGCGGAGGAGGCACAGAAGGGAAGGCGGCGCATGGATGTGTGAGCTCGAGTTAGCTGGGCGGGCAGAATTAACGCTTCTCTTGGGGAAAAAATGCATAGAATTTGCTCTGGGAGTATGTCACAGGGGGACAGCATGGAGAGAAGATGGGATCTGTTGTGGGGCAACTGTTAAAAGGAACCAACGTTTTGTATAAATAGGACAATATTTCTTCTTGCCTTCATTAGCTTCTCTTTCTTTAATGATGTATTATGGGTGGATCTGCTATTGACTTCAGTCCTCAGCCTTTACCCAGGCAATTTTCCCGTTTCCTGTGAGAACTGGTAGGGCCAAAACTGCACCCAGAGTTCAGCTGCAACAGGGCAGAGCAGGAGGCGAATCCCACACTCCTCTTTCCTGTATTTCCAAGCAGAAATTGTTTATTTGTTGGATTAATCACCAAAGTTACAGACATGTCAGCAAAGTCACCGTTTGATTTACTGTTGCTGATTTTGCATCATCCTGAAAGGTCGTGGCTTGACTCACATTACAGACTGCAGTTGTAAGCCTGGCAACAACAAAAGCAATAATTCTGTTGTGAGGAAATCTGTTCTTCCCATGAAAATCTTTAAAACAAGAGCCCCAAGATCCCACCATGTCCTGTGTGGTGGTGGCTTTGGAGGACTTGGGGGTTTCTTCATTTCCCCACCTGAAAACTCCCCGTTGGAGCTGGTGACGTTCCACGATGTAGTCTGGGGAAGCTGAAGGCTGAATGAGCAAATGCATGAAATGCCAGGGGAGTGGTTCAAAACAAAGCTCTCCGAAAAAGTCTGGTCTAGATGTCTATAGTGCAGTCGTCAACAGTTGAAGTGCATTTGACATTTGTACAGTTGCTCATTCTGAACCCAGTTCTAAGCCTGTATTCAGACAGCCACAGCTTTGTTACGATGGAGAAAATGTCTTGCATGCTCTGATACGTCATTTGCCTCTGGACCAGCTAATTCTGCGTTCCTGGTAGATCATTAAGGCTTTCTCAAAGCAAAAGGTAAATTACATACGTATGTGTGCCTGTCTTTCAGGGGGCAGAAGGAGAATATTGCTTATTTTTGAAGAAATAGGTTTACTGGCTTCAGTTGTTGCTTTACTTAGCTGACCCTGCAGGTTAAGAAATTACTTCTTTTAATCTTGATTTTCAAATTCCTGGGGGAGTTGTGAGAGCTGCTGGGGAGGAGAGATTTACAAACAAGCATACCGTTAAGACCTTCACAACAGAGGATGACTTTTTTCTTTATTTTCAGCAAATTTGATTAGTGAGAAGAAATGATCATCATCTTCAACTAGATATCTGTTCCAGTTAATTTCTTTCCAGCATTTTCACGGTTAGGGAAAGTCAGTGTGGTGGCGGGAGGTTTTCACCTGGGGTCTTCTTGTCGCCTATTTTGAATCAGGTCCTGGTTTGCCATCACTTTTGGGAGCAGCTTGCCTGCTTCAGGGTGTACGCGCTGTGCTGAGGTCGCTGCCGAAGCTGCCTGGCACCCTCTGGGCACCCCAGGGCAGAGCAGGGGGGTTCCTCCAGCACCTGGAGCGGGTGTTGCGCAGCGGTGGCCGCTCCACGGCAGCCACGGCTCCGCGGGGGGAATGGCCTGGGACGTCCCGCTGCGAGGCCGGGGGACATCGACGCTTGTCTGTCAGGAGTGTCGAGAGACTGACCGTTTCTTAGCTCTCTGCGCTTCTGCTACTTTGGGTTTGTGTTTGTATCAGTACATAAAACAGGACGAGCTCTAGCAGCCACAACGATGTCAGTAACTGTTAATGCCATGGGAAAATGTTTGACGAAAAAAAGTAGCATCACGTTAAATAAAGGTATGTCAGGGAAAGTAAAGGAAAAGGATGTCGCTGCTGCTGTGAACCCTGTACCAATGCTGAATCACCTGTGATACCGTTTAAATGCATCCGTTTTCTTCGGGAGAAGCTCATAGTCTGAGATTTTCTGTAGCCTTAGCAGGAGGAGCCCAAGAACTTCTCGCTTGGAAGGAAAAGGAAAGGCCCTGCTTTAATCTTTAAGTATTGTTAGCTTTTTTTTTGTTTGTTTGAGAGGGAAGTGGGGATGAAAATAATGGGAAAAGTTTAGAATGCTACAGCACATCTGTGAAAAGCAAAGGTTTGGTTTAAAGCTGAGAACTTTTTTTTTTGAAGCATTTTTTTTCTCTGAAAGTAAAATTTTTTTATGTATTTTTTTATACTTTGTTTTAACTAACTAGAACTAATGTAATTGTAGTGGTATATTATGTGTATAATTTTAGCACACAAGTCACATGTCATTAATACACCTAGACCCACATTATTTTAAAATTTCATGAAGCAGGAGATTTTGAGGTCTGTGTTTTCCTGGATTTATAATGTAACCTTGATTCCACCGTGGGTAGCTGGACGCTATCAGAAGCATTCTGCATGCACAGTATTTGCCCGAACTGAGTAAACAGTTTTAAGATAAGCAGCTTTTTGACTATTAAATGCAGCAGGCATGTGGCTGACACAGCTTCAAGTTGACCGCTGCCTTTGTGTCTGTCTCGGTGATGGAGAGAAGACAGATGTTTTCCTTGGCATTTCAGAAAGCTGCTGCTTAGCAAAATAAAATGTAAAATTAGAATGAACAGTGCAACAGTGAGCGGTGTAACTGGCTAGCCTACAAGCAAAAAAAGATTGAAACAGTCTCATGAATGTAGTGAAGTGTGTTCTTACTGAAAGTCAGTAACTGCTTTGTCATTATTGAAAAGTAGCTTATAGAAAAAGAAATTCTGTTTTTTCCAACTCTTTTAAAATATAAATGCATGTCAATCAGAATATCTGTGTATGACTAATCCCATGCCAACCATTCTTACCAGAGAGGCATGTTAATAGAGTATAAATGCTTCAGCGATACAGCAATTAGCAGCTCTAAACCCCCTAAGTTAGCGCATTGTTGTTTGATGAATTGGGCTCCTGATTGTGTCACAAAGGAAAATATGAGCCTTTCCTATTTAAGGTTCGTTAGGGACGCCGTTGTCGGATGAGGACGGGGGCTGCCTTCAGTATGACGTTGTCTACTTCCAGCACCAGAGGAAGGAGCAACAGGGGAGGAGCATGTGCTGGGAACAGTCTGGCCTTCTGGCTCAGGTCCACCGTGTCCCTCAGGGTGCACACGCTGCCCTGGTCCAGAGGGGTGTATCCGGAGATGCTGCCCTTGCTCCGCTTTGGGATGAGCGTTGTCCATGTTAAGTGTAAACTGTGTACAGAGATGCTCACGGGAGTCTCCGTGGAGCATCTGGGTCCCCTGGCAAACGCTGCCGTGCTGGTGCGGTCAGAGCTGTCCCTTATAAATCAGTGCTTGGTGCTGTGGGAGCTCCTCGGGAGAGGGAACATCCCGTCAGTGAGGTTCAGGCATGCTGAGCGTGTCAGCAGGAGGCCAGGTGCTGTGCCCCAGTGGTGACGTGGCCCTGTCCCAGCCGGGGGGTGCGAGGGGTCCTTGTGCCACCCCAGCAGCGCGGCTCCCCGGAACGCGCCTTTGTGGGTTTGTGGGTTTCTGTAAATGTGATGAGCAGATTTGCTGAGCAGAATGAAGCAGGAAAATTTGAAACTTCTCTGCAAATAAATATCAAAGCTGATGCCAAGCTCACCGGTCAGTCTGGATAAACGTGGCCGCGTGTGGCGGCAGCGCATCCCTGCTGGGATTGTGTTACAGGAGGCTGAAGACCGAGGAATTCAGATGGTAGCTTTGAACCAAGAACTCCAGAGCTCCGCAGAAGATTCCCAGCTGCTGCAGGGTGCTCCTTCTACCGTCTTACTGTCAGATAATATGTACCAGGACCTGATTTGTCCCTCAAGTTTTACTTAAAAATGAAGTTCAGTTTATTGTCTTGCAGTTTAGTCACTGTTTTTGCAATGGCTGTTCTACAGTGGACTTACGCTTCTTCTGCAGCTTTTTTTCAGCCTGTGCTGAGGGTGTCATTAAGGTGCCCGAGTTTGCTGTAAACTTTTCAGTGTCTTGGAGAACTGGGGAAAGAAGTGGGGTCTGTGGTGTTAGACCAAGGATGAAACGACTTGCTCTCCCCTTCCTTTTGTGCAGGAGTGACAGGTTAGTGACAGCATCCCCCTGGGACCGTGGCTGGGCAGGGTTAGGCTTGGACGCGCTCAGGAACTTCGCTATGGTCAAGAAGGATTGAAGACTGAAGGTTGAGCTCCGCCGGGAGGGCCACATCCTGAAGTGGTTTTGTTCCTGGTTTTGCTGCGCACGCAAAGGTGAGTGGCACCTCCCCAGGTCTGCTGGTCTCCTGAGGCTTGTGCCCTGCCAGTGGAAGAGAAAACCATGGGTGCATTGCTGGTGCTCTCGGTGAGGAGTGCTGCCTCCGCGAGCCTCCCCGCACCCAGCTTGGGTGTGAAAGCACAGGGGAGGCTCTGCGGCACAGAGGTGACCGTGCTGCTGAGCCAGAGCATGTGCTGGGCTCTCTCCTGCACCTCTGGAGCCGCATAGCGCTGTGGGCTGGTGGGTGGTGACGGGAGGGTGCCAAGGGAAGGTGGAAGAGCTTTGGCTGACGAACACAGCAGCTGCGGCGGAGCTGTATGTAACTGCAGGTAAAAAACGAGCAATTACATCCTCTGTCTTGGCTGTCTTACACCCCAGAAATGCGCTTGAGGCAGCTGTTCCGCAGTGGGGGACAGAATGTTCCCATGGAAGGAGAGGTTAAAAATGATTAAGTTGTCATGTTTTAGTTACTAAATTGGTGTCTTTTCTGTCACAGGCCCTTCAGGGCTGAAGTGGGCTGCAGCACCACAGAGTGCGTAACAGCTGCGGGTGACGGGGAGCCAGCTGGGACACTGTGACATGCCAGGGCCTGCGCCCACGCCAGGGGTTCTGCCTTCCCTGGTCCTCCAGAAGGAGCTGAAGACAGTGGTGAACGTCCCTCTCAGCTGAGCAGAGCGCGCCAGCTCTGGTGAGTAGAGCGCTCGCACTAATGACCCGCGGGATGCTTCTGCTGGGCTGTGCCAGGGTGTCCCGTTAAGCGACAAGCCGGACTGGCATGGTGTGCGGATGCTGGAGCGGCCCCGCTGGACCGTGAGCAGTCAGTGCAGCGTGAGCAGGGCGTGCTCGCGCCGCTGCCACACAAAGGCTTCTGAACGAGGCTGAAAGATAATTTTACATCTTTTCTCTGTTGGCTGATTCGGCCCCCTAGGAGCAGCAGGGTTTGCTGCCGCCCCCTGCGCCCCGCGGGGAGCGTTCAGCCCAGCTGCGGTGACAGTGGAGCTGCTGCTTGTGAAGCAGCTTCTGAACTGGTGCAGTTACAGCCCCAAGCCGCGATGCTGAGCTGGTTACAACTGCAAGTTTTGTGCGTGTGCCAGTTTTCAAGTCTAACAGTTCAGCTACAGCGTGTAGCAGGGTGGCTGCTTTATGAGCAGCTGCAGTAGCTCCCTGCCGCGTTCTCTGCAGCAGCGGCAGGAACCTCGACAGCCATCTGACTGCAATATGCCAAAACCGAGCGTGGTACTGGCTCTAAAGCCCCTTTGCTGCTTCATGTGTTTTAACTTCTAAAGCAAATAAATAAACATCACGCGCGGTCCCTTCAGCCCTACCGGGTAAGCACAGCCTGCCGCGTGGGTTTGGTGGCTGCTTACCAGCGATGCTGTTCGTACAGGTTTAGGGAGTTTGCAGACAGAGGGCTGACGTAGCTACACACAGTTGTATCCTCCCCCTGTACCACTGTTCCGGCCAGCTCGGGCCCGCTGGCTGCGTAGCCTCCCTGTGTATTTGTACCTAAAGTTCACTTTCACAACTAAAGCAGCTTGAAATACACAGAAACCGCCTGCAGGGGAGGTCACCCGCAGAACCACGCAGGAAGAGCCAAGCTCGATGCCTAGAATATTTGTGATGTCAGGTCTGTTTTCTAAAATGAAAATTGTGGTTTGAATTAAATTAGCAAAAACAACGCGTGTGCCTAGAGGCAAGATTACGAACGCGTAGCTGGAAGTTGTCTTTCATTTACTCAGAGATAAGCCATTATGGTGTAGGACTTGACATGAAACGCGTACGTACAGTCCAGTTTGTCTAGGCCACGGTGCTACCCTTTCACGCAAAATTACTGCTTACTGCTAGTTAGAAAAATCTTGTAACAGGGAAAAAAATTATTCTATTTTTTCCTTTTACCATGCAGAAAAATAGAACACTCTATAAGTTACTGACCTGAAAGATGGCAACGCTGCTTGTTCTGTTTCACGTGGCCCCCAAAATGTTGATGTAGGGATGACTTTTTCCTAAAAGGAAACCAGCTCCCTTCAGAAAGCAGACCGAGAGGCTTGTGAGGCTTGTTGTAGTTGGCCTCCCTCCCAAAAGCTCTTAAAGCATGTATTTAGGCTTCTTTCCATGGGTATTTAGAGAGGGATGTTTTTCAGATGTGTTAAACTAATCATTCTTGACGTGTTCACATGGAATCTCTCACACCCCAAAAATAGCCGTTCACTTCAACAATGCACACGCGTGTCGTGGCTGCTGGGCTTCTCAAACAGTTTAGGCACTTCTAATGCGACAGGGAACTTGCTATCTCCTTATTTTTAGGGGTTCCCTCCTTAATGTTGGCGACGCCTCTGCTCCGTTCAGTGCTGACATCCCGCTGAAGGCTCTTGCCTGGTTCACCCTGAAGGATTTCGCGTCTCCAGTCGAACAAATGGGTGATCTGCTGCGGATCCGCTGCTCACCCGGAACACGGGGCCGCGGCTGGCTGCGTCCGAGGTACAGCTGCGCCTGCTGCTTTAGGGAATGACTTCTGTCCTCGAGGTAGAACTTGAAGAAGTTGAGTGACAACACAAAATGGAAGAAGACTTAAGACACCGGCCTTTCGTAAGTGGTACAGACACGCTTGGCTAGCTGGCGTTTCCCAAAGCACGGGGGAGCTGTGCTGGAGCAGCGGCTTCAGCCCCGGCTGGAAAGCAGCACCGGGCAAACGCCACAGGAGCCGATCCGTGGGCCTGTGGCCAGGCTGGCCCAGTGGCCAGAGGCGTCCCCCCACAGCCGGGGTGTGCCCGTCCGGCCCTGCTGTCCCTTGGCAGCTGTACAGACGCCTGAACGTGTGGGGGAACCCAGCCCCCGAGCAGCCCCGCCAGCGGGCAGCCGTGCTGAGCGAGGCGGGGGGAGCAGGGGCCTGTCTCTGCCTCCCGCCCACAAAGCACAGAAACCAACTCCCCCTCTGCCCGTGCGCCACAGAAGAGTATGTACACACCCGTGATTTAAGAGCACTTTATTGTTCTTTAAGGCTACTTTTAAGTACAAAAAAAAAAAAAAAAAAAAAAAAGATGGCCTGCCAAACCTTTTTTTTTTCCAGGTGAAACAAGGCCACAAAAGAATGGTATATTACAGATTTACAAACACAGAGAGAATCTTTCAAACCGAACTGTAGATAACCTGGCTCTGTGAAGAAACTTCACCACGTCTCATGACCGTGAGTTCAGTTTAGTTTCCTTCCACCTCCCCCCAACCCTTTGGCTTTCACAACATTATTGTGTCTAATATACGTTTTACTGGACATATCACATTAAATCTTTATTGCCCTCAAATTCATTTACCTATCTCAGATAAGTAAATGTAACCTTGTAAAACAGCTATTACTGAAAATATTAGCTTTAAAAACATTATCTTATTTGTGTTTACAAAGAAATATAGGAGTCACATTTTCCACAGAGTCCATCTACAGTATTAGTATTTTACTGTTATAATGCTCAGTAGCCTGTAGCAATAACAAACTAGTGGCTATTAATGCTAATGCAGTGTTCTCATAGAATAACTGTGTTCCTGCACTTTTACTGTATTACAGACAAATCTACAACAAAAAAAGATCAACTTTTTTCTCCAAACAAAAAAAAAAATGAATGATTACAATAAAGGAAAGGGAAAAATTAAATAGCTACATATCATTAACAAATTAATTGTTCCTCAAAAAATACCTACAAATTTCTCTGTACATTCTTTACGCACAGCGTAACGATGGTCTTAAAGTTACCTATATAAAAAAGTGTTCTTTTAACAATCTTCCTACAGAGAGTAGGGTACTGAATGCCAAAGCAAGTAAGCGTTGACTACCCAGTAAGATGGTAGTGAAATGTGTAAAACTGGGGGCTTAGGTGTGGTGTTTTTTTTGTATTTTTAATTTTTTTAAAGAAAATTGAGCAGCCACCTTCTCAACAAGAGTAAGAGCCAATCTCCCGATCTCTTTCTACCCTGCACCTTTTCCAAATTAAATAGCTTAACTTTAAAAAAAAAAAAAAACAAACCAAAAACAAAAAACATAAAATAAAAGCCACAATGGACCCAATACTGTAACATAGTCCATAATACATCACGTGTAGTTCATCTTCCAACTACTTCTAACTTTCTACACTGAACCAATCATTTCAGGTAACCCAGTATAAAAAAAAGCCCTAGTTGCAACTGTACTGGGAAGATGGAATGTATGGGGGAGAGCAGTTACACTTAACAAGAAGAAGAGAAGCTCTTAGTACTAGCACAGCTGTGGTTTTATGCCTGCCTCTATTGCCTAATTTCTAGTTAGTAGCTATTAACATAGCAAATGATAATAAATGCAGTAATACCTGTATAAAGTTTTCTAATGGAGGAATGTATGCTGCAACTTGGCATAGGTTTATGAATAAGCTTAAAAAAATTAAAGATCATATTTCACAAACTGTAACAATCTGTTGTCCAGCCAAGATACGTAATGGTAGCAGTTTCTGCAGCTAGTTAAAGGTGGATTACACAGACTTAGTTTTAGGAAGCAAATTCCTGTTAAGCAGACAGTGCTGCAGACAGAAACAATTACTCAGTCATGCGCAAAGCTATAGCATCCTGTACCACGCATCATATATCTCTAAACTGCGTCGTTTGAGGCCTGTCCTGAGGCTGTCCTCTTTTGCTGGCTGCTACTAAAGTGAGTATCAAATACAAATATCATAGAGTACAACTGTACCAGCAGTAAGTATATCTAGGATTGTTACTGACAAAAATAAACTAATTCTGAAGAAAAGCTAATAAGTATTATGATTCTTACTGTCTATACATTAATAGATACCAGCTATTTTTCATAAAACATGCATCGTTAAGCACTATTGAACCCTCCAACCTCAGCTCTATTCTAACAAACTGCAGTGTTTAGGAAAAAATGCCCGTGTTCTGTAAATTATGCAGTCCAGTTGCAAGCACTAAGCACCTGAAATCTAAAGAGAGAAAGACCTATAACCTGTATGAGACTTCCCCTTCCAAAGCTGTTTTGCTTTAAGAAAAATCAAACTGATAGAAATGTCATCCTTAAACCCTTTTTTCAGCAGTTTGCCCTCAAAATATTAGCATCTTCCAGAAAGTTGCTATGCAACTTCAGTCCTCCTCCAATAGTGCAAATCATACATGACAGTTCTTTTCAAGTATATACATACAAAATTACTTCACAGAGGGAAAAAAAAAAAAAAAAAAAAAAAAGGGCAATGTAAGCAAACCAGACAAATTCTAGTCTCAAGAAGCTAATAAAAGCAAAAAGCATTTTGGGTCAACCAACTAAGTGTAATGGCTTTTGTGGATTAGCGTGCATTATTTTTTTTTTTAAGGGGCAGCAGATTTGCATCAGAGGTTTCTTTGGTAATTGAGGCAGGAAAAAAGGATGCTACATCATATGAATCTTTATGAAATAGTTCCTGCTATCATCTTTAAGGGCACCCTTTTACAAATAAAACGTGAGTACACAAAAAACATGTGTTGAAAACTAATCTCCCCTCCCCCAACACTATTTTAAGCACTGTTCAAAGCTCAGTCAAACCATGCAAATTCACAAACGTTAACGGTCCTCTCTTCATGAGACTACAGAGGGCGAGTGATTATGATTGACCATATGAGAGGAAGGGGAAGACTGGCCCCGCCGTGAAGCAGACTCAGGACTGCTGGAGACTCCGTCCTTCGCAGCTTTAATCTGAAGCCATGTATCCCCAAGTGCTTTGGCAAAGTGGTCATCGACTGATCCTGTGATGGACACAGAGTTTGCCACTGGCTCAGGCTCCTTGTAATTCTTGCCAAGGCTTCGGCGGAAGTGCTCTTCCACCACTGGGTCACAGGCAGTGGTAGCTAGAGGGGGAAAGGAGGCAGAAGGCACGTTACTTCAGTGCAGAACCCTGGCACCACGTGCTGGATTCAGAGCCTGTACTTTCTCCCCTCTTCCTATCATCTCAGCATAATGCAAGACTTCTTTACATCATCACAGAACTGTTAGCGAAGGGGGTGGGGAAGAAGATGGAAGGAGTTAAAATTTTTAAAAAAGCAATAAATGGAGTGAAATATTTTTGCATTTCTGTGACCAGCAACAGGTAACCATTCTAGGTGTAATTCTAGTCCCCCTCAGGCTACTAACAACTACAGCTCTGGTTCTGTGGAAACCCTCTCCCAAAACAATCACATAGAACTTATATTTAGGCCTAAACGGAATTAAAGATAGAAACAGCTCTTTAAAATCAGCTCCCAAGCCTGCTGATACCAGTCAGACATGAGGAGAGTTCATTCTAAATTACAGCATGCCAGAAGCTGATTTCAGGGTTTCATCTGACTTCACATACTTGTGCTGGGAGCCAAGCAGAAAACCAAATGAATCACTGCCTCTGCGTCAGGTACTGCAAGCATTAAAATGCTGTGATACAAAGAACCTTAGGAGACAGGTTTTGCACAAGAATAATGAATCCCTCAGCCTAAATATGAGAGAGTTGCAGTTTTACAATTGAGAAATGACATCTGTGTCTAAATTAGATTTTCACATTTCAAAAACAAACTTAAAACTGTCAGGATCCATGCCAATGTCCTTCATGCTACAGGACGGCTTGACTGATCTAAAATAAATGTGAGCGTCACACAAAAAGACCTGTTCAAGTGATAAATATTTTCTGAAAACGTTTACCACGTTTCCAAAGCCCATGTAAATACAGCTGGGGTCTCAAGGAAGCAGCTCTCATTAGACAAGTAACAGTTTTCTAGAAAACTTCTAACATCTTAGATCCCTAACTATTGATTTTTCCAAGAGTGTAACAGATCATCCAGGGTCTTGCTTCAGCTTCTAATTTTAATTTTCAACAACACGCTTGGGGGTGGTGTTTTTAATAAGAATAAAAACAACCACACACACACACCCCCTCCTATGGACTTGCAGGTTCCTACCTACATCATACTGGTATTGTTACATTGACACATTCTGGTCGATGAAGCCTCGCTGCTGTGCATGTTAAAGCTACACATCAGTAGGTATATAACATGAAATGAAAGGGCCGTGTTTGCCCCTGGTCACAGTGAGAGAAAGCGACAAGAAACATCCCAAGGCTTCCCAGAAAGTACTGCATGAAAAGACTTCATAAGAAGTACTAACTGCACAGAAGGCAGAAAGCTAAAGCTCCCTGCTTGTGTTGCTATAGCAACCGCCCTCCAAAGCTTTTTATGTTATCCACGCAGGGAAAGGTGGAGGGTATGTGCTCTGGAACAGTATTTGTATCTGCAGGAAAAGATTTTTGTGACTGAAGCTGAATCATGAAAGTCTAGTGACTCCTGAAAGACTAGGGAAACTACAGCTCCTAAAATAAGAGCATGGCTGGATCTGCCGGCTGCTGGCTGTCAGACTGAAATAAACATAATGACTTACTTGTCTGTGTGGGGTGTTTGGTTTTTTCAAAGCAGCTTTTCAAAACAAGAAAAAAGAACACCTCTCTCCCTTATTTTGAATTGGTACTTTCTACTGTGGCATAGGGTTGATGGCTGGAAAGCCTGCAGAGGGGATCTGTGCTAGCACGCCTCTGGGCAGACAGGATACAAAGAGGTGTCTATTGTTTCACCTCTTTTATCCCTGTGAGATGATTTTTGTTCTCAAATTCTGATCGGGCAGGCAGGAGTGCAGACATGTAACTTACTGCTAGAGGGTCTTCTGTAGGCAGGCATTGCTGAACCGCAGCCACTGTGTGCAATGGGGCAGTGAGAGAGGTTACAGTTCCGGTTGTTCGCAGAAGCACAGGTGATTACGGATGGACGGTTCTAAGACGGAAGAAACACGAAATCTGTCACTCCCCAAGGCAGCTGGCCAAAGCCACATTAGCAGCCGTTTGCTGCATAATCACTTGAGATGTACACACACTGAACCAAATCCCAGCAGTGAAATAACCCATAAACTATTCAATTCAATATAGCATATTAAACCCCAAAATATTCAGCTATTATTTCTTCATCTGATTAAAGAAAAACACATTGCATTTCCATAATGGTTCTTAGTTATTTAAGTGGCAAGCAGCCATATAGTATGGGCAGTATAAAACAAATCATTAGAAGCATTAAAGCGATTTTACAGTGACTGTTTCAACTTCACAGACATTACATATGCAGAACTAAATGTCAACACATTAAATACTTCTTTCATTCTACAGCCATATAGCCTTGTGATTCCAGGACTCAGAAGGGCTTTACAAATTTTACAGGTATTTGTCACCTGAGTATTAATCAAGTTTTAATGTCATCATTTTTCATTCAGAAGTTGTTTTCCCAGCCTGACTAACTCTGTATTCTGTACTTCACCCACAAACCAATAAGCCCATAAGATGTAAAATATGAAGAGCTCCTGAGCGAGTTTTGATTGCAAGTACATTCCTGTTGGAATTCATCTGCCTTTCTAGCACTACTTAATAGACATCATCCTTTGTCATTCTCAACACATGCAAATTCCCCCAAAACATCTATTCACACAATCTTAATTCCACAATGTATAAGTTGTACAAAGCGTAAATGTAAAATACTCTTTTTATAGTTGTTTACTATGTAAATATTACATTTAAACAAGGCCTTAGGGTAAGAAATGTCCCAGTTTCTCCAGATGGCTGAAGGCACATAACGCAACTATTGGGAGTATTTTTGCCTTGCATCTTTGGTATGTTTTGTGATGCCAGAGTCCACTTTGGTATACTCAATGCAAATTAATTGTTAAGTGTCCAAAAGATTAACAGAATTGATGTAACTAACACAGTTTTAACTTCTTGGCCATTTTACAAATCTGTGAAGCAAACCCACAAAAATCACTACTTTACCTCTACCACCATACAAAGTCAGTGAAGAAGGTAAGAGTTTTCATGGTTAGTGGTACTTCAGTCTACACAGAGCAAGACCAAAGTAAGTGAGATGAGCTTTCAAGAGGAGATTTAACACTGTCTAGGCACAATGAGAATGATGCTCTTTACATCTTACTGCACCAACAGCAAAGTAAAAAAAGTTAATAAAAAAAAATAATTATTTGTTTTTTTCTGTAAGCAATTCACATGTGGAAGTATTGCTTTTCTTCTTTACAGGGGTCAAGATTTTGTACATCTATGAAGCAGTTTTTGAGAAGTGTATATATGCTTATCTCTTCTGAAGAGTATTTTAGACATGCAAGAGGTGGGAAGTAGAGAGAGAGAGGGGCAATAAAAAAGCTTGTCTCCAGAACGCACCTACCAACACCCCAAAGGATCTGAGAGGCAGGATAAGGCATCTTAACAGAATCCCCTGGTACGGTTCTGTGTGTACAGGTGCACTGAGCAGACTACACATATTTATATGAAAATACTGAGATAAGCTGAGAATTTAGTAACAGCGACTAGAGCAGCTGAATAACCCTATGCTGCCCAAAGTAAGAAGGTATTTTTTCCTACCTCTTTATTGGAAACTGCATAAGATGAAACCTCATTCAACATGCTAAGGTGAAAAAAACCCTCAAAACACAACCTGACAAATCATTAACTAGGGTTTCTTATTTTCAGTACACTCTTGTAAGATTTCTACTCTCTGCTCTTAGCAAGGTCTTACCTCAACATCCTATTTTCCTAAGAAAATAGACTGTAATCTAGTTCAAAACATCAAAGATAATAAATAAGAGAGAGATGAATCTGGTAATGGGCAACAGGAATCAGCCCAAGTCAAACATGCCAAAACAGAAGAGTGTCAGAGATGTTAGCTGCTAGGCTGAGACGCAGCGGCAGTACTATCAAAGGGCACCAGTGTCGTCAGTGGAAGCCTGTCCCTTCCTCCTCTGTCATCACCAAACGCTGAGAGCAAAGAAGAGCCGTTCTGCACAGAACAATAACTCTGCAATCTGTCTGCCAAATGATGCAAGATAGCAGCAGCACTAGTGTACAGCTAGGCATTTTGGCAGAGCAAAATGTAAAAAACTAGTGTACACAGCCAACCACTGTGAAAACTAGTATATAGCTCCAGTGAAAGGAAGCATTCATAAACTGCATATGGAAAAATCCCAACCTCTGAAAGATCATCCACTTGAACTGTTTACCCTTTACAGGTCATGACAGTAGGGAAGAAGGAAGGAAGGAAGGAAGGTAGGAAGGTAGGAAGGAAGAGCTTGGGTGCATGGGCCAGTTTAATTTTTCAACACTGCAGCTCATCACAACTCAATGATCTTCCTTTCTCTCTCCATTTGTGAGAGGGATAAAAGAGAGTCCGACATACAATAAAACTGTTACTGTATAACCTGCATAGAGATGGCTCATCTTCAGCAGTTCTGAAGGAAAACAAATACAATGTACAAGATGGCAAGCCAACACCCAAGCAACCAGCCGAAACCAAACTAAACAAACCACTCCCAACATACAGAAATAAAGAATAAAATAATCAAAAATCATTACTCTGCTTTAGGAAAAGTCATTATGAAACAGTGATACAACATGGCTCTGACCACATAATAACTGCTTTTGGCTGGCTAAAACAACTTCAGGTCATTCCAGCTTCCTTCACCTGGACAACTCCGTGCAAAATTCTCCTTTACACCCTTTATGCCTTGCATCTCTTCTTCAGCACTCCTGGCAGGAGAGTGCAGGCACGGAGGGGAGGGAGGTAGCACTGACCGCCAGGAGCAGCACAGATGAATATCCTCTTTACCTGCGAACTGCATCAGTCATTGCCTAGCAGTTCCTGGAGCTTCGCTCAACCACAGACTCTGCATTCCCAATTAAAACACATGCATTCACAGGCTTGGCAAAGCATCAGAAAAATCAGGCAGGACAAGAAATCTGTGACGGACACATTTAAACATCAGCAATTTATTTACATTAAACACAATGAGCTGCGACATTCATTGTGCATTTTTAAAATACATTTTGCTGAAGAATAGCATCGCCTACCTATTGTAATTCACAATACATTCTGCTTACATCTGGGAAGTCCTCACTGTGCCTACAGCAAGGATTCCTACAGCCACCCAGAGTTTCTTGTCAGCCTAGAAGCCAGTACCTGCTGCCGTTCCACAGAAGTCAGTGTAGGTGTGATGCCAACTGTTCGGGTTGCATCCATGCTGTTTTTGGTCAGTGCTAGAGGTTGATCCATGGTCAAGCTTGGGATTGAGGCATACATGTGATTGGCATGAAGGCTCATTGTTGGGGCAGCAGCCCTCTCTATTGGGCTGCGACTCCTCTCTCTGTGCTCCTTCCGATAATCTCCATTGGCAGTCTTGTTTCTAATACATGAAAGAAAAAAGGCCAAAGGACAAGCTATAACGAGATATGCAACATTAAATCCCTTTAGGAAACACGTGCCAATGCATTTTGCTGGGTTTGTGAGGAGTCTAAAATCCCTCAGTGAGGTATTACTCCTGGTCTCTCCAGCCACCACCCTGCAAAGACACACCAATCATTGACATTTGCAAGCTCTGGCAACCAACATTTTCCTTCAGCCTAGAATTTCTTCAGATACTGATCTAAATGCACCAAGTAACAACTTTGTTAAGATCAGACACCTCGTTTAACATACTATTAATCCCACTCTGTCTCCTAACACTGCAATATTCTTTGAGCATTGCTGCAGCCCAATAGAAGTTTATTTTACTCAAAAGACATGGTTGATTTCAGCAAAATGCAATGAGTCAAGGAAGGAAGCAAAATCTTCAGAGCAGAAAATGAAGGAAAAGCAAAATACACTGCACTTAACTCCAAATCATTTAATTACAACTCTTCTTTAAAAAGGGTAATTTCAAACTACTACTGAACAGTAAATCTAAGATGTACTCACATAATTAACCTATCACTCACTGCAATTAAAATAATACCTATTTTGTACTTCTGTATGAGACAGGGGTATTTCATTTCCATACAGCAATATAATTGTCATTAAAGGCAAACCAGTGCATCAAAGGAAAGGTACTTCACTCATATTGGTGAAGGCAGTTGTTCATAACCACTTCCCTAGGTAAGTGTGAGAACACACAGTATTGTAAGAGTTAACACGCTGGAACACCTAGTGCCTTAGTGTGAAAGAGCAAATCCAGTCTACCTTTCAAGTACGAAAGCACTGGAGGAGAAAGCTGGTTCTATGGAAAATATATTCTGTATTCAGAAGATTCTTGAAGTAATAATGAAATGTCCTATTGTATCTGCGTGTAAGCCGGGTAAACCAAGGCATTTTGTTCCCCACTTTTTTTAAGTGTATCATAGGAAATTAATATGCAGGAGTAATCTTTACAAATGCCGTAATGAGTATTACACAGAGACATTAAAGGAATAGAAAAATGTTTTCTGTAGTACTAGAAATTAAGATGTATGAAGAGTATTCGATATTGAAGTTACAACTCCAAGAAGCTACAGTCCATTTCAGCATCTGAGAAACTCGCCTGCAAAGGAAGGCTAACAGCTGAGGGGGAAAAAAAAGCCCTGCCAACAGAGGGAAATAAAGCGCCCCAAAGCTTATCAAAATGCTACAGAAACAAACTTGTAGGTTTATAGAAATTAAATCTTTATTTAGATTTATCAATGGTTACTTGTTGTTTTATGTTAGTTAAAAACAGACAGTAAGATTCCTCTGCCTTGGGGTTGCTTTCTCGGTATCACATAAAATCAAACCACTGGTGCTCACATCCACCCCTCAGTACCACAGCACTGCCTCCCAGCACGGCAGGTCCCCCCCTGCCGCTGCCAGCCCGCCTTGGAGTCATCCCGCCCCGGCAGGCAGGGGTGCTCACAGTTCTGCACGGTGTTTGTTTAAGTACCTTTTGAGACCATGTAAACTTTTAGCCTCAACAGCATCCTATGGCCTTTTGAGACCATGTAAACTTTTAGCCTCAACAGCATCCTATGGCAAACAGGTTCCACAGTTTACATACTTTGTTAATTTTAACCTAAAATCTAGTGTGGTCTGCTGTCACCCTAGTTCTTGTATTAGGTGAGAGACAAAGCCATCACTCCCTGCTTATCTTCATGTCACTCCCGAGTTCATCTCTTCTATTCAACAGCCTTTTTTACCCAGGGTACTACTTTCTTCAAACAAAAACCGTTCCCGTACCTTTGCCAACCTTCTGTGTGCCCCCCCCCCCTCCCCCCCCCCCCCACCCCCCCCCCCCAAGAACTAAAAAAGCTATAAACTTTCTTGAGATGAGGGAACAGATCTCTGCTGCATTCAGGAACAGGACCTTTGCTGATCTAATCACAATTCTTCCATGCTATTCTTCAGCTTGCTCAAGAGCCACTTGGTCATATAGAAATCTGCTATTGCTGCCCAAATCAAAAACTCATTTATCACAGCAAAATTAGGGTTAATATCGTACCAGGCAGCCAGTGACTTGAGAACCTCAGGACACAGTTTATTCTCTATGCCAAATTCCCTTGACATGCTTAGGAGGGAACAGCCGACAGAGTAACAGTATCATTTTTAACTGTTTGGACACACCACCACCACCCCCACCCCCGCCCCCATCGCTTCTCCCTTTTTAACTAATTACAAATTAGTAGTTGCAGATCAGCAGCATCTACCATAAAAATCTAACCTTTAAGGTTTCACAGCTGGTGCTCAAGATGTTCTCTGGAAATCATGTCTTTCTTCTATCCTTCCTTACAGGCCAGATTTAGACACAATAAAGCAGCACACAAACCAGGAAATACATTCTCACAGCGCTGCATTTCAATCTTTTGCCAGCTTTGGTACCATTTCAATTCACAAGACTGCTTCGCAGGATCAGCATTCAGAAGAAAGAAGTTTAGAATTGCAGTGCTGTGAGCTAATGACTGATGCAAATGTGTGACTTAATGGCTGCACAACAGACTATATTTAAAGTACCGTAGCCTCATCTTGAATTACAGTCCTGAAACAGCTACTGAACACAACAAAATAACCCTTCACCACTCCTTCGGAAGCAAGCATGGAACTTCATAAATAGTATGCCTTTGCAGAGTGTTTCTGTACCTGGACACCAGCCATTAGATAGCCTGGGAAATAACAACATGAAAAGACATCACTAAAATCATTGTTCCAGGGATAAAGGCAATGCTGCGTAGAGATGGCTCATTCTTCTTGCTGTAATGCAGGATCTTTGGCGGCTGCAAGCCAAAATCTTACTGTTCAATTAAATATTATCTGGTCTACTACAATTTAAACCAGTTGGAGGCTGCAAAACCACATACAGTTCCAGTAGGTTCCTATTTTTCACTGCCTCAAAGAAAAAAAAAATAATCCCTGTTCAGAATGGTTATATTCTGTTTTAATAAGCACAGGCTGACTTTCAAAGTAAAACCTTTTGTTTCCTCCACCAAAAATACTTGTAAAATGGAACAAAAAACGTAGCTACACCAGTTTTTTGGGTTTTTGTTCTTAGAACTCAGATTTCAACAACTTAGTGCTGCATTTACTGGGGGGGGGGGGGGGGGGGGGGGGGGGGGGGGGGGAGCTGTCAAGTGATCTGTGATGAACAACCACCCTACTGAAATTCCCAAGGAAAAGAAATTTTCCATTTTTACAACAGCACCTATTTCACTTCTCATCCTCACTCTAGACAAAAAGTCACAGCCCTAAATATAAATGAACTGGTAGTTTTGGTGCCAAAAATACGCAACCAAAAAACATCCCAAACAACCCAACAAAACTTTTATGCAAGATTTTTGGAAGAGGGGATCAAGAAACTGGGAAATGGGGGTCCGTCAGATGCCGGGAAGACAGCCGTCTTAGACCTTGCCTAAAGATAACCTAAAATTATCGATTTATTTCAGTAATCTCAGAAGGCCACACCCTAGCCCTTTCTGAAGGCAAGTAATTCTCTCTTCCTAAATTAGAACAACTCCTCTGCCAGGCAGGAAACTGTTTATACTCTACTCCTCAGCAATCCTCTCCTCAGTTCATCTACCTTCAACGATAGGGTCTTGGCAAAACAATGAAAATACCTGAAGCTTCTACTTCCATATCAGAGATTATTTTTTCTGAGCCCAGCTGAAAATTTTACAGCACTGTGTAGAACAGTAACGCGATAGCTCTGCCCTTGTGAAAATATACCAGCACTTCAGAGTCCCTCCTACTAAATATAAATAGCAAATCCTACACATATCCAACTCCACTTGTAAAACAATTGTACATCAAATTATTTATACAGTCCTCATAAATTTGACATTATTAAATAATTTTAGTTCGAAATGTAATTTTACAAAATAATTTTCTATTAGCAACCAGAAGCTCGTTACAATTTTTTTTAGTATTATTGAGGGAAGTCACTCTTGTTTTGGTATTAGGTGCTTTGTCAGAAGGAGCAATCAAAATTGCATGTGTTTGAAGATAATTATATTTCACGAAAGTCAATTATTTTAAAGATTCCACATGCATTGAGCAAGCAGAGAGATGCATCCCTTAGTTCAAACATAAGCACAGAAAATTACAAGGAAGGATTTCTGACCATGTTTGAAAAATAACTTCAAAATATACGCTACAAATAAATCCAGCCATCCAAATGGCTTTACCATCCCTCAATTCCACTTTGTCTTAAAAATCGGCATATGCAACTTAACTCTGGACTTCACCTTCAGTGGTGAAAATGCCAGTGCAACTCCACTGGCTTAAAAAACAGTTAGTAATTAATATCGGTGAGCACCTAAGCAAACATCAGGCAGGGAGATGCTATTACATCAGCCATACCCACCACCCTTACTTCCCTCTAACAGAGGTATTCAAGCTACTTGTGGGTTTATTTTAGCAAAATTATACATGATTCCAACCTTCAATTCATTTCTCTAACACTTGAAAAACAGACGTTGTTTTCCGTGTTTCTCCCCAATGAATCATAACCGAGGCTCCAGCACTTACCAAGCATCATGTGCTCAGATGGATGTCATACCAAAACCACACACATCCTGACTGCTAGCTGAAAGTCTGCTTCAGTTTGGTTCTAAATAATGTCTGTTAATTGAAATCAATGTTTCAGTTCTCCTTGGGAAACTGTTCAAAAGGTAGCTCAAATGCGCTGTCCTTAATTTTTTTTTTGTTTCTGTTTTTGTTGTTGTTGTTGTACAACCTTTAAATGCGGCTGTTCTGTTCACTGGCACAGCGTGGTGGTAATTCACACTCATCCTACAGGAACAAACTAACTCTGCCAGCTGCTTAAGGAAAAGGAAAAAAAAGAGGCCCACTGAAGGGGACAGTTTTGCTTGCATTCAATTCCAGCCTGCAGATCCTTAAGGAACAGATGCCAAAAGTATTACTGTACCTCTAAGTGAAGAAATCACAGACGTTTCACACTCCCTTTGGCAGAAATAAAGCTTTATCTTGAGATGGTTCTACTGTAGGAGTGTGTTTCACTTGCAGAAAGAACAAGTATCCACTTACAGTGCTTTTTAATTATCATGCAAGATGTTTTCTTTAGACAAGCACAATGCAAAGAGTAAACTTTCATTTGTGTAACCTAGTTCAAATATGATTTAAGTATTTTCAGCATCTTTATAAATATTTGCTTTCTAACGTCTTTTACTGTATTTGTTCACAAACTTTAAGTCTGAAAGAGGACAAATGCTTTTGTTAAAGACTACTGAAGGATTTATAATCCACTGATATAAACTATCTTCTCCACATGATGGGGATCATTTCCTGCGAAAGTATCTACTTGCATAACATTAATTCTGTTAGTGTGAGGTGGGAAAACAAGAATATAAGGTGACATTTCAAAAATACGACAATATATATCCAGAGGGTAAGATCCTAAGTGTTCTTTCTTCAGAATTTAAGCAATCCAAATCCACTAAAAAAAACCCCAAGCAAAACCTTAAAGTATTAGCAGTTTGCTCTTTGAGTGTCAGCCAATTATCTGAAGTATTTGTAACGTGAAAAAATACTCCAAACAACCCGATGCACTCTTCAAACCGCATCTACTTTGAATGGCTGCCACCTAAATACATAAACCTTTTCCATCCCATTTTATTAACTTTATGCTTCCCAGTTACTTGGAGCAGGCTTTTCCTTTTATGGCTTAGTACTCTGTCCCAAAAAACTTTTAAGTAGGCAACCTGCAAGAGTTTATTGTTTTTGCAAGAATCTCTTCTACACAGAACCTGGATTTCAGATATGGTTTCCTAAGAAAAATAAAGAATGCCCTTGCTTTTTGCCACTGCTGCTATTTAAGCATTATTTGTACAGTATATTCCCCCTTGCAGGAAACCTTTTGGACAAACTAAATATCTTCTTGTTCAGACCAATGCACAGCTAAAACTGACAACTGACATTCCATTAGCACCTTTCTGGAGGCGGCACCGCAGCAGCTATGCCTCCTGCTATGGTTCTGGAGGACTCCAGAACAGCAGTTTGCCAGCCAGCTGGCCAAAAAGTAGTTCTTTAACCGAGGTCTGTAGCTGGCAAATCCTCCACTTCTTCCCCCATTCAAGTGTGGTTAACAAGGGAAGAAGCAGGTGGCTAAGTCTTCACTTTCTGCCTCAGGCTAGAAACAACTCAGCAAAGGCACCCAGGACTTTAAGCACTGCCTCAAAGGTTCTCCAGCCACCAATAATTAATTAAACTTGACTCTTCCCAGAAAAGATTTTGTTCTTTTTAATTTTTCAATTTGAACATCAGGCCCAGTTTGGAGAATTAAGTACCATTATTTACGCAGGTTCTTTCAGAGTCAGAAGCACGCAAGCACTGACCATACCTATTTTTCCCTGCTCTCTCCACTCCTCTAATCAGAATTCTGCAGTTCCTTCCCTTAAAAAAAATTCAGTTCATGAATTTGTTTTTTTTTCCAGCTTACTACTACACCCAATGGAAAGACCCTTGAGATGGGAAGTCAAAATAAAACCACTGAAAATATAACTAACAAGAAATAGGATACACTAACAAGAAACAGGATAATCTTACATATGAACAAAAAATAGGTCAGACCTTCTATATTTATCCTCACCAAAACAAGATTTTCAGAGATAAAATCTTGGACCAGATAGTTACTTGCAAACATAATCAACCAGGAGAACAGATTCCACAGTAAAAGAAATAAATTACTAATAAGCTGTGAAACACATAAAGGAGTGTCCCATTACTGCCTGCACCAAGCAAAAATACTCAGATACAGAAGAGCTTCCCTTCCTGAGGGCTTAATATTCACAAGTATGAAAGAATGCAAGAGAACCGCATGATGTAAGACCTTAGTCAAAAGCCAAACCCACAAAACTGAAATCTAAATCTAATGTACAGTAAAATCAATTAACACAATCTCAGATCCTACTTATTTTTCTCACAGGACTTTTTTTTTTTTTTTTTTTTTTTTGTTTTAATGTTTGGCCATCTTTGCTCCAGCGTTCATAGCATTGTTTTAAAAGGCAGCACTGGTTGCTTTTATAACAGCAATCACTCGTTCCATCCCTAAGTAAATCTCAGGGATTTATATCAGTGAAAAACTATGTCACTGCTGGAACACATGCATACATATACAATCCAGGAATGATGGCAAAGTTACCTTACTGCAATAGGTACAGACTGCTGGTTACCGGTAAAATCAAAACCTGTACTTCAACTTCAAAAAAAGACTAGGAAGAAAAAAAAAATTACCCCAGAACTCACCCAATAATTGCTCTGCTCTGCGCTTGTACCGCCTGCCCACTCAGCTCCAAACCTCCTACATTTAGGTTCTCATGTTGTGTGGTACACCTGATAGTTCATTTTACAATACCATAATTTTTGGAAGAGGTTTTATGTGAGGCCATACTTGAGATGTAAACAATGAAATCTTAACATATAATAAATATCTGGAAAAATTCTGAAATGATAAAGTGATCTCATTCATTCTGCTGAGGTAGCTGTAAATATTAATTAGCCTGTTTGGAAAATTAAATAAACTTTTTTAAAAAAAATCACTAACAGCTCAAAAAGTGGAGCTAGAATAATAGAAGGTTCCAGCATTTCAGTACCACCACAGTAACAAGTGTCTAGGTGTAACTGAATATCGCAGTAATTACAAAAAGTTTCCTAAAAAATGCACCATGGTTTCTGGAGCATAAACATAAGCCCATTTCGTCTCTTCAAAGTTTTGCTCAACTCAGTCTAGGTGGAAACCAACAACCGACCACAACTCCCATCAGCTTTAACTTAAATTTTCAAGGATTGAGGACAAAAAATATTCAGCCACCTGCCAATCTCATCAGCCAAAGAGGAGAAACTTTCAGGTCCTATGGCCTACAATGCAACATCACTGCCTTCCCTGTTCTAACTACTGTCTAACAGCCTGTCAAGGGAACAGCACATTTCTTGGAAAGGACACAGAAGTAACCAAACATTTAAGATTTATCTGATTCAGCCATCTCCCCCTAACCCTTCTCTTCAAAGAATGCCAGTAACCCTGGTTGCCTTTGGAAAAACCTGCACAACACACTAGAAAAATGTGTTAAGTGAAGAATTGTTTCTGCCAACTGTGAAGACCAAAAGACAGAAGATGCGAACGGCTCAATCTCAAAAAGGCTCTGCAGAGTATGCGGTCTGTCTTTAGAAGAGACTGCTACTACAGAGGGCACTTTTCTTGGAAGATAGTTTCACTAAAACGGCAGAACTCAGACACATCAATGCACACCAGAAACTCAAACCTATCATTTGTTAATCAGGCCCCAGAACTAAGGGTTCACTTCTAGCTCAAAAGTACACTATATAGATGGCAACACAAAATCTGGGTGCTTGAAGGCACAATAATCTTACTCTGAGAAAGTCAAACAAAACTGGTGAAACAGAGTGAAGCCTGCCAGTGTTCACATCTGCAGAGCAAGTCAGGCTACTGCATATATTGGGGCGAACAGAACATGATCTAGAAAGGTAAGTCGCCGCTGGAATGGAAACTAAAAGTAACTGTGCAGGAGTCTGAACTGTTTCAAGTCTGTAAAGCACTCTGAATTGCTTACAGGGGGAAAACATCCAGAAAAGCGAATGATAAAAAAATGAGGTTAAAGGGACACTCCAAACTTTCCTTAAATTTTCTAACAAGCAAGATGGAAAACCAGACAGTACAAGGAAAGAGCAAAGAGGCTTCCATGAAAACAGCCAGAAGGTCAGAGGGGTTACTGGAAAGATTCAGAGGCAGCTATAACATGATTAATTTGTACTCAATTGCAATGCCCACACAAACACCTCTGGCAGACGTTTCCTCTTACATTCCACCAAGTCATGTGATGGGTCACGTGCAGCTTTTATTGTTCAGCCATATTAACATCTTTTTGAAGTCAAACTTGGCACATGCAACAGACGTTTTATACTGAGTCACTGGAAAATACTGTAAAAACTATTTATGATCACACAGAGAAAACTATGGGCCAATGTCAGAAAAAAGCTTGCACGTAAAATACACACAGCAGCGGGTCATGTCCTAGTGCAACAAGATTAGCCACATACATGTGTGCTCGATACTGCCAGGGTACATCAGTCTGTTCTGCAGGCTCTGGGAAAACTTGGTGGTGTTGAAACTCAATGGTGAAACTGTGCAGAACTGTCAGAGGAAATAAAAAATGGCAGTTACATTTTCTTAACGAGTGTTTTCTGGGTTGCTCCTTACAATATTTTCTGCTTTTTCATTTGGAAAAAATACTTTCTTTCATCTCTCCATGCATGTCACAGAACTCTTTCTGTAAAAGCGGGTACCAGATTAAGTCAATCTTTGAACCCCACATTCTCAAAAGTTTATGGGATTTTATTTAGTTCAACCACCTAAAGGCCTGCATCAGGTAGAAGCTTATGGTTGAGGAGCAGACTAATAATTTTCTTCAGATAGATGATGTGGGAAGCAAAAGATATCAACAGCATAAGAATGGCAAGTTTATTTAGTAAGAACTTCAACAACACAAGCCAGCCTCTGAAAATAAGGTCACCAGTGCCAGAATTAACTGTGTTAAATTGTCAGGAGATGGGATTATAGAGCTTTATTTTCCAACTTCAATGGTTCTTACGAGAACAAGGGGAAAAGGGCCTGGATCATTAAAGCTTAGAAATTATGGTCTCCATCTATCAGATACACAATGTAACATTAGCTGACGTGAAGCAGGAAAAGCTGAGAAATATATTAATTCACTTTCAGACAGCAATTTCAATAAAATCTCAGAAAAACACACCAGGCTTTAGGCTTTTAGACTGAGAATGGTGTTGGTTTTAAGACATGACATTTTTTCATGGGCTGTTTTATAAAAGGAATAAACATTTCATTAGAAGTTTATTGAAGCTGTTTGTAATTGCTAATAAAATCTGAACTACTGAAACCTCTAGAAGCTCTATAAATACAACAACAGCTTCCTTACATTTTGCACAACTATTCGTACCAATACAGTAGAATAATTCCTTTGAAAAGCTGATAAGCAAACCGACCGCAGCAGCAGTATGTTTGAAAGGGTACTTGTACAGCTAAGGCGCCCAAGTCCACCGTCACATTCTGCAATCAGCAGTATTCTCTCACAGCAACTTTTGGCTTAAAGGGAGACTTTACATAGAAACACAAATCACAAGAAAAAATGTTTTGAGGTTTTTACTTTACCCCCCTTTTAAAGTACTGATTTATGAATACTGAAAGTTACCGTTAAAAATGGGACAAAAAGACTCACAAAGCATTGTTCCTTATCATCCAGATAGCAAGAAGTCAGCCGCACCCACGCAGCAAAAACATGTATGCTGCACACAGCTCTGACAAGGACTTGAAAGACAGGACTTTGACAGGAACGCAGGAATCGACCTCAGCTTGACTGTAACACGGGACTCCTCCATTATTTACAGTAACCGTACATCTGCACCGTATTAAAGACTACATGAAGCAGTAATTAGTGTGCTGAGACTTCTCCCCAGATGTTTTGGAAAGTCTTTCTCATGGCTTACCAAAGGCATCCCACCCCTCGTTTTCCTCCTGACCAGGTACTGGGGCCTGCGCAGCGGGGCGAGGGGGACCCAGCTCCCGGGCCTGCGGGCACAGCGCCCCAGCACACCCCCTCCGCTTCCCACCCGCGCCTTCCACCGTATTTTAGGAACAATATTCGCATTGTGAATGAGAAATCCTGGAGAACTGCTGAGCCGCAGAGTTTGTTTACAGTGCTAAGGGAGTTATGCAAGAAATTTAAAGGATGACTCGATTCCAATCAAGCAATATGGACGTGGGTATCAAATTTAGGCAACATCACGGCAACTACAAAGTAGAGCGGATTCCCACAACGTTTTCCGCTGGGGGAAGCTGTCGAATAAAATTGAGGTCAAAACCTTCAGACTTCAATGGCGACGAAATCCTTTTATTTCCTTTGTCATTTTCTTTGGGGATAAGCCCTACCCGAAGGCCGGCCCGCCCCTGGGCCGCGCCGGGCGGGCCGGCGGGGAAGGGGCCGGTACTAACCTCGGGGCGAGCATGGCCCGGGCGCAGGAAGGCGGCCGCGTCCCCCCGGCCCGCCCGGGGCCTCAAGGCTCGGCGAGCGGCTGAGGCGCAGAGCGCGGCCCCCGCCGCCCTGTCACGATAAGAGTCCCCCGCGCCGCGCGCCCGGCCCCGGGCAGCGGCAGGCCCCCTGAGGCGGCTGGGCGGGAAGCCGGCCCGGGCTGCCGACGCGGCCGAGAGGGGACGAGCCCGCGTACTCCCCCCACGTCGCTGTCGGGAGCGGCCAGCGCGGAGCCGCCGCCCCGGCCCCGGCCGCCCCCTCACGCGCCGCATCGGCCCGGGCAGCGCCCGCCGGGGGCACCGCCACCGCCCGCCGCGCCGACGGGAAACGCCAAGATGGCCGCGCCCGGCGGCAGGGCCCGGGGACGCTCGTCGCCTCTCCGCGCTGAGAAATCACGGCGCTCCTTCAGGGCCGGCACCCCGATGCTGGCGGAAGGGGTTACAGCCGGTCTGCATGTCCCCGAGGCGCGTTACAGCCTGAGAGAAAACGAAAGGAGGCTGCCCAGGCCAGCACTTTCGGTCTGGGAGAAAAAAACCCACTTATTCAACTAGAAATTAATGTAACATTTTATTCCAAATCTTACCCTTACAGAGTCATTGTCTATAGCAACCGTGTCCATAACATTCTAATTCTCAAGAGCACAACTTTCTAGTAAATGGTACATCTGTCAAACCGCAGGAAACATCTGGGAAAATGGTTAAATAAGAAGTGAGATTAAACCTTTGTTTCCATACGGTTAGGATATACATCTAGAATAGGCCTGTAGATGTTACTGGTTCTTTTCTTGCCTCTTGCTTAGATATCAGACTTTTGGATTGGTGCTGGATTTCACCCCCGGGCAGAAAGGATAAATCGGGGAATGTGAACGTTCCCTCTGCGGAAAGGCAAGCGCAGCCCCTGGGGCGGGACGGCAGTGCCGGGGCGCCAGGGCCCAGCACACCAGGCCTTGAGCCAGGCTGGCAGCTCCGCGGCAGTGGCATGGCTCCTCACCTCCCAAGGGAGCCCGAACCCACTGTGGAAGCTGTCCGCTCCCTTCCAAAAGAAGGAAAATGGAAGCAGAAAACATTATATGAAAGCAGAATTCTGGAGTGAGCTAGCTAACAAGACCCTTCTGTCTGCAAGTGGAGACACCTGAGCTAACATTGCCTGATTCTTCAAGTACTTAAACATCTACCCGGATTTTGACAGATGAGGTCTTTCTGCAAAGGACTGATAAGCTATCCATCAATTTTTACCCCTGAAGCTGTTCATAACACGCATTTCACGTGCAGTTGGCTATACCCTCCTGAACCCAAAGGGACTTGAGTACTTTCTGAAAATCTACCCCCTTTGATAAGAACTTCCGCTAAACTCACTGTTAAATATTAACTCAGCTATATTAGCTCTTTCAAGTCCACCTCGGAAGCTTCGATTTAATGTACATTTGTTGGAAACAATTTAAGATTAATTTTGTGTAGTGTGTGATCTCCATTAATAAAGAAAAAAATATATCTGATTGATTGGGTCCATCCTTCAGGCAACGTACACACGCAAAAAAAACCCCAGTAAATTGGGAAAAGCAGTTTGAAACCTGCTCTGTAACCCTTTGTCCACTGTAATCAACAAGGGCCACATTGTAACAGTTTCTGGCAATACAGAGGATTTCAGCTTCAACTGCACTGCTTTGAAAACACCAGGTTAATCCCAAAATACTTTAAAGCCATTTCCCTGCCAAGAGAACCGAGTGAAGAGGCTTGCAAGCGAATGAGAGGCATTTTGGGTGTTCAGAGTTGTGTGTTGTGTTCTGGGTTTTTTTCAATTCCAAGTTGTCACAATCAAATGACAGTGTAAATGTATTTTTTAATACCACATAAAGTCTGGAACCAAAAAAGCAGTAGTTAGCAGCAACGAACTTCTCTCAAAACTCCCATGCTACCGCTGCAACCCAGTTCTAAATCTTTCCAAGCCTTGCTTGGAGCTGGAGCCAGCCTCCACCACAACAGGGGCTTGGTTTTCTGCAGAACATTTCCATCCTGCATTCTCAGCCAGGGTCAGGGAATGGTAAAGAGGAAGGTGATGGAGTCACCCTCTAATAAGGAGCATCATGAGCCCTTTGGTTCTTACTCAAAATTCCTTGCTTTGAGCTACAGGCTTGACCAGGACACAGCTGACCTTGGTTTGAGCATGAGGTTGGACAAAATGACTTCCTAAAGCCCATTCTAACATTAATTATTCTATAGTCTTCAAATCCAGGTAACTTCCAGGACAGCTTAGGACAGATTTTTTTTAAAAAAGGATGCCAGAGCAATTTCTATTACAGTGTCATTACAGTGAGCAAACTCCATTGTAGCCTGGCTTTATGGACCAGATTTGCCATGATTCTTCACTGTAACAAATGTGAAGACACAATCCAGAATTTGAAAGAGAAGTGTCTGGGTCTGTACGGCTATGTCCAGAACTAAACATCACCTTATGCAATACACACTAAACTACCTTACTCATGTGTAGACTTTTTTTATTACAAGAAAAAGCCAAATTATGTGTCACACAGATCAAGAGGTGATTATTCCCCAGATGTCTACTTAACAGCTGCAAACTTTTGTTGTAAGATGATTTTCACATAGAAATCCATTGTCATTGCGACCTTAACGCCAGCCAACCAAATGGGATTTGTGACAAAGAGACTGAGGGGAAAATATTCCGTTCATAAGCCTGCTCGTCCCAAACCAAAAATACTAACTTTCAGCCCGAGGTACCCAACAGGCGGACAAAGACAGGAGGCCCTTCCAATACAAATTCAAATGGTCAGTTCCACGTATAATTTTACCAGTAACGCAAAATCTGAATCCTTTTGAAGACGTCAGTGACATCAATTCACTTTAACCTTAAACACAGTGATGCGATCCCACAATTTGCTAGCATACAAACTATTTTTAAAATTGCTGCACCACAGCAATAAAGTATTAGCCATAACCGTCCCTTGCCCAAAAGCAGTGAGGAGTTACAGATGTGCTAGTTCCTACTCAAACTCAGAGAAGCAAGACCAGCCCAGTGCAATTTCTTTTTTTTTTTTCCTTTTTAAATAAAAATTAAAAGGTTGTACTCTTGTCATTTACACTTTTTTTTTTTTTTTTGCTTCTTGGCAAACAAACCAAGCCGAGAGGGGACTGTGAGCAGCTCCCTGCAAGGACTCTTACGGCAGCGCCGATGCCCGCTGGGAAAAGGCTGATGTCAGCTCTTAAGAGCTCCCTGCAAGGATAAGGAGGCCTTTGTTTTCAGCTGAACTGTGAAAATGAGAAAATGCCTCCAGCCTGACAAACAAGAAACCCACATAACACAGGTCAGGCCCGAGACCTTCACTTAAAGGTACAACACACTTCACTCGCCTTCCCCTTACATCGCAATGCCCAGGTAAGAGTTAATTTTACACAGGGCTTGCCATGAAATCCTAAATACACCTTGGAAACAGAACAAAGCAGCTTCATTTGTTCAGAAAGACTGCTGGAGCTCTCCAGCCACTTTACCCATACATAAAGAGCTTGTGATTCTTATATAAATCAAGTTCCTAATTACTCTTCTGTAAATCAAGGTGATTTCAGTGAAGTCATACAAAAACAAAGGCATGTTTTAACTTGAGGCTTAAAATAAGCTTGCTTCTCCTTCACAAAGCACTAAAAATGAAGTATGGCACAAATAGCACATTCTACTTCAGTGAATGCATTTTAAGGGAAACATTTGAGGGACATACAAGAAAGCATGAAATGCAAATAATTCCATATGACAATGCGTAGGTTTTCATTTGGGGTGGAAGTAGTCGTTTTTCCCAAAGAAGAGGCTTATGGGTGTAATCTCTATGACCACAGAAACACAGAAGCCTTATACAGTCCAGTACTCCGTCGTAAGCAAGGTAGGCACTTTCCCATACTGATCTTTAAAAATTAATCCACAAGGTCCCAAGTATATTTTACAATCCTAAAGCTAAGAATTATCTCCTCTGAAAAACAGAGCCTTCGATAAATTTTCTTTGCACAGGAATTCCATTACATATTGTAGAAGCCTAGTAGGATTGTCAGGGCTTTTGATTCACTCTACTCCAGAGACTACTCGAACAGTTGTGTTTTTCCATGAGAAAAGTAAACATACTCAAGTACAACTCAAAGAACTTAATCAAAGACAACACATCAGGGAGTTACACCTGAGCAGGGAGTATCTCAAAGCATTCATTTTCCAAACAAAAGGCTGGCATCACTGGATTTCTAATAAAATACCCAAAGCATTTAAATGGATTCATTCCCACTGAAGCACAGTGACCAAGATGCTGGGGTGCTGGTATCTCAGAGTTAACATCAAATTGCTAACAATTCATTTATAAGGACCCACAGAACACAATTCTTGTCCTATTTAATTACATGTCCAACCACAATATGCTGGTGTTAAAGAGGATGAATATACAACTGCTTCACAGTTCTACCAACCCAATCACAAAGACCCAAAGATCTGAACGAGAGCTCCTTGTAGTTATAAAGACTTCTGTCTTCCAAGCTCTGACTTCCAAATAAGAAAGATCTGCCCATCTGGACATTCGGAATAACTGAAGACATTCAGCTAGAGGAGTATGGATTTAAACACTGCTCTGTGGGCAAGATGCGCAGTCTGTACCCTAATATTGACTGGGGCAGCTACGCCCAGTTTTTGTATCACCCAGTCTTTTGTCCTATGCTTTCAGGGGACTTTGTCCTGAAAAGTTAAAAATCCATAGACTTTACATTTCATCTTTATAGTCCAAATCACAAAAATGTCTTTGCTATCACCAAAGAGATTGTGCCACATCTAGCCTCCACGTAATGCTCCAGATCTCTTATGGGTTTGGTTTTCTAAACTGAATCCCGTCAAACTCATACTTCTAGAACCTCCAAGGCACTACAACGTGACTGCCATCATTACGTTCCATAAAATATTTCTTCCCCCAAATCTATACTGTCTTTTCTTTAGTGTGAACAAGTCAAGCTCCTATAACACACTTCTCATCTCCAAAACAAAATTCTTAGGACAGTTCCACAAAGTTTGAGTAATTCATTTCTATTGTTAAACCAGAACACCATAATCCAAGAAGGAGGGAAAATATGAAAAACATTCCAAAAAAATAACTTCATTGTTGGTTGAGCCAGGGAAATGGCAGTAAAGGTCAGAGAACACTTGTGAACTTTTCCGATATATCTGAAATATTTATTCAGCTACTTCAGATATATCACAAAAGTTTGAGTTTTTGTAATATTCAATTGAAAGCATATTTTCATATGGCCAGATCAAACTTACAAAGTAAAGCAGAAAAAAAGATGGCCTCACGTATGCTATTTTAGACTGTTTCATCTGCAGTACATGGTTTAATTGAAATAGATTAAGCCCCATCACACAAACACTAGACAACCAGTGCTTTTTAATATAAGAAGAAAAGATGCACATTTCATATACAAAATCACTGAAAGAATCTACCGAGTAAAAATGCACCATACTGGAAAAGATCAGATAACTTCAAAATATATCTAAGAGAGCACATGAAATAAATGTCTGTATCTTTTAGTTTTGAACCTTGGTTGCACGAGTCTGTTGCTTCAGACTTCATTATTTTTATGGCCTCCACTGTATAAAGTGTTATAATGCACGTAACTGCCAGCTGTGTTTTATTTCATCCCTAGCAATCGAGTTTTTTTTTTTAAAAAAAAAAAAAAATCACACCTCTTCCCACAAAGTTACCTAACAATTCAAAAATGCCATTAAATGTCTTCAGCTGTGTCACGTACATATGCCACAGAAAAGCACCACACAAGTTCTTTCCAATACCAGCATTCTCAGCTCCGAAGAAAGGCTATAAATAGTTAAGTTTTTAGGAGAAAGAACAAGGTATGCTGTAAATGAGAAGTCTCTCTCTGCTTGTGAGCTTTTATTGTTTTGCATTACTTCAGTGCTGGATTCCTGATTTGTTACAAATTCCAAGACTGCAGACTACAGGCCCAGCCTCTGACTAACACTCTGGTGATTTATTTGAGGATAAATACCTCTGTTCGCATCTTATGACTGAACACAACAGTCCACAGCAGCATGGAATGCGAGGAATGCAGAGGCTACAGGAGCTGAGGCAGCAGGGAAAGGAGGCAGCTATCAGGCTGCCCTGGACTGCTGAACCGCTCTGATCACTTCCTCCAGTCAAGAATGAAAGGAATTCTCTAAGCCAGTACTTCATGCCAACCAGGCGTGCATTCCCAGCAATGAGAACACAGCAAGAATGGCATTTGACGATTACCCAACACATGCACCTAACTCATCAACACCTTACCTGTACGAAAAATTCCACATCTGACTGTCAGAGCTGCGGTGCAATCCTCGAAGTAATGTTTAGCAACAACTGCAGCTTGCCCAGTTGTCAAGGCAGACTACAGAGCAGCTGGCTCACAATCTCCTGGCCTCAAAAAAATGCAAAGCACTTCTGTTTCTCCTCCTTCTGCTTCCCCACCCCCAGCGGCAGAGAGTACAGAGCGCTCAGAATCAGAGGAAGTGAAAGGAGCAGATTACAAAGAACAAATGAACAATACTTTAGGAACTACAAGGTGAATGCGTATGTTTTACTATAAATAGTTATGTTGAGCTAATTCCTGTGACTTCATGCTGTATGAAAACAAGAGGTCCCGTCTAATCACACCAGCCTTTGTGCAGATCTCCCATACAAACTGGAACAAAGGAAAAATCTAGCACAAAGTTTTGTACGCGGTATGATCTTAGCAAGCACAAAGATGAAGATGAAGAGGACAGCATTAAATTCTATGAACCAGAGATAATACAAGCAAGACACTTACAGATGCGGATTGAACATTCGACTCATTTTAGAAACATGGTCATTTTCACAGTCTAGCTCATCATCCCCTTGGTCCATGCTGAGCTTTCTCTTGTTGGGACTGATAGGAGGAGGGCCTGTTCGATGGTTGGTTAGAGCAGAGGATACTGGAAGAGACTGCATTCTGGGCTCACCTCTTAAAGCTGCTTCACCTACAGGAAGAAGACAAGTGAAAATGAACATGACAAGGAAAAGAGAGTAAAATAGCATGCCCTTTGGAAACATTCTCGCAGAAAAATTTCCCGAGCAGATGTCAGGTCTGCACTGGCACATTTAAACGTGGTTGGTAACATAAACAAGGCATCATAACCCAAACTTTAGCGCTTTATGCTGGAATAAAGAGTTGAAACAAGGTACTATGACAGGGTCGGCTCACCCGATGATCTAAAAGGTTGAGCTAACATATCTTTCCAAGAGCATTTTTATTCAGAAGCACTCCTTCTTACAAGCTGCAATTCCAACACTGAACTTGCATTACCTCATTCTGCAAAGCGTGACTCTTCACAGTGAAATAAGTTTTGATCCTTTTCTTATGGTTGTGGTTATAAATTCCAGGGCTACAGTTCACATTTATGCCAAATATTCAAGATCTAAAACTGAACAAACCTCCAAATTCTCAAATTATTCCTTTTATAACAAGCTGTCCAAAACAAGCTTGTCTGGTATATAACTATGCAAGGTAAAAAGTTAGGGAAAAAACTGGAACTTGCTGATGCAAGTTTTAAGTTTGTCCTTAAATGTCCTTCTCTGTGCTTTTAAACTATGTTTGGAGACATGAACAAAACAGCATAATTCTTCAGCACAAGAATCACAACATTTCAATTTTAAGAACGCTAATTTTCACCCAGGCAGACTCGTGACAGAGGACTAAGTAGATTATAAATTTTATATAATCCAACACTTATCAAAAAATGGCATTCACAGCACATGGGAGCTGTGTGTAAATAATTCTAGAAATGATACAATTAGCTTGTGCATAAACTCATTCACATATTGTTACTAAGTGCGCATTAAAGTGTGACCACAGTACTTTTCCCATTTCAATTAAATGTCTCTCTAAATGTATAGCCTAAAGCACACTGCTGCATTTCCAGCAGTTATGGACTTTAGTGGAACTCACATCCTTACAGCCACAGGTCATATTTAGACCTCATAGGGATTTAAAGATGGTAAAAAAAATGCTTTGGGGGCTTCATAAGGGGCTTGGAGAGGAGCTAAATTGAGAGGAGCTAAATTAACCATGGTTACCTATTCTGGTAATATCCCTGAAATAGCCACTTTTGCTAGAGTTTAAAATTTGTATTTTTCCTACACTGCCAGAAGCATTTTGTTTTCTACCTGGCCATAATTTCCAGAACTAAAATTAGGATAAAGTTAACTCCATCCACATCCCTGAGGTATCTGACAATGGAAATCTTTGTATGCCACCACACATTTTCACATCATCACCGAGGCAGATGATTTATAAAACGCTGCCCTAATTCCACACACGACAAATACTATTTTGTTGGAAAAAGAACGAGTGTGGAGAAAACCTCCTGAATGTTTACCAGTAAAAATAAGCATTTTGCCAATTTAGTCAGCATAATATAAACTAGCAAATATACACTGACCTATAATACACCACAAGTCATGATTTCTATTAAAGACTCTGGCACCAAATCTGAATAGGAACTTTCCATCTCAGCTCTAAATAGCAAAAGCTGTGCTCTACTGCAAATGCTTTAAGACCAACATCCAGACCCTTTCCTGTTCAAAACAATCGCAGTTTTAATTGGGAAGCCCCCCCACAACGACTGTAATGTTGCAACACAAGCTTTTATCAAAAAGACTTCTCACATGAAATAAATTTTATATCAGTAAAATTTCTGCAGTTTTTCTTCAGCCTTTGTATTTTGCCAGTAGAAACCTTCACCTACCTAGTGTTCACATTCTACACTTTAGAAGTAAACCACATCATACAGGTTTCTCTCAGGGAGGCGCCTCCCTCACGTCTATCTTTGAAAAAAGTAAGTTAGTGCCAATGCCAGAAGATGAAGCTTCTATCAACTACAGTTTGTGATACTTTCATCCTACCCAGACGTAATCACTCGTCTCTCTGCCGTGTATCTGAGAGCACTGCTGAAGACTTAAACACAAAATTCTATTACAGGAATTACAAATAAAAAAAATTACAAAAAACAGGCACCTAACTCGAACTGACTTCTTCTGAGTGATGCCTGACAGGAACACAGGCAATTGCAATATCCACGTAAAGCTAACTCTAGTGTTTACAAAAGACAAAAATCTCTAGCCCCTGTCCCATGTAGTCAGTTAGAAACCTTGCCTTTGCCCAAACAGCGTCTAGGAGCCTGATTCTATAAGATTACCTCACTGGGGTTTTTTCTTTAAATTCATCTTATTATGCGCATGGTAACAACAGCATTTATACATTAACATCCAGATGGAGTAGAAAATCTGGTGAAAATGCTATTTGTATATTGGAATTACAGAAACCCATTTTAAAGAAATTCTGCAAAGAAAGGAATGGCTTCTGAATTAATTAAAGCCTGCTGAATTTGGTAATGCATTTTCCTAATTGTGACGTGAAGCAGTAATTATGCAGGGGACACCAAGGCCTGCAGATAAACATAGCAGAACCGTCCAGTGTATCTGCAGCACCACTGGGCCATTCGCCCCAAATTAATCAAATGAACAGAACTTCGGACAGGTGGCAGCAGTGACCAGGCAGGAGCAGTAAGGGCCCTCCAACCCCCCACCTGGTCCAGGACAGGTTGGAAGACACTGAGCGCCTCCTCAGGAGAAGACAGAAGCGGGTGGTGCTCAGCATCTGGTACAGCCTCTCCTGCAGACAAAAGGCAAGCAGAGAACAATGCCAACCAAAAGAGTCCAGACAATATGGTAAGCTCAAGAGGAAAAATATCTCTACATTGCTTGCAGGGATAAATTGCACATTCATATACTGTATTTGTACTGTGCCATGGGTTCTTATGTGGCTTAATGTATTTGATAAGGGCCCAAACTGCTTTTTATTTAAATAAAAAGGCAACTTATTGCCCCAGTACTTTCCTCCTTACCGAACTTGAATTTAAACCAGAGAGAGAGAAACCACAGCAGAGTCTACCACACAAAATGCTGCCTTACGGACTAGATTTGTCTCCCCCAACTGACCACACTCCATGGTAACCAGACTCGCATCATACAGCTGGCAAGACAACACTCTGATAAAACAACTGTGTTTTATAAAATTCCCCAAGTCCAAACTCCAGTCTTCAAAATTCATTACTGTGACGGCTTGTGTCTGCACTGCAACTGAAAGCAGAGATACCAAACACATTTATTGTGCCTCTCATAATACTTCTCTTTGTTTCTGTAAGCAGCTGGTGTAAGGCACTCCAGATCTGCTGCTTTCAGATAGCTGTACTTAGAACTAGTCATACTAGTATCTTTTTTTTTTTTTCCCTTTTCTTTTTTTTTTTTATTAAAACTGTTAGGCAACATGATAAAGCACAGACAAGCTAAACAGAGATAACAACGTGACGTAGTGTCTGCCTATATAGCAGTACTGCAGTAGGGCACTCAGTTGACAGAAGTACATGTAGTCAGCAAGAATGTTCTTTATTTTAACCACTTACAAGCCTAAACTGAAAGTGATTCACATTAACACATGCAAACTAAATGTTTGTAAAACCAGCATGGCTCTCTTCAGACATACACGACCAGGACGGTTCTCTGTAAACAGCGGATCTTCAACACTGTTTGCATTTCTCTTGCAGTTCAGTCAGCAGTATCTGCATCCCTACTGAAATGTCCATGCAATACAAACATCACAACAGCAAAGGTCATGTTTTCACAAGTGTGGATTTGATAGCAAGACACCAGAGAAGTCTTAAAATATGTCTGAGAACTCCAGGAGTTACCAAAGACTGGAAAAAAAAATACACACTATTTTGGCAGCGAGCTTCCTTCCTCTCTGACCTAGCAACTCAGTACGGGTTGCACTAAGACATGGCTACCATATCCTATTCCCCCTCCCGATTTCCTCTCTCCTGCTGGCTACTATTAATGCATAAAATCCAAGCATTAATTACAATCCAGAAATGAAAAGGCTTCATCTTTCCAGCCAAAGATTAACATGATACAGACCTTAAAACAGATTCAAACAAAACTCCTGGAAAGAAAATTCCAGCACTGCCCTTTCCCATTTTACTTTTTGGTTCTGTATCTGAGAAATGGGTTTGTCTACAAGAGTAAATTCCTGACACATTTATTAACTCGGGGCAGGGGGATGTCCTTGGCTGTGATGTCTGTCGATAGGGTTCTTACCTTTAAGCTCATGGATTGACTAACCATGACCTCAGGCCACTCAATTAATAAAATCATGGGCACAAGCATTTAACAGACTTCAATTAACGTGCACTACACCTTTAATCACCTTTTCCAATACCTCCATGCAGACAAACTCTCATTAGTAAAAGGAGTTGCCTCATGTTCTTAGGGCCAGACATTCCCAGGAAGCAAAAAGTACATGAAGATCTTCAAGGGCAGTTTTCTCTACCGATCCAAGATCAAAATTTAGCCCTCATGACATATGAAACATTTCTACTGAAAAGCCAAGACATTCACAGAAGTTATATATATGTGAACAGGATATTAAAAAAAAATAATAATCTCATTTTCTGTTCCTATATTCTAACAAATATGAGGAGATAAAATCACAAATTGATTGGAATGGATTTATGAACTATTACATGTTTTCTGCCCCCATCTCAAACACAAAAGTCAGTCTGTGCCAACATAAATTGGGATAAATGGCATAAAAATTCCAATTCATGCACAAAAATCACATGATTTGAGATATCAAATACCAAGCAGGGAATTCGCCACAAATTACTCAATTCAACAAGTCATCAAAACAAAAGAATCACAATACACTGCCACAGAATTAATCTGCAGATGTTGTCAGCTGCCTAGTTTGGGCATTACTTCACAGCATACTCTACACATTGTAAGAGGACTGATACCCTTGAAATTGGGAAATTCCCCAGAAATTAAATCTGTGTGAAATAGACTACAGGCAATCTTAAAAGTATGTAATTTAAGGCAGATTTACTTCACTTGCTTGACCAAAGAAAATGAATTAATACATTCAGACTCCTCTGTAGTAAATCTTTGGTTCAGGATAAAAGAGATCTTAAGTAGCAGTCATAAATGATATTATTTATATAATTGTTGAACATTTAACATTTCTGTAACTCCCATTCAAGCTAACAAACAAAAAAAAAATCCTCGTGTAAAGCCATCATTTCATACCACTATATTTCTGGATTGCAGATTCTATAAAAGATATGATTTAAACTGAGCTTAAATAAGATTTAGTTCTGGGAATTAGTCTGCCAGACACTGTAAGCAAACCCACAGTAGTCTGTGTTTCCTTTAGAGTGTATAAAACAGGCCTACCTGGGGAGCATAATAAAACAGCAAACTACGGCAACACAAAAAAAAAAACAACCCCACAGTATTAATGGAAACAGCCTAATCATAAAACACTGCTATGAAATCAAATCTTGGGAATATTTGTATTGTAATTGATAAGATTTCTTTCAGCAGCAAACTTACTGCTTCACATATCTGACACATATTTTACTGACTTTCTTGTAAGATTACAAAAAGCTAATTTAGGACCAAAAAGTCACATACACATGTACAGAACAACTGGCAAAAGGCTGCTCTCCTCCCGTTTACAAAACATACGAAAAGCACTTACTCCTGGAACCAAGCTCTGGCTACCACTGTGCAGAGATATGTATGCCAGAAAGACCATGGCCAAAAACAAAATACAGTGATTAAATTGACTATTCTGTTCTGGCTCTTCCATCTGACCATGCCTGCCAATGAGGGACACATTATGCTTGACACTGCAAGCAAGAACATAAAATAGTGACCTCTGCATTCAATCACCTCCACCCACTTTTTCCTCCTCTTCAGTTCAAACGACTGCACAAAGAAAGGAGCCAGAATTTAGGTACAGCAATATCGCTTGCAGAGCGCAGGCATGCTTGCTTCAAAAAGCACATATTGTTAATCAGAGCTGAGTAGCACAGGTTAAGGCAGATTTCAACTTAATAAGTCTTAAAAATGCTGTATTATATACAAAATACTAAATTGCAACTGGCAGAATATCGCAAAATTGCCTCCCCAGACCTAACTGTAACTGTATTTGCTCCTTCAAACTTACAGTGAAAAACTACTATCATCTTATGTTCTGTCTCGTCATATTGTAAAAGCATAGCTGTACAAAATAGCACATGCATATACTGTTACATAAATTGACTTAGACGGGGAGGTATTTCAGTTTCACTTAAAAAACATGAGGAAAAAGTCTCTGCTGACCGCTCTTAACTGTGACTGAAATAAATTCTCTTCATGCTGCTAACCAGGTACCAACTGAATGAGTCTCCTTGGTAAGTAGGCAAGAAACTGATGGCAGGGGAAAGGAGGACAGCAGTTATGCCACGAAGAAAGCAGGATGGAATAAATTTTAATGCTTTGCTCTGGCAGAGCTCCTTAATATTTCCTCTGTCAAATTTCAATTTTCGCACCTCAACAGTTGTGACGGTGGGGCTGTGTTCCGTTCCAACCCAACAATGAACTCGGGCTTAGGTCTAATTATAGAGCATGAGACTAGTTTATAAATTTGCAGATCTCCCTTTAAGATAACATCCCATTTAGCTAACTCTTGCAACACATGAGCTGGAAGTCTAAAAAAAAACCCAAACATTCCTTCCTTCTGCTTAGAGTACCTGTACTCATGTAAACTATGGCTAAAAAAAGATTCCTATTACGTGGCAGACAAGATTTAAATGCAATCAGTGCTGAACTACACTGATCTCCAGACAAATAGCACCAAGGACGTGTACAATATTTGTCAACATCAATGTCAAAAAAAGGATTCCTCTCGGTTCAACACTGAGGCTGGCTGGTTCTGCTCAGGAAGGAGGGCTGCTCCCAAAGCACACTCCTTTCTACCAGCTCTCCCAGGAAAAACCTGAATCATTTCAGGTCAGTTAAGAAAAACTAAAAATTAACACAAGTTCTCATTTTGTGTTTGCTCAATACACTACAGAGGCTTACATAAAGGAAGGGCAAGCTGCTGTGCTAAGCAGAGCTACCGAGCCGGACCAAGTACAGCAAGCAGCACGTGTCTTAATGTGGTGCTGCATTTGGGCCACCCAGCCCGGCCGAGTACTACAGGGTTTGGCACGCAAGCAAGACCCAAAGTAATTACAAAATAACGGACTGTCCTACAGAGATAGGTCGTCACTCCCCGGCCAGCCTTGTCCTGTGACTGCATGTGGTCAGACATGCACAATCCTTGTTCAGGTAAAAGCCACGACAGCCAATGTACCAAAGGAAACTCAAAAGAGCACCAACTAGCAGCCCTGCGTTAGATACTTCAAACCCGACAGTAATACTCTGCTGAGTAAGCCGATGAAAGGTACAGCTCCTAAACTCCTCAGATTAATTGCACTTCCTATGAAGAAGGCTACAGGTTACTTTCATATGGTGCAGAAAAGCGTGACCCAACAACAAGCACATCCCAAATGAGGGAGGGAATAAAAGAGAAAGGAAGACAAAGGGAGAAGCATAATTTACATTTTCTACAGAAAACAGTAAATTTCACGTGCTTGTATTTGCTTAGAAAACACGACATTCCTATTTACTGTGCAGCAAAAAAATCTATGATCCATTTAATTCCCCGGCAAAACATCCCGCATTGTTAAGTACTGTAAGTAGTCCTGGTGTATCCCTACACCATATTCTCTATATAGTAAAACTGAAATTTAGTCATTTAAGTTTCTTCAGTGCTAGGTAATGTTTTCCCCTCCTTGCAGCTGAAATCTCTAAAGACTCTAGGCATGCGTCCCTAGGCTAGAAACATGAAAAAAGGTGAATGACCCACCAGTCTTGGCGCTTCAAGATAAGAGACTGCCATTGTCACCTTGTAACCTGGCTGGAATGTTTATGGGACACATACACTTAAGAGACTGGGAAACAAACACCAGGCTGATGGTTACGTTAATTCCTAATAGAGAAAATAATTCCAGACTATGTACCTTAAACTACCACCATGCAAAGTTCAAATAATAAGCATATCATCAGAATTCAGCTTCCTTCGACTTATTTGCAAAAGTATTATACGACATTCTCTTACATTTCTGATAAGTGGATTTTATTTTTTTTGCCAAATAAAAATACTTACTTTCATCGATGTGATAATGCGATTCTATTAAAACTGTAAAAACACCAGCAATAAAAAACTGTGAACGAAATATACCTAAGTCAACATGTTGAAGATGTTGGATTCTAAAACAATGGTGGTTTCCAGACCAGTGTGGTCTTTCTTTTGTCACCTGGCTAAATGACTTACTGTGTTTCATAAAGACGGCAAAGCTAAACCAACCAAAGACTAGCCTGTCTTATCAGACACAATCAAAGCTAGAAGACCTGACCATTTCAAAAGTAAATTGACATCACAGCAAGGTTGCAACAGAAAAAACTGTTAGATTGAGCACTTAAACAGTATTTCAACAAACTAAACGATACCTTGTAACTATGTATTTTCATGCAATGGCAAAGAGACACAAACAGGAAATTAAACTTGTGAAAGCTCAAATTTGAGTAATTCCTCCTAAGTAGACAGAAAACATTTGCTACCCACCCTTTGTTTCTGTTTTAGTGGAGAGCAACATAGATACTCAGGTCTGAAACACCACCTGCTCTGATGGCTGCTATTTCATGGATCTTACTCTGGAACATAAATTAAACTCTATAGACTGTTGCACTGGGTAATCAATGCCTCCTGTGGATATGAGCACAGTCAGTATTCCTACAGCAACCATGCTTAAAACAAGTGAACATCTCAAAATTAATGGGATCATATTAAAATTAAAGCCAATAAATTGTGCTGTTACTTCCACAAGGGTTTGAGGCAAAAGGTGCCATGCAAAGGTAAAAAAAAATAATTATTATTCCACTTACTTAAATTGGAGCCTATTTTTAGATATACTGCAAGCTTTTATTGTAGTTTACTAAAAACATGCTCTGAACATCTTTTCCCACATTATTCTCCTTTGCTACACATGGAAAAACTCAGAACAACAAGAAAATGAGCTTCTCCTAACGGAGCTGCAAAATCTGATATTGCACTTTCAAGCAATGTTTCTTTTGTTTCAATTTTATTTTCCCCAAAATTCCTCACCTGAAAGGTAGAAGGCCCTTGAGAGAAGACATAAAAGCTGTATGTTTAAACTACAAACACAAAAGCAAATACATTCAAAATGTTAGTAAAAAATATGCACACATGGGTGGCCTCCCTTTGAAATGGATTTGGAAAAAAAGTAGCGCCACTTTTTACACCACTGTACTGTGTTTAAGTCCTGGAAAGCTTAGTCCGTGCTAAGTTCCCTGATCAGATTCCTGTAAGTAGGATCCAGATGACTTCAAAATGGTAAAGTTAAAACTAAAACAACCCAAAAAATAAAACATAAAAAGCAAAGAAGTCTTGGCTACTGCATTTTCCCCACATGGCATGTCACCAAGCAGTCAAACAGCAGCAGCTGCTGCCACAGGGCAGGAGGAGATGAGACTGGAGGCAAGCCTTCATCATCCCATGCCTGCAGGCCCCGTCTAGGAGCTGCTGCCACCTTCACAGTCACCAACACCATAATGTCTTGCTAAACTGAGGTGAAACAAGCAAATTACATTTGGCCTAATGAACACAGGAAAAAACCCTTCCATTTCAGTTTTGGTTTTCTGCTACCTGACTGCAGCCTGTCTGAAATGGACTCACGTATTTAAGGAACACAGAGTCCCTTCACCCAAACTGGACAGACTGCTGAAGACTTTAATCCACAGAGCGTCAGAACAATCCCAACCCATCTCCCACAAAGAATCCATTGTAAAGAACAAAATCCCTTTGTCCTTCAAAACGGGCTCCAAAATCCCTTCTACCAAAGGAAAGCAAGAGAGCAATGACAACTGTGCAGGGCAGTCAAGCACTCTGAATCCAAGAGCAAACTACATGAGCTATTCAGATGAAAACAAGATACTCTTTTGATCATGTCATTTACATAGAAAATGAGGAGGCCGTGTCAGCTTGCCAACTCCTTATGTGCAGGGTTTTACTGTAACTGATGGCAGTAGGCTGAGATACAACCCCGCCAGTGCCTCGGTCAGCAGAAGAGAACGAATTCAAGCTCACAAGAAGCGCTACGAGACTGAATAATGTCGAGCCTTCAACCCACTGGCTCTGTACTATTCTGAGACACAACCCAATAGTCTTCCTCTGATGCTGCTCACATGTAGCGCTTTAATAACCAAAAACTTGTGAGGGCTTCATCTTCTAGAAAAGCTCAGAGAACAGTGTGGCTCATGAGATAGAGAGGAAAGGCTGCCATATAATTTCTCCAGGGGTATGGGTGCTAGTATGAAGAAACTTATTTAAAAAATCCAAAATATTACCATTGTTCCTGAAAGGATTGTCCTCCAAAACAGACAACACAGGCATATACCACCACTAAGGAAAAAGATAAAATTAATTTTGTGCTTCTGACATAGCAGTTTTTAATCTTGGGTTCATGACATGCAACAAAGATTTTATGGGGGAAAAAAACCCAAACTCGCTATGAATAGATCCACAGCAAAAAATTAGGTAGCTACAGAGTACAAGAGCTTGAAAACGGTTGTTCCACTGGAAGACTGTGTTGTGAAAAAACATGGTACCGGAGAACGTCCTCAAAAGGACTGAAGATAACATTATATTTTTTTTTTTTAGAATTAATGCTCCTACCTGCTCCTACAGTCAGCACTACTATGCAGTGGCTGCTCCTACAGTCAGCACTACTATGCAGTGGCTGAGATTGCTAGAGGTTGTCAGATTCAGAGCAAAAGAAGGGAGACAGCCCTGCGGTGCTAAGGCATGGATGGGAGCACTGTCTAATTCATAGCTGGACTGTTTATTTCACAAGAAGGAGGGTGGTTTACGGGGCCAAGTTGCAGGGTCACTTAAAATAAATGTTCTCTCCAAGGGGAAGCTAAGGCAGGAAGATAGAGGGAGGGATTGTTTGCTACCAAGAAATTACATGCTGCCTGGACAACCTTTCTCACAGTTTTCTGGGCACAGATGGCAGGACTCTTAGAAAAGCAAGGAACAAGCAGAAATACGTATTTTCAAAGTTATCTTGACAGTCATGGGTTTGGAATAGGTGAGCAGTACCAAAGTTACACTCTACTCATAGATTTAATTAGGGCTTTGTCTTCCTCGCCCTATACCTACTAGTCTTTAGCTGAATCTTCCCTTTGATTAACTTAACTCCAGGCTCCTTGTTTATTTCAAAGCTGCAAAAGCAACTCACTCCTGAAAAACACAGAAAAGACAGGGAAGTGCAGATGGGTTGACAAAATAAAGGTAACAAAAAATGTCAGTTGTATGTCTGTGACCCACCATTCGCATGATACTAGGATCCAGTAGCTCCACAGGACCCTGAAATTAAATCTTTCACTACATCACTATATCGTTTCCCAGTTAATGATCTGTTAAATCCTTCCCCATTTTGCTTGAACGATGTATGGCCTAAACATTTTTGCAGATCTCTACCCCTCATCACACATTAAAGATGTTCCACCACATAATTAAGCAAGCACTCTGTTAAATACCTTTGTGAAGTTTTTAATGGAACAGCCACTTCAGGGGCAGTGAGACACTGCATTAATTAAAAAGGTTTGAAAGCACCGCTTTAGGTCATAAATGGGTTATCAGCTTGCCTGTTGCCGAGCCGTGCATTGCAAGGCCCCAGTTGGACTGCTATTTAATTTCAGTTTCTTAACCCAACTCATCTTCCGAAAAGAATATAAAATTAACTGCCAGCATCAGTGGGCGCATTCCTTTTACGCAACTCAACAGGCCTCAAATATAAAAAGAACAGACCTGCAGAGGTCCCGCGGCTCAAACCGGGGAACTTCAAATTCTTCCATCCCACTATTCTTTGTGAGAGCTCATTCCTTGTATCAGCTAAAAAGACTCTACTTCCACCAAAACAGTTTTCATCATCTCCGTTTAGAAGGGGTCCACTCCGGATGAATCACAGTCACAACAGATTTTCATCCAAAAGCTCCTGTCCCCTCTGTCACTGCCGCCCAGCAGCACGCGCATCTAGTCCGTATATCGTCAGCCCAAGTTTCAAAGTTCAGTTATCTCCTTAGCTGAGCAATTACAATCACATCTCAGAACAAACAGGTAAAAGCATTCTTTGTTTACTAACAGATCACAGTAAGTTTAGCAGCTACGGCAAAGTATTGCAATCAAGGCGCTTTCAATGTTGCTGTTGGCTTTATCCCTGACTTAGGTAAATTTAGCCAACTGCAGCTCTGTTCCCCTTGTGCATAAGGGTAATATTCACTATTTATTTCACGGTGGTAGCTGAAGGTTGAATTAACTAGGCTTCTATGAGGACTAGGATTCTGCAGAGAAGATTTTAAAAAAAAATAAATACATAAATATGTTACGATGAGTATTAAAACGTTTGTTATCACACTTGCTTCTAAATGGACTCATTGAGAAACACTTGTAATCAAATAGGGCGGTGTTCAGTTTACTGTACTACAAAGAAAACCTCAGTACATCCAAAAAATCGCTCTTAAGGCAAGCGTAATGTATCTCAAAGCACTTACACTCCTGCAAATTAGGACTTTCAAGGAAGAGAACTTAATTTTTTTTATTTTATTTTTTTTGCTAATAAGCTAAGTTATATATGTTGATTATATAACATTGATAAGAGAAGCTTTTTCTAAGAGACAGAAACTAGTCAAGACAGTAAACACCACTGCTAACGCTGGAATTCCTATTTTTGACACCTTTGGTAAATAGCTCAGCATGATGCCTACAGCAAGACAAGAGCAAAGTGTTCCCCTCTTCAACTGTAGCCACTGGTTTCAGAGTGTTCAGCAGGAAAAGTGTGCACGTCAGCATTCTCCCAGCTGGCTCTGTGAGATTTAATTTACGCCAACCACAGAGTGACTGTGATAGCTCTCTGAGATGCCACAGCATGAAAACTGAAGGGTAGGGGGGGTTAAACAAGCAGCGATGCACACCAGATGTCTGAGGAGGACATCTAAAAGATCCGGAGCACAAGGAAGCATATTAAAAGAAAATCCCCTTCAATGCCATAAATATTTATACTAAACCCAAGAAACTGGCTGAGTTCAAACTTGTCCTATATGAATCATACAGCACCTCCCTCACCCCATCTTCATTTAATGTGTTCTGAATAAAACCACCACAAAGGAGGTGCCATAGTTATGTCAGCTTTTTTTTCCTATATGCTGAGTACTTTTTGTAGAGCTCCTGCTTTAGAACAGATTACTTTCCAAAGAATATAAACAGAAAAACTAAATAGTCTTATTTTACTTGGCCAGCTCTTGTGTGGTATTTACTGGTCTTCCTAGACAATTTAGATTCATAGAAACAGTTTCCTTTTGACTGGATGGACAACTTTGATTTTCTTCATATGGCCATTTAATTTCAATTAGCAATGCATCCCAGAGAACACAACACCGATTTAGTAATCTGGAGTCAAGAAACAATAATTCTTTGAAAGGTTCTGCCCCGAAAGTGTCAAAACTTCTAATTTTACAAACATCGAAGATTTACTTTCAGAAGTGAGATGTACCAAACATTAACAATTTAATAACAAAATTGGAAGACACAACACCATCTCTAACATGCAACCAGAGTGCACTAATGCTACTTGTAAAACAAGTAAATACCCATTCCCCAAAAGACAACAGTTACTGCAAAAGATCCACTTAGCAGCTTTGGTTTTTCACTGTTCTTAGGCAAAAAATTGCTGGGCTGGGCACTTTGTAGATGGTAACTACAACTATTGCCAGTCCGCTGTTCTGTGAGTTTTGGTTAAAATGAAACATAGTAAGTACATATAATTGGCTTATATTCCTGTACAACAGTGCCATTCATTCCTACGCTGGGCAAAAAAAGATAGGCTCACCTACTAAATCTCTCTCATTTCTAACTACAACCCATGTTTAAAGGCAAAAAAACCTATTTGTGCACGCTGAGGAACAAATATTGATTCTTGCAAACCAGGGAAGTGTAATGCCGAGTGGTTTCCATGCCTGCCCTGTCAAATGGGTTTCCAGGAAAAACTACTGCTTTTTAAACACAACTGGTTCCAAACTTTTCCTGGGAGAGCAAATATATTTCCTGGAACCTGCTAGCAACGTTTGGAAGAATAGGAGGAAAGTTATACACTACAGTGCTCGATTCTCACAGTTGACAAGGAACCCCAAAATGATGAGGAGTGAAAAAGACCATGTCTTAAATAATCAAACATAGACTCTTGTAACAACGTGTAATATGAGGGGACAGGAGCCACCTATTTTGTGAAGGAACTAAGCTGGCACCTACCCGCTGAAGGCATGCTTTCTCTCCTCCTGCACCACAGAGGCTGTAGCATTTCACTTTATCCCAAATATAATCCGTTACCCCCATCCATGTGCACCCTACTGTGGATGATATTTTCCTCTAAAGACAAAATGAGGCACAAAGTGTCACGTAACGTTTTTGGAGGGAGAAGCTGGACTGCACCATGCACTACTGTATTGAACAAGTTCTTGTTTTTACCGCTAGCAACAACAAAATTAAACAGCAAATAATTAAAAAAAGCACGTTCCTTTAAAAAACCTGATGCCAAACAGTGCCGTGAAAGTTTGGTAAAGGAAACATTCTAAATTCCATTTCACACTCTTGTCCCCACCACTCGTGTCACTTCTTACATGAGATTTTCAGGACTTACATTCCTATTAAACCTAGACAGGTAAAAGATCTTTGATGAAGACTTGCCACCTCACTGAAGTTTCTGGATGACTTCTTGTTTGGCTAGAACCAACACTGTGATGGTCCCAGGAACACCATTACTTCAACTTCACCAAGGTTACAGAAGAAAAAGCTGTACGGAGCTCCTTCCATGCAACTACAATGCTCCGAGCCTGCCTGACCTGAGAATCAGTACCGAACTACCACTGATACGAAGAACAAAACTCTTCCAGCTCCATCCCACCTGTAACGTGAGCTTTACTAGTTGACAGAGAGAACCTTAATTAAGAGCTCAACTGCCTGTTCGAAACAGCAATCGTGCCGGACGAGCTACGGCCACGCTCTTCCCTCAATCCAGACTCCTCAGATACACACGCGCCATTACACCGACTTGTAGAGACAGGCATGAGACTGCCAGCTTGCTCTTCAAAAAAAAGCTGTGAGACGAAGCACCAAGGGAAATCTGCCTCCAGGAAATTAAAACTGTGCATCACGGCACTTCTAGTGTATACGTTCCTGCACCCACAGCCTCGGCATAGCGCTTACACAACAGCACCCAGCAGTGCTACAGCGCAGTGACCTTCCACAGAGCACGGGTTTTACTGGAAGGGAACAACGACTCTGTGTGCCCAGCAATCCTTCCATGCTGATTTGTAAAGTTATTTTCAGGGAGATGATACAGACTACAAGACGAAGGAAAAAAAATTGGCTGGCTTTAAAAAAGAAATCAGAACCCAAAACACTCACTATTTCTTAACACTGAAAAAGTATAATACCATTTTTGTAAACACTCCTCCAGGAACCTGTATTCATCACTACCTCACACTATTATCAGTGAAAAATTATAAGCTCTGTCCTGCTGGATTATTGTTAGTGTAAACAACTTTGCTAAATTTCTTGGCACACTGTCTGCATGCAGCATGTTAAAACTCTGTAGTCTATTCAGCCAAAATCAAATATAAAGGCCCATCTGTATTAATCCTCAAGAAGAAATTAATAGACAACTATTTTCATGCAAAGCAGATATTTTAAAAAGGCAAACCCAATACATATGGATGAACTTTTTCATTCATAATTTTAGATGCCACACAATGAAGACTGTTGTTCAAGCTTTATTTTTTCTCTAACAGTTCTCCATACAATACAGTGCATTGTTCAGACTCTGGAGCAATTTAAGCTTTTTCAATGTCTCCTAAAATCCCTGGATTTATATCCAAAGAGACCTGGCACTGTAACAAATTTGACTTGTGAGTAACAAGTTACAGCCTTTAAGCAAATTGCTCATTAACACAGAATTCAACTTACTGCTACCAACCTCACTACCTTTTAGCTCGGAAAAAATGTGCTGCCTACCTTATCTATTGAAAGTTGTGGGATAACCCTCAAACTCCCTGTTTAAATTCTCAGTACAAATGCTGAACTAGCATCAAGGGTAAGGAGAACAACAGAACTCCAGGGGAAAAAACCAAAACGCTCAAGTATGACCTAAATCTATCTTGCCTTTGATACATGAGGAAAATAAACTGAATTTTGATGTCAGTACTGAAGAGGACCATTCCCAACTTCATGGTAGGAGGAAATGAGTAAGAAAAGTCCAACTGTGAAGTTGGAGCTCTTTGGGGTTTTTTTCCCCCGAAGCTAAAAGAAATTGAAAAAGCAAAACCCACAGAATGCTGTATAAATGGGGAACATTCTGTAGGTGCATCTCAATTTACATGACTTTGAACACAAATTTTATACTACATTACAAATAAGAACACTTAATTCACCATGAAGGACGTTTCGACTCCTTTTATTATTCCACTAATTCTTAATAGAAAAGCAGTGTTAAAGTCACTTTATATATTTAGAAACTAAACCAAACTTCGAAGTTAATAGGAGAAACTGATGTTACAAACCCTGAGTAAAATGCAAGGTCAGCAAAGAAAACTGATGGAAACTATTCTTTAGAACTTAAGAAAGCACGTTAAATTCTGTTAAAAAGCAAATGAACTTAGCAGAATCTGTTTCAGGCTCCTCGTTTGATATCAAAACATCTCAACTGGCCTTTTGGGGCAGACACACATACTCCAAACGCCTTGCAGTGCCCTAGGAAGATAATACAGCTATGCAAGCTCAGTGCTGCTGCCAGCCAATGCTTCATTGTTACAGGAAGTCAGTGAAATAATTATGTAATATGCCACTAACTAAAGTAAGCTGTCCTGAAACCGAAAAGAGGCGTTTTTCTAGAAATCTGGATCCAATTTTCTTCATTAAAAAAAAAAATTAAAAATCCAGTCTTCTGGACTGTCCAGAGAACTCCGTATAACTATTTTGAGTGCTCCAAGTCTCATAACATGCCTGGGGGATTTCTTAGCATCTTATTGCATTTCTTTATACCTTTCCCAGCACAGCAGTTCAAGCCTTGAGAATGCAGTAATAACACAAAGCATTTGAAAATGGGAGAGAGAGGAAGGAAGACAGAAATCTGCCTTCCAACACACAACCATCTGTACACTCCCTCAGATAAACAACAAAATGAAACAAATCTTCTACTTGGAAACTGCACCTTCTCATACATATTCTATTGGAAACGAGGAGCCAAAACTTGCTCGGCTGCCCCTGCGCCACTCAAAGCCGAGATCACCTGCGATTTGTTTTGTTTAACTCTGAGCCCTCCTGCCATTACCTCACACACAAGGCTCTCTGAGAAAGAATATTAAGCTGAAGTTAAGTGAGTTTCCATTGCAAAACAAGATGCAGATGTTCTACCTCTGAATCCATGCCCGGATCAAGTGCTTGTCATTCGATACGAAGCCCGGGGAATGCCAGACTGGTACAGAATGGTTCTGCTTCCTGGCCTTTGCACCTCGGCGAGGACAACTGCCTCCCAAGAGTTTTCTGATGTCTCCGAGCTCATTAGGAAGAAAACAATGGTATGAAAGCACTACTCATTAAACAGGCCATTGTTGAAAACTGCCAGCAAATGTTTAGTAGGGGGATATCAGATGTATTCATGCTAAAAATCAGCATCCAGATGCTGTGTCAACAATTCTCCAATTACTACTACTTTTCTTTCTCACTGCGCCAAATATATTACAATAAATGGCTTGAAATGGTTGATCGTTGCTAATGTAACTGTCACCTTCCTGCTGGCGAACACTAAACAGTCTCATTAGAATGGTTTAAAAATTTTCTTTCTACCAGAGAGGGAGACAAACCTCAAACATTCTTTTTTATGCAAGCTGCTGAAAAAAGCCACCACGTTGTTAAAAATTAAGATTTTACTCCAGAAGCATCAATCACAGTTTAGATTATCACGGGGCATCAGGAAGAGCTCAAAGCTAGCAAAAGGATTACAAAAACACTCAGAAAGACACAAATCACCAGTATAAAACAACCAACCATAAGGAAACAAAATGGCTTTATTCTGCGATTCAGAGTTATGGAGCCCCTTTCAAAAACCCTCTCTCACCTCATCTCTGGTTATAATCCTTTTGCTGGCTGTGGCTGTCTTAATTATACCAGTGCATAGAACTTTCCATCGTATTACAGAATCACAGAAGTGTTGAGGCTAGAGGGCACCTCTGGAGATCATCTAGTCCAAACCTCCTACTCAAAACCAGCCTCAACTAGGGCAGGTTGCTCAGGGCCATGTCCAGTCAGGATCTAAGTATCTCCAAAGACTGAGACTCCACAACCTCGCTGGGCAGCGTGTGTCATTGTTAGACCAACCTCACAATAATAATTGAGAAAACAGTCAACTTCAGTTAAGTTTCAGTCCTACAAAGCAGTCAACTAAATCTGAAACACACCCTTACTCCTTAGCAGCTAACGGGAGACCTTCTGGATCTCCCACGTCCCGTCCCCAGCCCCAACAAAAGGACACTTCCCTATGCATAAAGCAGATCCCACCTACATTACTCACCGTTCTACCCTCTTCTCCCACCTCCACAGAGTAAGGCAAAACCAGAAACACATCTCATGAACTGAGCAGCACCCCGTCAGTAAGTTTCCCATACTCACTGATGCATGATCATGAATTACATAACTCGGGAACAGAACGAAGTTAAGACACAGCTGAGGTTTCTTGCACCTCCCAGTCAAGGAAGACTTAACCAAATGCTAGCATTACCTCAGTAGCCTGAAGCTTAGAGACAACGAATCGCTATCTGTGACTCTTGCGGGCCAGGAGAAAGCAGGACTCTTCTTGGGATGCCAACTATATTCTCCCACTCGATGCTGAGCTAAAGGGCTGCCAAATGCACACGATGGAAGCACTTTTCCTATTGCTCATGTACCGATACATCCCTTATGGATAAGCTGCAGCTACAAATCAACAGCACATAGTTCCAGTGGTTTGTGCCAGAGGTGAAAGATTAAAACCACTAGTAAACCTCATAAAACGATAATAACATATTTCACCAGCATAGCAATTACCTCAGTAAGCAAAAGCAAGTGTTTCAAGAGAGCATCTAAAGGAATAAGGAACAGATCTCATTCATTTCTTGTGGCATATACGTTCATAACTCTTTCCTCTGAAATTTCAAACCTATTTTCACATCATACAATATATTTGTATCTTATCCTACTTCTACAAAAGTACTTTTCAGGAAGATGTCTATTTATTAGGAGCTCAAGTAAGACCTTCAATAAATCCTCGTTAATTGAGTTTGAAAGGGCACTTTGTTGTCAATGTAGTTACTACCACAGCAGCGTCTCTGAAAAGAGCCACCACTGCTGACACAACTCACTCATAAAATAAATACTATGGCAGAGGCATGGAAGATCTGTAGGCATCTCTAAAACACCCTTTGAGTTCAGTGCAGATGTTGCCAGTGTTTATACTTTTTAAACCACTGGGATATAAACACCTCACTATAAACACCACTGAAGTTTTGCTTTTCTTTTCTTCATTTTGTGTGTGTTTATTTTAATGATAAAAATGTTAACTTCCAGAATAACGAACATAGCAACAGATGCTTAAACTAAACAAAGACTGCTACAGTAGAGTGTCTTCCTTAAGCTGTTCTTTTGCTTTTGAACTATTAAAGCTAAGATCTGGTTAAATAACAATTATTGGAGAAGAGGGCGGGGGAAAAAGGGGCTGGAAAGAACCTTCCATAAATATTAGGCATAATTACAATGAATTGAACTAATGAGCCAAAAAAACAGTTTTTTCTGCCTTAGTCAACAAAACACTCAGGAACACGTAAATAGAATTTTATGCAGAACTTCATGGTCTTCATCAGAAGTTGTCAACTGCTTCCAAAGAAAGCACTGGTTACCACAGAGAGCAATGAAAAAGTCAAAGGATCCTGCAAGTTGGTTTTCTCTGGGTTTTTTTTCCCTTCTTTCTTTCTTAACTAGTTTTCTTGCTCTAATGAAAAAAGCACAGGATAAGAAAAGAGCTTAAAAATTCGACTCTCTTGAATCCCAGCTCTATACTGGCAAGCCCAATGTTCTGTTAAAGAGCTTTCTTCAAGCAAATACATACATGTTTGTGGAGGAAGGAAGAAGGAAAGAAGAAAAAAGAAATAGAGACATTAAGAGTTCTGCAGGGAGCCCCTCCACTTCCTGAAGGAAAGAAATGTGGCCATGCTGGTTTAATGATAGAAAAGACGGTATTTTCCAAAGTGAGGTTCAGCTCCCTCACCTCCTGGCCTGGTCTTTTTCTGAAGAGTATGAATAGATAGCTCTGAGTCCCACGTACGCTCCTTATGGGTTCTGCCCTGACAACTCCAGCAATTTTATTTTCCAAAGGAACATGGAAAATGTTCCTGCTGAATCAGAAGAAAGGTTTCTGCAATGCTTGTGTGTGGCTGCAGCGAAAACAGTTCCACTGCCAAGCTGAATTAGCTCAGTGGTGCCTTTCTTTCCAGGCAAAGCCAAGCCATAACCACTTCTGCAAACTGCACGTAGATAAAAAACTCCACTAGATTAAGAAAACCGATCGTACCCCGTTACCTCGGACAACAGGTCCAGCCAGGGCCCGCAACACTTACAACGGGGACAGCGCAGGCTGGCCCACAAGAGCTGGAGAGACAGAAAATGTAGAGTCCGGCAAAGAGAAATAATAAAAAAAAATAAAAATAAAATAAAATCCCGTTTTCCAACCAGTTGGGTAATTCCCCCCAGCGGGGCCGGGGGGCGGCCGCGGGGCAGGGGGGGCGGCCGACGGCCCCTGGGCAGCCAACAATGGGCGGCCCCGCACCCACGGCCCCCAGCCCCGCACCCACGGGCCGCCTCACGCCCACCAGTCCCCCCGCACACCGCCTCCCGGGCTGCTCCTTCTACAGCCAGAGACATCGCGGACAGAAAGTCTGCCTGCCCTGGTAGCACCGCGGCCCTTCACACCCACCCACCCCACGGCAGCTTCTTTAAGAGGAAAATCACGCTGAAAACACTCCTAGTAAAAAAAAAAAAAAAAAAAAAATCCACACACAAAAAACCCACACAACAACAACAAAACAACCCAACAACAAACCCAAAACAAAACAAAAAAAAACAACAAAAAACCCCCCACGCACAACCAAAACCACCACCACCAAAAAAAAAACCAAAAACCCCAACCCGAAACACATAAGAAAAAAAAAAGAAAAATGGAAAAAAAACCCAAACCCTTCCTGCCCTGGCACAAAGCGCCCCAGGGCGGGCGCGGAGCCCCCCCCCGGCAGCGCCCCCCGGCAGCCCCCGCACCGCGCCCGCAGCGAGCGCCCGGCCAGCGTCGCTCCGTGCAACCGCCCCATTACCTTCGTAGCACAGAATGCCAATATTGTTGTTCATCTTGTCCAAGTATTGGTAGTTCAACAGGTCCATCTTCATCAACAGCATTTATCGGGCTGGCAGAACAGACCGGCTGGCTCGCCTTGGCCCGGGTGGCGGCAGGAGGAGGGGGCCCGGCGGCGGTGCCCGGCTGCCCGGCACACGGCCCAGCCTTCAGCTCCGCACAACAAAGCACCGCCGCGGCACGCCGGAGGGGTGCAAGCCCGCTCCCCCCTCCAGACTTCTGGAAACTAAAGTATACCGTGCCCTTCGAGACAAAGAAGACTGTCTAAAAACTTTTCTTTTTTTTCCAATTAAAACACACACGCACACACACACACACGAGGGGGGGGGGGGGGGGGGCGGGGGAAAAAAAAAACCACGAAACAAGGGGAATTTCCTAGGACAAAGACACAGCAGTTGTGCTCACAGCCCGCTGCAAGTTCACTGCGCTGACATGCGGGCTATGCTTGGTATGACTCGTATGTAACCCAGCTTCCTCCGGCGCTCGGGGGAGGAGTGAGCATGCCCGGCGCCTCCCCGGGGCTCCGCGGGTGTCACGGATATTTGCCGCACAGCACCCGGCCCCAAACGCACCGAGCGCCGGCAAGGCGGAGGCGGGGGGGCGAGCGGGGCGGCGGGGCCGGGGGCGGCGGGGCCGGGGCGGGGAGCGGCGCGGCGGCCCGGGAGGAAGCGGGGCCTCCTCCGGCCGGGCTGCGGGGCGCCACGGCTGGGCTGCACCCCCTGCTCAGCGTTCCTTCTTCCTCTGGAACGTTTACTTCCCATCCCAGCCTGGCCTCAGCCCTATCCCAGCACTGCTGCCGCGGAAAACAACGCTGCTTTACCGCAGCGGAACCCAGCGGCAGCTCTGCCCTCATAAAGGCAATTATATAAATATACGTATATAATATATATAATTATATATATTTATACATGCAATTATGCTTATATTTATATACCTCTATATAATGCAATTATATAAATATACATATATATAATATACAATATAACTATATATATTTATACATTCATATATGCTTATATTTATATATCTCTATTTATATATCACATATCTATATAAATATATAAAATAGCTCCAGTGGGTATACCTGTGCACAGGTGTATATTTATATATATATAAACACAGGTACTGCGTACTCACACGCTGCCACAACTCGCTCATTACATGACGAGACTTGATTTTCCCAAGCCCTATCCACAGTGCAGTTCTGCCTGGCGGGTTTTTCACAGCTGCCCCAGCCCCAATGACACAGATGATGGAGGTTTTGACGGCAGCCGCTCTCATCTCAGGATGTGGTCTGCCCTTCTGCAGACCCAGCCCTGAGCACAAAGGCCCGAGCTGCTTACACAGATGTGTGTGACTCATCCTAAGAGGCAGAACATCTGTCCGGGTGTAAGCATGTGCTAGCCTAATGGGCATCGGTTTGCGTTTCCTGCAGCCCATCAGCACCTGAAGTCTAGTTTGATAGAAGAAGAGAAATAAATACTGGGGAAGTTTGGTCCAAGACAAACAAAAAAAAGCTAATGGAGTCCCAGCCTTCCCTCTGCCTCCCTCTTTGGCCCAGAACATAGCCCATCCCTGCCTTTCTGGGACAGAGCGCTGCAATGGCACACGCAGGAGCAGCCGGGCAGCGAGCGCCAGTAACAAACAGTCATTTCTACCTTGTGAACCTCTCCCCTCAGTTAGCAAAAGGGAAGGGACTGCATGACCGAGGCAATGAGGCAACCCACCCAGTGACATTTTGTCAAGGCATTTTGAAAAGCACTGCTCAAATACACTGGGTATTTCAGTAAGACCAGGTAATTTAGTTAAAATTTCCCGCTGATAAATAGGAATAAGGAATTTATCTCCAAGGAAGATTCCCTAGAAGCCAGATCAGGTTTCTCCTCCCTTCAGACAGAAGTCCCGTGCATTACCCACCCATGTGCTTCCATTGACGAACGTCCGCTAACGGTGCCGAACTCAATACAGTAGAAAACAAATTACCTGAAAAGCATTCTGTATTGCTGGGAAGCTGAAGGTTGGGAAGCCTTTTACTGATCATTTATAAGCAACAAGGGCACAGTCCTAATTGGAAGTGCTATTAATCTTTAAGACTTTAACATGGTGTAAAAACTTGCGGGTACTTAATGCTGAAGTAACAGTACATTTCTTGGATGGTACTTAATATAAAGAGTGCAGTTGGTTTTTTGCCTCACAGGCTTTTTTTTTTTTTTACCACAAACGTCTCCTGACCAAAGTAGCATGTGCTGTTTTCTAGAAAGAGAAGTGTTTCTAACACAGAACATTATGGTTTTTAAACAGGGGGACTGGAAGTTTTACATAGCTGATCATGTTGTGCATACTGAAATTCAAAATATTTTAAACCAATGCTTCAGACTGAACCAGCTATTTAATAAAGGCATCAAGAGAAGTCTTAGCCCTTTAAGGTATAAACTGCAATAAAAATGCATACCTACAACATTAACAGGAGAGAGGCACATTTCTCTAGCATGAAATGCAAGTTTCTTAGGTAAGTATGGCAAAGATTTTGGGGAAAACATTTCTGATATGTACAGGTTTTAATACAGAGAGCATCCCTGAATTTACACTAATACAACAACAATTTTATGGATACTTGGGAAGGATAAGAAGAGATAAGGATTTAATTTTTCTGATTTAAAATAATCTTTTTACAGGAACGCAGGTGATGAGGAATTAACAAAAGCAACATTCTGAACTTCTTTTGAGCAGTGGCCTACAAGAAAGGGTTTCGCATAGCATGTTAGCTACAGAAGGTCTTTACAGTTCAAAGCCCCGTATGAATTCCCCTCTATATTCGAAGATACATATTTCTTCAAGTTGTTTGGAAAGGCAAAGTTGGGTATTGTCTACAAATCACTGACTGCTCAGTAGTGCCGTCCAGACACTAATAAAGAAGCTAAGTTGTCTTTACTAGACCAGTAGTCACAGGTTTTCAGACAGTAATGATCACTTGATTATGTGAATGGCTTTCAGCAGTAAGTACACACGATGATTTAACACTTGCCAAATGCTGCGTAATGAAGAACTTGCATGGTTCATATTAAATAAACTGGTACCAAACACTGGGAGCTTTATGAATTTCTAAATTAAAGCATCTATACTGAAAATAAAGCAACGCCTAGTGAAAGAAGGGGGGGGGGGATATTATCAACTTAAGTTTTCTTTCAAAGAAAGTTCTCCTATGAAAAGATACACTTGACAGATCAACACATTCAAGTCCATCAGAGATTAACCTTAAACACTGACCCGGTCACTGTAAAGTACTCTGTCTGTGACAGCAAAGAATTCCCAACTGCTTGATTCAAACTGCTCATCGATCACCTCACCAGCTGGAGACACCTTCCACTGAACTGAGATTGGGAATCAATGTGTCAGCAGGTTAGACACAACATACACAGGAAAGCAAGGTATTAACAGCACTCTAGGACCTTTGTTAGTTCATTCTGTTCTCCTACATCTTGACAGTCGCAAACACCATTATGTGCAGTATTATCTTTGCTTCATATTAGCTAGAGTACTTCCCCCAAGATTGCACCCACTTTTCCTCTGTAAGGCAGGTAAATTCCCGTATTTGGAAAGCAAACCCGCCGAACACCGGTACTTGTAACACAACAGCATCCCCTAGAGGCAACCGAAACCCGCCTGCACCTCCCCCAATCACTCTGGACTTCACATCGAACTATATTAGATATGATTCTAATTAACCCACATTGAAGGTGGGATGGTTCAACCTCTTACTGATCCTCTGATTCACTTTAATACGGGAAGCAAAAGCAGTTTCACACAAGAGTGTCTTACCACAGAAGTATTCTGAAGCAAGGAAAGCAAAAAAGCAGAAAAAACCCAAAAAAAAAACAAAACACCAAACAAAAAAGGCAATTCTAATGAGCAGGTAAATCATTGTCAAAACCAGGAGGGTACATATGTATTCTGACAGCTAGTCTCTGCACCTGGGTGGAGTTTGACAAGATTTCTGTGCTACTCTTTTACAGTTCTCACAATAAGAAAATACCAAGCCTCTCCCTCTGGCAGAACACGGTGGCGTGCCTACAAAGGCAGTGTGAAGCCACCCTGAGCTGCCGCCGTATGTCCGTCCGGTCAGATGGACCAATGTCCCTTTGCAGCTGGACCACGTCTGGGGCACTCTTGCGGCGCTTCTTTCAGCTTCTTTTTGTCTGAACAGAATCTGGTTTATGGGTGAGACCACTCTGTGAAGCAGACCAAAGAAGGGCAATCAGGAGATTCACTTTGAAAGCAAACATCTGCCCCAGCTGCAGCGCTGGTGCAGATGTACCAACGGCTGACAAGAAGAACAGAGCATTTGTCAGGTTTAAAAAAAGCTTGAGAAAATTATCTTTTTGAAGAGTTACAGTGCCTATTATGAATGTAGTAGGTTGTGGCATCACTGGTTCCTAAATGCTACTAAAACTTTTCCACTATAAAAATATATAGTCCTGGCTTATTTGAGCAATACTAGGACCTAATATAAAAATAAATCCTTAAAATCCTTACTGGAATTTTCGTAGGAAAAAAATGGCAATTCCTTAATCTATCAAGTCCATAATATCTGTGTTTATGTGGGTTTTACAGCACTTAAACATATGAGCTGTTTTCAAGCAAGCTCCCTTGGGGCACTCCTGGCCTTCTCTGCTGTCCTCAACCCTGCCAGTCCTCTGCCTCTCTGCCACCATCCTCCCCTCGTCCCTCCTCACTCTCCCTGCTCCCACATCCCTCCTCACTCTCCCTGCTCCCACATCCCTCCTCACTCTCCCTGCTCCCACATCCCTCCTCACTCTCCCTGCTCCCACATCCCTCCTCACTCTCCCTGCTCCCACATCCCTCCTCACTCTCCCTGCTCCCACATCCCTCCTCACTCTCCCTGCTCCCATGCTGGCCGCTGCCTGAAGCAGGAGCACTGAAGAGCCTGAAAAAAGGCTTTGGTGCAGGTTTACTAGCTTGGTTTACACTTCATGCCACACATCTTTCAGTGGGGAAACGCACAACACCGGCCAAGAATCAACAGGGTAGAAGAACAACATGCAAGCCATTCACTTGGACACAACTGAAATTTCACCCTTAATGATCATCAGCAAATAGGAACTATTTCTACAGTGACCAATTTTGCAAGCGAGAGAAAAAACAGAGTCTTTCTAGGGGTGAGACACAATCTGACGTAAACGCCATACAGTATTGCTCAGTGTAATTCCATTTCCGAATGGACAAAACCAGCTGTTGCAGCTCCCGAGATCAGACAGGCATTTATGATAACACCGCTTACTAGCCGATAGCTCCATACGCTCCAAGAAGGAGGTGGAGCAATAAAGCAAGAATACTTAGATACAGGCTTTACCTTTTTTCTTTTAAAAGAAGAGCAAATTCTAGTTAGCAGCTGCTAGGTGGCGATGTGCCTGAAGGAAAAATACTGCTTTTCCTTTTCCACACACTCAACTGCAGAACTGCTGCACTTACCACCTCGATTTTTATTATTTCAGTTAGAATACATTTCACAGGAACAGCAAGATGGGGTGTTTGCTTTTAAATACATTCAGATATGATAAGGAAATACAGTTAAAGTGTATTAAGCACGCAGGAAGTTCAGATATGCGTGATAAGGAAAATTATATCTAAAGTTTCTTACAAGCAGTTATCTCAACAGCTGTGCCTCTGAGATCCACATAGCATAATCCATAACTAAACTCTTTGCTCAGTGAGTCAGGTACCGCAGAATGTACCAACTTCATACATTTTTTACAAAGCATTAAGTAATGACGACTGTACCAGTGAACAGGAGATACAAACACACACATCCTTCCAGATCACTATTTTAAAAAAATATAAAGGTACATTGCAAATAGATTAGATTTTAATCACATCAAACTACCTTCTCCCTTTTACAGTCTTAAAAAAAACCCCAAAACCAACAACAAAAGCCCCACCAGGCAGGTGGGCTAAAGCTAGCGCACGCCTTCTTGTTTTGCCTGTCCTTTACTAGCTAAAGGTTTCAAAAATATGCCAGACATTATAGAACACAAATGATGTTTTTGTTATTATCAGTGGAGTTCCCCGAGACTGAAATATTAAGATTTATACACAATATTAAGTTGTAGCAAAATAATTCGTACATTCTCTTTCATACTTGTCGTACCCCAACTTACTCAAGCCTGCTTAAAGACCAAACATAGTAACACCTAGTAAGGAAATCTGTTAATGAGCGCAAATGTGTGCTCAACTGCATCCGTACCCACGAACTGCTGGGAAACTCAGGTTATGGAGCTCTCTGTTCCCTGAAGCACCAAGCCAGCAGGCATCCTGGCTTCAGTTCCCTACTGGCCTAACAACAATAGAACTGCTAGGGAAACCAAAAACATGGTGATGCCCAAGGATACCAAATTGCAAGCTCTTTGATGACCCAGGAATGGACAGTAACGCCTTGTCTGGACTGGGAGCTGGATTATTATTTTTATTTTTCCATAAATGTTTAGCTGTACTGCAGTTCTTATTGCTTTTTTGAAGACACAGAGATTTTGAAAAAGCATATCACTGTGAATGTAAATAAAAAATTCAGATCACTTACTTGTAAATGTTTAGCAATTTAGAACCAGCTATTTCGTATCAGATCTAAAAACACTAAGACATTTAACTACTCAAAAAGCTTTTGGTTCATTAAAGCCTGTCCTCATCAGCAAGAGCCCTCTCCCTCCATTGTCACTGTCACCTCCAGAAAGTTATTTATCTCCTTCTCCAAACTCAGCTGCACCCTTCTATTGTACCATAGACCATTTACATGAGTAAGAGGACCGAAAAGATGGGGACAAAGGCAAGGGCACGGACGAGCCTTCACTGCTGCTCTCACTTCGTTTTGGTGATTTGTTGGGGGTTTTTGGCAATAGCCACATTTAGCTCTCTGGGTCAAAATATAAAATGGGTGCAGAAGGTACTGTATGATGCCTCTGGCAGCAAATACTGCGCTGGCAGGTACTTCTTGTTTCCAGAAGGAAGCAGCTGGCAATTTAGGAAGCAGCCCACTTTGCTTCCATCAGTTGAATCACGCTGACCTGGACTTGAGCTGCGTCCTTTGATTACCTTCTGTTCTCTTACTGTGGCACAAAAGCCATAACTCCTGGTTGTTTCAAAGCATAAAGTCTTCTATAAAGCCTTTAAATGAATGGTGAGCAGGGACATGCAGTGTACACGTTCTGCTGATCCTTCTAAAACCAAATAACTATTTCACAATTGCCAAAGACTGCAGGGCAGCGCAGGCAGTGAACCAGGTGACCACTTCCAAGTTCTACGAGGTGAAATACAAACGAGAAAAGTGTACAATAGCACCTGATTTATCTTGACCTCATTCTTTGACTGCTTACTCAAACTGAACAGCAGGCTAGGAAAATCAGGTTTACCAAGAATACTTTTCATTTCTCAGTAGTACCTCACAATTCAGAATTTGCCAGTATTTTTCTCCTTTTAAGTCTCTTAAGCTGGGCTGAGAACACTTCAAAAATACAGCTAGAATATATAACAGATAAATCTAGTTAGTTTATCTAGGCTGAAAAATTGTTCCCGATAATCTTTCCTGTAATTTGCACGCACATTTAAATTTCTGAAGGGTTGATGATAGTCACAAACATAATTTATCTTGAACTACAAAGTCTCCAACACCATCAGCCTCCAGATGCAAACAGTGAAGTGTTAACTTTGCCATGCTCTAATATTGTGTTAACAGGGTAAAGAAAATACTATTTTTTTCTATATGAGAAATGAGAAGAAGAAAAAAGAAAAAAAGGAGAAAAAAAATAAAAAGTCCGTAAAGAAAAAAAAGTCAATTTAAGTCAGCTTGATGCGCAGGCATCTAAAATACTTTTTACTTAGAATAGTTAAGAGCCAGACCATGTTTTAGAGGCTGGATTTCAAAATTACTGTGCATATCCTTCAGCTCTGGGAAGCAGCAAATCCAGTTTCAAGAAACCACTAATTACAGGGTTTAGAAATAAAGCAAAGAGCTCTCAGATCGCTAAAGTCCTTGAAAAGATTTCCCCTTTATAGCTAGCTGGGTGAGACATAAGATATGCTCACAGGGCCTCATTCAACTTAGATGTCAATGTATGTAAATCTACTGAAGTGTGCGGAGTTGACATTGCTTGCACAAAGACGGAGTTAGAGACTCTTACAGGCAACACAGGTAACAACCGTATAAATGAGAGCAAACCATGAAGCCCAATGCTATCTTGCTAAGAACCATGCGGTAAAATCAGTAACAGCTTTTGTTATAGAAAAATTAATTTTGGCTTTTAAACATTAAAGTAATTACTTATCCTAAACATTAGGACGAAAATGTTAATAAGTACTTATTACAGAACCCTATTATATAACTTGCAACCTACTACATTAAATTAAAATTAAATTTCATTCAAGTTCTAAGACTATTCTTTTCCAATGGGGGGTCTTGTTCTCTACTATATAAAAAAAACATCTGTCTTTAATAAATTATTTTACCCCACCAAAAAACAAACAACAAAAAACCAAAAACCAAAAAAACCCACCCAGATCAAACCAAACCAAACCCCTAAACACACAGTCACTTAACCCAAATTGCAGTGCTCACAAAAAAATCCAGCCACCCAGAGAACAGCACCTTTGCTGAAGATGCTGGTGGATCTATTGCCCTCTGTACAGAGTAGGAGATAACATGAAAAAAGACCACCACGATCTGCTCTCAAGGTATTGATTGCCCTTGCATTGTTTAGAGTAGCAATACAATACAGAATATGTTTAACTGTAGTAGTATTGCGTAACACAGATGGGGCACGTTAAAAATGGTATTAATACCACTAGCTACTACAGAGAATGCCCTCACTGTCCGTAAGTACAAATTCACAGGTCTCGGAAATAAAGAAGTAACACCCCCATCATCCCCTTAATAAGGGAAAACATTTCAAAAGTCGTCAGCCCTCCCTGTTCCAAAACACAAACACGAGCTTCAAAAGTCCATGCTCTCAAGCCTTGACAAGTACTGACAGCGAATGCTGTGACATGATAGCAAGCCAAACCCCTACTTTTTCCAATGGATCAAAGTTATCATTTCCAATTCTACAGGTACACAAGGTAAGGCACTCTTCCTTCCAGAAAGGCCATTTATAGTCTCAAAATCAAACCAAATTCTCCATCAAAACTATTTTTCAATGGAAACCGCTAGTCTTCTTACTGTGCTTTTGATTTTTTTCACCCCAAAAAAACAGAAACAAGAAGGTTTGAATATTTTTTCCACATTTTACATTCAAAAAGACACTTATTTTAATTGTTGCTAACTTCCAGCTTTCTGACAACACAGCAAAGTCTTGGGAATGATATTTACACGTATTTCACATCGCCCCCCCCCATCCCCGCCCAGCTGGCACTAGCCTTCTTTTCTTAGGGAACACAGTGGTCACCACGATCACTCACCAGCTTTAATAGAAGAGACCACTGCACAGCGTGGGAAGTGTAACAGCAACATGGGGCTTCCAAGCTACAGTGCTAAAGAGGGCATTTTAAAACCAAACGTTAGCTTCTGATTTACCATCAAGAAGTCAAAATTTCCATTTGATGAATGCTGCCCGTGCCACAGACTCTACTCAATGCTATGCGGAATCACAGACAAATGCTGTAGAAATGTGAGAGCGAACACTACCATGGCACAAAGCTTTGCCATTTTCAATCACTTGCTTGTTTTAATCGGGTTTTCAAGGAAAACATTTGTCACGCAACCATAGCTCCTGTCACACTCCTTACCCCAAAATTTGAAATAGCGAGCAAGTTTCAATCACATTTCAAAGACAGCCAGAGTCCTCAAAGGTAACTGCACTCCTGTGCTTTGCCAACAGGCAGGGAGAGGAGGCTGACCACAGTGAATGTCACCACTTGGGGAAGAGCCAGAAGAACATTCAGCTTGGTGGCAGCCAGCTGGATGTCACTGCCACAGCTCAGCTGCGGGTCAGCAGGAACATGCAGGCTTAACCCCAATTACGGAGGAGAACAGACAGAGCTATAGAGGAAAGGATCAGAATTACCAAATTTTTAACAACAACAAAGGACTTGGGCATGCAGACATATGGGCACATCAGGTCTTTTCCCAAGACTCATACCCACCACCCCGTCAATTCCTGAAACTCAGTGCTTCCCAAACAAGACAAATACTCCACAATGTCCTCAACATTTCCTCAGCCTTTGAAAGTGTTTCCCATCTTAACATCCCCTCTCACTTGCCTACAGGCTTCTTTCTCTCCTTCCAGCAATCTCAACACCCTTACTGAAGGTATGTTCTCCACCTGCCCTAAATTCCACCCCGCACTAAGCACCGACTTTTCTCACGAGCCTCAACTTATCAGTCAGCCCAGAGCCTCCCATCCTCTCTCACACCACAACCTCGCAGCCCTTCCCGAAGCTAATACTTTGTAATCCAGGTCTTAAAATTCACTCCGACTTTTCACCTCTATCCCAGCTGCAGCTGCCAGGCTGCTCTAGCTCTGGTTACTCCCAACCCTGTACTAGCAGGACAGGCCTAAGCACACAAAATTCCAAAAGATACGTGATCATGGGGTGTCGATATCCTAGAATGAAATGGCAGATGACGCTTTCAGCTTTGTACCACCTTATCTCTCTCTGCCTTGGTCCTTTGCCTCTTGACCTTTTATTTCCTTTCTCCTGAGCTACAGGTCCTCTCAGCTACAGGAATAGGGACCCAAGATAAGCAATGTTGCCACTACTAATTCGGTAAGGTACCATCTTCTTCCCAAAGCGCTCATCAAAAGGCAGTCATCCAGGGGGTAGTGGAGTCTATGTACTCCTCCTTCAAGATAAGAGGGTAAAAAAGGTATTATTTCGTGACAGGACTGGTGGCTAAACAGAAAGGGGTTCTAATGGTCCGAGCATCTCCTTCTGACAGAGACTCCACTGGAGATAAAATTCCCCTACAGCTAAATCCCAGCTCCCAAGCAAGAAAAAAAAAAACCATCAGCTGTAGGAGGGTGGGCCGAGCTAACTACCATAAAGTCACATTATTGCCAAAAATTCTGGGCTCGTTGTTTCCAGAAGTTAGAGAAATTGAACTGTCATATGAAAATGACTGCTCAGGCTGGGTCAGGGCAATTAAATGAGGAGTCATATCATCGGTCTAAATTGCTGATTTGTTGGAACGATGATAAATGAAGAGACAAATAGACACAACATGCACCGACAAGCATTTAAACCATGCACGAAGGTATGACACTGTATCCTCAAAATCAAAGGCTCTCAGTTTGAAACCTTAATATTCAGCATAACTGTGTTTATGTCAGTCTTGGTAATCAGTCTAGAAGCATGACTCCAACCTGTGTGAGCAGCCCCGGCTAAACTGCTCTGAGAACTACATGGCACCAAAATGCACATGCACATACCAGAATGAAGGCTGGTTTTGCTAGTATTCTTTGCTGAGCTGGTTTTCTTTGGTTTTGTTTTAAAAGTAGCAGCAAAAAGGTTACAAAACATAACAAAACAAAATTCTAAAAATCCTGAGCTGGAGATGTTCTACTCTTTCCATTACATGTCTTGGGAAGCTGTTTTCAGGATAAATAATGTTACATATGATTTTTAACATACAAAAATGTTCAAAGAGTATCACAATGATTGTAAAAATAAAACACTCGCACATTAAAAAACACCAGGAAAAGGTTTTTTTGGGGTAACACTGCTTTGCAATGCTTACACTGTTGTGTAACTGCACAATCACGTTTGATTCCCACAGGACATCACCTCATTTTGTGTAAAGAAAGATTTACTGGCTCTGGTCCCGAATAATGATTGAACTGAACCATATCAAAGAGGTGTCGTAAAGATTAATTAAAAGTTTATGAAGCATTTTGGCAGTACAGTGCTAAGTGCCATACAGAAACCTACAAGGAATTGAATAAGCCTGCCTGTTGAGCTCTGTTTGAATAGTGGGCAGAAAATAAAGTCTAGGCTCCACACTAAGCAATGTGGAAAAAAAACACTCAAAGATTAAATAGGCCTTTCAGTGGGCACCATCCCTCTCAGGAAACAAGACTAAGGCCTTCCATAAAAAATAGCTTCTGGTAGAGAGTGCTCTATACCATACATCTTTAACATAGAAGCTGAATTTAATCATCATCTTTAAGATTTCAGACTTCACCACAGTATTTCAGTACATATTATTTTCCTAACAGGGCAAGTTAAGAAGAAAAGAACTGCCCACCAGCACTATCCCCACTACCCCCCAGAACTAGTTGGTACCCACAAGAATTACCAGTGAGGCTGAACTACTTATAGCTGCCAAACAGGCAAAATGCTTACCAGCCCCTTTCATCTTGTCCCCTTTTCAACTCATCGTCTCGCCCTCTCTGCCTGGGGTCTGACCTCTGATGCCAGGCTCGCTCCTCTCCCGCAGCTAGTCCTATTCTCCGACTCCCATGTTCATCTCCAATACTCTTCCACTAGTACCTACTTGTCCCAAACTCTTGCCCAACCAGTCCCAGTTCCCATATTCTCCTGCCAACATCCATTCCTGCCTTCCAAAACACACCCCCTCTGCTCTGACACCTCACCTTGGTCCGCTTTTCCCCCTTGCGGCCCCGGATCCCGCAGCGGAGGCGTTGGGTGCTGGAGACGTGGCCAAGCCAGGCAGCTCCTTCTGCGTGGCCAGGGCCTGGGCCAGCGCTGCAGCCCCGGCAGCCCCCCGCACCGTCAGCAGCAGCGCATTCAGTGCAGGCAGAAACGTTCAAAATGCAGGTGCTACCACCTCGGAGTTTCTTGGGAAACAGATCTTTACATGGGTAGCAGAAAGGATGCAAAGGTCAGGCTTCAGATCTCTCCTCCAGAACAGAAGGGCACCAGAATTAATGGGGTTTTTAAATACAGAGAAAATATTTCTCTTTTTCCTTATTATTCCCTATCTGAACCTATTTTTGGAAATGGGTAACTCATTCTGTGTGAAGTTACAGGAGATGTACATACATGTATATGTACACATACATGTGTATCGATAATGACTTCTAAAAACCAGGCTCACTATTCGTTATACCAGCATTGCTTCAGTTTATTAAAACAGAACTGATGTGAAATACATTCTCCCATGCGTGCTGTTGGCTTAATTAAAAATAAAGAAACAAGTAAGTAAAGCCTCAGCAATATACAGCTTAGTTCAAGAGAGCTGATGACCTATTTTCCTTTTGGGGGGGCATCACCACTTTATTTAAGCAGATAGTCCACTAAATCATTCCATGTTCTCAAAAGTATTTTAAAATACACTTTTGACAATGCTGCTCAGTGGAATAAGAACAAGAAATTTAGAAACTGTTTAAAACAAGAAGAATTCAAACTATTGTTCTTTTCCAATTTTTGATCTGCACATGCATAAATCAAATCCTTCATGAAACAATGTTAAGGTCCTGTATCAAAGAAGTATCAAAGAAAGCAAAGCAAATATCGCCCCCCCCGCCAAAATTAATCCTACAGGCTACAGTGGGAGGAGATTAGTGAAACAATTCACTGCATCTCCTCTAAGTCAGAATGTATTTGTCACACCAAGTAATAAACCCCTGTGATGTCTATGCACATGTTGTAGCCTACAAAGAACAATGACAACTATTTGCAATTAAAAGAGAAATGCAACAAAACCAGTCAACAGCCTCCGTTTCCCAGTAGTTCATCTCTTTGAGTCCTTCCTCTGATAGCCATTTTGCTTGTGGATTTAAATATCTAAGTGGTGAAGCTGTATCTGGAGAAAAAAGGCGACCCAAAACGTGAGGTCTCTACACAAAGACAAACCATGTTCCAGCTGTCCTCTGCCTAGCTGTGCAACCAGCCCCAGCTTCAACTCCCAACATGTTTTCCTTGGCTTGTATGTTGCTCTGCCAAAAGGACCTGACAGCGTGCACTTACCAAACCAGCTCGAGGGCAGGGCGAGAGCGCTCTTCTACAGCTGGAGAGAGCAGCTAAACCCTTCTCTACAGTGATATCACACACGCCTGCCCAAACTTGCCATCACATGCAATGCAAATCACAAGCTACATGGATGAATAACTAACAATTTAAACCTATGGCACTGGAGCTGAAGAGGATTTTCAAGTATTTCATACGCATGTCTTAAGAAAAGTCAAGTATTGCAGAGATACAACAGTGCTGGGCTGAACAGAACAAAATTCTGATGTGCCCAGAACAGTATTTAAGTCTCGTATTTCCAAATATGATAACAGACCATTTAAATAAGTGAAATAAGGAGACTTCACTACTGAAAAACTAGACCCTAGCAGTGACCTTGCCCCTTTTTTCCCCATGTTCTTTATGTTGCAACTCCATAATATTGCAAAGTTTTGCAATACTGATGTTTTTCTTACTTAAAGCCCCATTTCTCCCAAGGGCATCTGAAGACATTGCACACAATTTATTTTTATTTTTTAAGCTTTCAATTCTAACAGATAAACAAAGACTCGTAAACTGTGTGACAATGCGAGTCCAAAAGCTCAAAACTAGAAAGCAGTGAAAACTTACTAACTGAACAATTCTGAAGGCCAATCTTGAAGGGCTAAAATGTCCGGGTTTGGCAGACACAAAAACTTTAATAACAGTGTAGATGGATAAATACTGTTACAACAATATGTTTTCTTCTTAAGGTGCCTCATTCATCAAATGCACTCAATCATTTAGGTATTTTGTGTCTTGGGACAAATTTGCTATCTTACACTCTCTCTGAAGTGAGATACTGAGACACCCATAACACCAAACTGAAGAAATTACTGTATGGAAATGATCATGACAGAGGTCCTAAGAGGGCATTTTCAGGTTACTTTCCACAAAGAGAAGGAAGAATGCAACTACACTAAACTGAAGCCACGCAATCAGTATTTTTCTTTTTAAATGTTTATTAAAAAGATTGATTTTCTAACATCTAACACAGATAAAATTTTAGAAATACTGCATGCGTAGAATTTCTATCTCCCAGGAACCCTGCAAAAATGAATATACTCAGTTTCCTCCTGGGGCAAGTGTCACACCTATAGCACAGCTGGAGAAATCAAGGCAGGAAGATGAGATTTACCTAAGGGCATAGAAGCTAGTCAGTTCCTGACTCTCTGCGCTGGGCCAAAGACCACACCTTGCTTTCATCCACTCTAGTAATTAAACGTGAAAGAATTCTTGGTCTGTATATTCTTTTCAGGCAGAACCTGTCTGACCTGTTAATTTACTGACAATGTATTTAAAAAGTCACAAGCCAGCCAGCCAGTGAAGAAACTTTATTAAAGGAATCCTGGTATTACACATTTCTTGTAGAATGCCTACCTCTTTCTCCTTACTCCAGACCGTGTTCATTCTGCAAGCCACCCTCTTCAGTTTTGGATGACAGGGGATGTTAATAGTGCCAAATTGTTATTCTGAGGAGGGAATACCTTCTCTAAATATTGCCTACAAGAAGATCGAGACATTAACTCAGTCATCAGGAAACAAACAAATAAAATATACAACTGTATTATTCCTCTTAATGAAATGTATGAAAAGGAACTGGAAAATGGTAGAAATTAGAAATTCCCAGAAAGAATACTGGTGGAGTTCACATTCTCCCAGGGACCACGAGGGAGAAGATCTGATCTTCACACAGTTAAGCGCAGCACGCGTTTACCCTCTGCAAAGTCAACTAGATTCATAAAAGTGAGTGAAGGCAGCTAGTTCCTGCCTGTAAGTCCTGATCTGCAAGCCTTGCACTGCATCAACTAAAATGTTGCCGTGGACAGCCCTTGGGAAACTGGTTGAATTGTGTGTCTTCTAACACTCTTGGATTCTTCTTGTGAACCTCCACACATCTCAGTGAGCACAACGTGGTTCTTAACTTAAGCTAGAAAAAAGCAGTCTGACTTTATTCTCAGAAAGATGTCCCTTCACAGATTCTTTGCATTTAAATTGAGGTATGTCTGACTCTGGCAAGATCAAATACAAGAAAGCTAGTCAAAATGAAGACTCCATATCCCCATACATCATATTAATTAGAGTTTCACAATACTGTTCATGGGAATAGCATTGGCAAGATCACAGCCTTGGTAAAAAATCTGCAGTACAGATGATCCCAAGATCAAAGTTCACCTTGCAGACTTCTCATCAGCAGGATTCAGCTACAAAGGGAAACATACCATCAGAGTTATATCACATATTCATACCAACATAGCTCCCCACGTGTACATATCACTTCCTCAGGGAAAAGTACCTTCATGGGGTAGCCTGAAGAACACAAACAGCGTGCTGAAGCTGTGCCTGCCCATTTTCCTAAAGGATTAATCTTTCCAACTCAAAAGCCTGTAAGCGCTTCCCATTTTGTCAGACTGCAGCAGATATGCCACAAGTCACATTATCAATATCATAAAACAACAGACCAACCAAACTGCCAGGGTAAAACAGCAGACTAACACATTATTCCCTGTCAAAACTGCTCTCTGATTGTTATTTCTATATAAATTTTATACCACCATGAAATTCCGTCTCTGACAAGCTATATATTGTCTCTACATTCCTCCATTTTTCTCTGAACACAAACATGTACACGCGAAACATGAATTTTCAACGTCCAGCATGATTTTCACGAACTAGCAGTCACACACTACTTGCACTGTGGTCACTATTCCCAGACCATTCTTACTTACTGATGGGCAGTAGTAGTTCATTTTTGTACACCACTTTTTCCTGAAACTTAACAAATATTGAACACTCAAAGCTCTTACGGTTTCAGAGGAGTTGGTAACTGTCTATGATGACTGAAACTTCTCTGCAGTCAGACTAACACAAGAGATGGCCAGCGCGTTACAGAATCCTATTTGAGCAACACAGTTTTGGTGTTACAGGAGTTATGCTAATTTAGGCTTTAATCCGCACTCCCAGACAGGCCAACCAACTCAGGTTAAAGCCTATTTGATTTCAGTTTCCTTTGCTTGCTTGAAGGTGAAATTTGTGTCAGGAATGTGTGTGTAGTGAAGACAATCTCAAAGAAACCAATTAGCCACACCAGCCTGCACAGCAGTTGGCTGGGAATTAAATATCAGGAATGCTATCTGAGCAGTATCAGAGGTAATTATATATCCAATAATTTGCAAATGTTTGAGGAAAGAAATTATTATTTTAAAAAATTATACAGCTCATTTAACCGTGTTGCATAACAAACATTCAAAATAAATTCTGTATCTTTGAATGCCAGTGCAAGAACTTGTGTAATACTGTTTACCATAAACTCAGCAAGACAGTGATTCTAGATAGGAGAGCTCTAAGTGCAGAATGTCAGCAGATGACAGCGAGGCTGCCCAAATAAAATAAGCACATACAAAATCTAATAGAAACATCAAGTTCCTGTCCTCACACACTTACATGTATACCCCTCTAATGTGCCAATTAAAAAGTTTATTCCTGATCTCATTGGATTCAACTGCAGTAAGCCCTATGAAGGCTTGAAGCAATTAAAATGGTTGTATATTGATGTAGCCTGTCTTAACCATATGAGTAAACTCTGAACTGATACTACTTTGTCATCATAAGGGTCCATAAGCAACAGTTCCACAATTTTTTTTGCATTGATTTCCAAGTAAAATTGATAGAACATCTGTACACAGCCTAAAACTGAGAACAAACTGGGAGGGGATATGGCACCAGTATCCAACCGTTTAAATAAATAAATTCTGATTGCTCTGCAGCTGTGGAGAACCCTGCCTGTCTCAATGTGCATGGTGGAAAGGAATCAGAAAAAAAATAACATCCTCAGCAGAAATGCTGACTTGGCCTCAGAGAATAAATCGCCAAAAACTACTCAGTAACATTGTTGGGAGGCAAGCATCTCCGACCCACGCCTGGGAAAGAAAAGCCTAACCGATACTTGTGCAAGGCAGCAATTCCTGCTACTTTCCACAGGAACAGCTTTTAATGAAGAAATACACTGATCTATCATGCAAACGGTGACTAACACTCGTTTGAAGTTTAGCCTAAAGCCTGTGGCCACTTGGACAACTCTCATTAAAAGCATGATTATGCTTTAGTTAAAGTTTTTCTGCACAGATGTAAGCGAAGTTAGGACTGACGTTCTAGTTATGTGTGCACTGCATACATGGTATAAAATGGCTTCAAGAAAACAGTGAGCTACCAGATCAAAACTATCAGTAGTCTGGCAATCTATAAACCAAGGAAATCAAAGCTGCTATATGAAATTCAGCAAAAACTGAACAGCCACCATGTTGCACTGTGTTAATTTTATCCCTCGTATTTGTCTAACATTGCACCAGTGAAGTTATTTATATCATAACAGATTCCATACCTACTTCACTGTATAGTGGCAAAACCAAACCCTACAGTCTGAAAAAAAACAGTTATCAGCTCAAATATGACTGTAGCAAATTTCAAGAAATACTGTTGCAGCTCTTAAAGGATATTTTTAGTCATCAATTCCTTTCTCTCCACCCCCCAACTTCCAGCTTAATTCTCTACAGAATTCTCTGTGCTTTTCCAGTTTTCTTCTTGTACATTTACTTCAGAATGACCTGGCTATTATGCCTTATAAAATATTTATATACCTAAACTCGTACGAATTACAAGCTAAAACAATTCACACCACTGCAAAGAAACCTAAATGCGCTAAGAATGTACTGACACAGGACAGCCTTATAATTCCTCCACCCTCATTTTACTACATCTCTCACCATATCTGTCACTCACTGCTAGCAATCTACCTTCAGAAGAGCAGCTATCAAGTTGCAGGGAGGTACCTTTCAGTCAAAGCTGATGACACAAACCTCTGGTCCACTGTTCTAGGGTACCTTCTCCACTGAAAAAAAAAACTTCAAATTATTTCTTGCTGTTTCAGCAAAATGCAGAAGAAACACTAAAAATAAAATAATTGGATAAAAACATTAAATATTTTAAATATTTAATTACATTAATACAATTAATTTCAGTGCAATTTCTTGAAATTAATGTCGGTTACTTCACAAATGACATTAAGTGGATTTCCTTACAACTATGCAAACCCCAAAAGCATAAGGACACCAACGCACATTGAACATTTAATTAAACAGTTAGCCCATGGATCCTAATTCCAACAATACGTTGTACATTAATTTTCAGCTTGCAATCTATTACCCACATACACAAAGAACAAAAGAGTAACCACACAACATTGCTTCCATGATGGCAGGTAGAAAGAAAAGACAGACCTCAGAGAACACAGAGGGCTAATTCTGAAAAAGGATCTGATATGCTTATCACAAATACCAGAACTTATTTTCATGTTCTGCAGGGCACAAAACAATTGGCATAGGGATTATGAATGAATGCAGCGCGCTCACACATGCACACCTCATGTGAAGAATTATGCAAAAAATACCAACGTGCGTGCAGCCTTGCACATGCGGCTGCCTCCTGCAGCTGCCAGGACACAGGGTGAGCAGCAGTTTAGCTGGTGTCCAGCCTGGGACCCTAAGATATCCTGCTGGTGATTATATACATACGCTACAACACATGTCCCCCGTCCCTCTCAGGATCAAAACTTGTAAACTGTTTATCAATATTCACTAATTTTTCTGGATTTGCAACAATTTTTGTTCGGAAACAGCTGGCAGTGGCCCCTAAATATGAGCATTTGATCATTATTTTTCGATCATCATATCATCTCAGTCTGAATGCACAGGCATATTTGACTATCACACTTTTTACACAAATAGGAACCCTCTAAAAGCTGTTCCTGGGTCACAATAAACAACAAATCCTTTTTGTTCTGTTTCTTTTTTTTTTTTTTTTTTTTTTTTAAAGGAATACAGGTGCGTAAATATTTTCCTCCATATGATTGTATTTAAACAGTGGCTTAGAGCAAAACCAAAACAAACCAAGAAATACAACACACCTCAAACCAAAATTCTACTCTCAGCGACACAAGCATAAATAAAGAATATCTACAGAAAGCTAATTAAATTTCAAACTATCAGGACCAATACTTTGACATTGCTAATCTAAGAAAAAAACCAGAAGAAATCATTACAACCTAGAGATTAGCATATACTCTTTCTGAATCTTCCAAATCTGCCACATCTTTTCATAAAACAATGATTAAGAAAATTATCAGAGAAGGTCTGAAGAAAAAAAGTAAACTTCTTTAAAATCTTACCAGTACCATTGGAAAGTATGTTCTCCTAGAACAGAGAATGACGCAAAGAGAAATGACGGGCTCAACAAACCGTCGGTGAACCGAGCATTCCTAGACAGCCCCCTCCTCAAACACCACACAGAAGTCCCAGTACTCCTCCAGCTCATGCCAGCTGCTGGACAGTCGGAAATCATTAATACAGGCTGGCCTTGTTAAAAGACATATGGGTAACTTTGGGAGAGAAACGGAGGAAACTGATATTAATCAAAAGATAGCCTATTTGTTTTCACAGTCTAAAATAAAATTTGATACTGCACAAGGTTACAGATGGCTTCGCTCCTTACAGTGACAGCATGCAGAGATACTTTTTAGTTGCTTTTTCAACCCCTTTTTAAATTGTTTGTAATCATTCTGTACAACCACACCAGAAAATAATTCACACAGTTTCCTGACACAGTTGTTTAGAAACACCATTTAGCAATCACCATGCTTAAAACAAAGCGTATAGTGCAGATTCATTCATTTTTGTTGTGTCAGGAAAACAGAACCTTGAGTTTTCCCAGAATTACATGTGGAATACTAAGCAAGTACCCAAGTCTGTCTACTAGCAGCGACCTTCACTGTGAGAGGATTCAAACAGAGAAACTGCAGTTCTGGGTTAGAGAGAAATAAAAAAAAACCCTTAAGATTATGGAGGGGAAACTATCTAAGAGAGAGAGCTCTCCAATGAAACATTATTTTTATTTTAAATTCCGGTTAGATACGTTCGCCTTTAAATGTTGAGACACAGCATTTTACTAGAATGCAGTAAAAAGCCAAGATTTCTTCTCCAATATGGGAGACAAAGAGAATCCAAAATTTTTTTAAAAGATAACACAGCTCTACTGGAGTTTTGGCACACCATGAAGTAACTCACATAATGATAAGACAAGTGACCAAGAAGGAAATGACACGTTAGTGACAAACTTATCCTTTTTTTGGACATTCAAGAATGAGTGGCTGGGTGAGCTATAGATACAAATGCAAAAGAAATTATTAAACTTATTCAGAAAAAGGTAAAATAGTTTTGGCAGAAAGGTACTTCTGACTATTTCTATTCTGGTAGAAATTCCAAGCAGTTATCAAGGCATTGCATCGAGCATGGGCAACAACAATACTAAATACCCTGGTTAGAAGAAGCTGGCAACCATAGCGCTTGAAAGAAGGTAAAAGCCAAAAATCAAGGCCACGTATTGCTGAATTCTCACAGGTAACATTAACAATCAGCAGCTGCAGCTTGCAACAGGTAATGAAAATCAGTAAGTAAATGAAACAGACGACTTTAAAAATATTCTCATTTATACCATAGCTTCTATTCTCATAAGAAAAAACAGGAATTCTACACCTACTGGAGAAATTAATTATGGGGTTTTTTTTGTAGTAACAGTCAAAGGAAAAGAAGTCACAAAGTAGCATCATTTGAATAAATATTTTCCATTTACTTCAAGGAACATGCAATTTCAGCCACAAAATTTCACCTTTCAGCTTTTGCTAACCGTCACAAAGTCTAGCGTAACTGCTAGGACATCTTGCCTTGCATTTCGGCCAGAAGACCTAGCCTGGACCTCCGCTCGTGAGCGGCACACACACATTCCCCCAGGCAGATCCCGCCAGTGTTACACTCTGCTGGAGATCACCTGAGGGATCACTACTCTGTTCCACCAGAAAGTCCATCTCTGCCACTCCATAAAGAACTCTGGACTTACCATACTCATCCTCTGCTGGCCCCTTAATCTCAATTTTCTTTCTAGTACAATACTGCATGCAAGGCAGCAAGGGCATATCTATCCTCTTTTAAAAGAAGTGACTCAAAATGACTGGTGTGCTACCAGGAAGTACAAATCTACTGTTATTAATAACTGAAATAGGTAAGGAGAGCAAGAGCGTTAAGGGCACATGTTTGAACAGTTCAGTGATTGTTCGGAGTGAATAGCCAGAAGCAGTAGTGAAGACCTACATTTTTCTATTGTCACAGTCTTCTTCTCATTACTAATTAATATGTGGGTATGATTGAAAGCAGAAAGACAGTAGCATTAACGTGATTGAATTAAGGTCAGTGGAACAGCTCATAATACCACTATGTCCTGCTTCTGAGAAGTAAAAAGAAAAATAACTTAAAAATAGACCTCCCAGATTATCAAAAGATCACACAGACGTATGCATACAAATATCAATAGATCACCATAAAAAAAAACCCCAACAGTCTAGCTAGGGAGATCTATACTGGAAGCACACAAGAACAAAGGCAGCTAAATAAGACCCAACTTATTATTTCTGCATGACGCTGTAGTTGTCATGTGGGTGTTCCAATTTGTGTGCTCCTTCTCTACCTATAGTAGGATCTAAAGTTTTGGATGGAGAATTAGATGGAGAAACACAGTAATTTTTGCCTTTCCTGAATGCAATAGAGATCTTGAACCCTCCAGCAAAGCTGCTGGCTGAGAAACTGGTATTGTGCAGGATTATTTTACTTAATTACTATTTTAATAGTGGTGATTATATACTGAAATTTTGATACAGTAGATTGACAAAACTTATACACATATGCCAAATGACATTGTAAATTACATCACAGAATAAATACTCGTATTATTGAGCATCATAAGCAGAGCAGTAATTCACACACACATCCCTACTACACGTTCTTTCACATAATCCACAATCAATCTATGAAACAAAGTCACCAGATCCTTGCAGGAATCCCAACAGTTTCACCGTCCATATGACATCCCAGCAGTTACGCTGGACAGGCTAAACTGGCATACTTCAGGTGTGAGCCATCAAGTAACTGCTCATGGCTCAGAGAAAACTTCCCCTGAAATACCTACTACAGACTTTGGCCAGTCACAAGACACATAATTCTGCTGTGGTTAAACAGATTTCATATTCTAACAGAGAAGCAGATTATGACTCCTCCTGAAAATACGCTATGATACAAATATTTCTAATTTTAAGACCCAACAGTTTCCTGTTGAGAGCTTACAACGTGCTGAAGCTTCATGCCATTCTCCAGTCTTCCGAGGGGCAAATTGTTCTTGCCACTTCCATTTTCAAGAATGCGTTTTGATTCCATTCATTGACCAATCTTCTGTGGCCGTTTTTAGCATCACAAATATGCATACCATACATTTTGGGTGGAAATTCAATTCTGCATATTTTTCAATGTCTAGCACAGCCTATTGTAATACAAGTAAACATTACAAAATTACACTACTTGGAACTTCAATGATTCTGCCTTCAACTATTCGAACTACCAACACATTCTTATGATTCATAATCTTTGTCTTCTGACATTGTATTATCTTTTTAAAATATGCTCTGCCAGTTGTTACAAAAGTGGGTATCGTGAGATTTGGTTGAATAACTAAGGAAGTGAAAAAGAAATTCGTGAAATTTCATTCCTGACGTCAAACTACATTCCAGTTCTTAACTATGTTGGCATGCTCTGGGAAGCCAGAAGCTGGTCTGGTCAGAAAGTTAAACTGACCTTTAAAGGCAAAACATCTGTTGAGAGTCATGAGAAGTTCAGTCAAAGGGATTAAGGCAGCTGACCCATGCCTCATGGAACCACAAGATATTCATGCAACCAGTTATTGCTATTAACTCAGATAAAGTCTATCAACTACTTCAGTCAAGAAGAGTCAGACAGCTCAGAGGTTCCTGTTGAGATTAGTTACCTATCATTCTACTAAAAAAAAAAAAAATCTGGAGTTTTGTAAAAAGGATAGACTGAAAATGTCCAAATTACTTTTCCTTTCCACAGAAAAAGAGTTTTTCAGAAGAAAAAGAAAGCCCATTACTTTCCTTCATATTCAAACATCAAAAAATTACATTCTTCCTCTTAAGTTTCTCACATATTTTGAGAACAATAATATGGTCCATTTATAAACAATTTTATTAAGGACTACTATAAATGTTAATACATTTAAAGCTAATTAACAATTCAACCGTACTTCTAAAAACAGAGCTCATCATTTTGAAATAAAAGAACAGTTTGGGTAGATAAAAAAAAATAAACAATATAATTATGTTAAATGCCAGCATTATGCAATAAATATGTTCTGAAATCCTCGCAAAGACTGAGACCCCTGCACAGGAAAATCACAGATTTCAACCAGAGGGCAATGCTGCGGAACTTTTAACGCATTGGAAACCTAGACCACTACTCGAAAACCACTATTTGCCTACTGATGAGATATCTCTGAGGGTAAAAACTACTCGAAGAAGTCCTTAATTTATCTTATAATTTGGAGGTTTGGTCAGAGGCAAAAAGTAACATCTTTGTATGTTTATACAATCAAATGCTTTCCAGGTCAGGCTAAGCAAGAGGTGCATTAAGATACAAAAACGCTAAAGAGAGACAGGCAGATGGAGCCACAGATGAGCTGTCACTTCTCACTGTTATGAGCCAGATATATCCGGCTCTAAAGAAAGCAAACACAGGCCAGAGATTTATAGTAATAAAGTTATAACTGTAATACACAGATGTTTTCACACAAACCAAACCAATAACATGGGCATGGCCCAGAAAATAAAAGCAGTTACTGCTATTGCCACAGTTTCAGGAACACTAAGCCTAGTGCATGTACTAAAATTATTAGATTCAAAACAAGAACACACAAAAGAATTTCTGTCCAACTATTGCCTATAATTTCTCTCTCTTGCAGAGCAATAAATATCTAAAGCAAACTTAATGCCAGTGTTGTGAAAGCATTATCACCTAATACAATACTGTTGTAGTGGATGGACAAAAATACTCTTGTAATAGCAGTGTTTTGGGGACCTTTCAATGAATGTGTCATTAAGTTTAAAATCAGAACAGAAGGGAAAAAAATAAAATCAGAGGAGAGTAATAAATCACCCTTCACTCTTCAATTTGCTAAATAAGAAGCATTTCTCCTTTTAAGCTTATGGATGACAGAAGTTTCTGTAGTGACATTGTTCATAGCTGCATAACAGATTTTTATCCAGAATCATGCCCACACAACTGATTTTCTGTTCAGCAGCAAAAGAGGGGAAAAATGAAAAGTAATTTTGATGTTTGCTTCTTGGGGAAGAAATATGTTCTCTTCAGCCTGAAACAAAGTATTGCTGCTTTTGTTTTGGGTTGGTTTTTTTTTCCCCCTCTTTTCTTAAACAACAGAACAAAAGGCATGAGTTAGTAAAAACGTGTGATAATTGACTGTATCCTCCTTTTATTTCATACGCCATTAATTAGGACACTCATCTTGGGCTGGAAAACCCATGTTCCAATCCCTCTTCCTTCAGGTCAGAATTTGAACAGCATACCATAAATAAAGTCTGGGTTCCCCACAAGGGAAAATAAAATACCAAACATATGCTCATTAACTAAGAACTTGCATATTTCTATTTACAACAGAACTGTAAATATTCTATGATCATTTCACTAACGACTGTATAACTGAAAAAGGAGTAAAGATCGTACAAGACCACCTCAATTTTAACACTGCATTGCTAAAAGAATGGACTTTACAACACTGTTTTAACATACTGTGTATGTGTAAAAACTATGTATTTAATGAAAATCAACTTTTTTTTCAGCAGAGGGTTTTTAAAATGCTAACTAAACACAAAGTTTACTCACTCCTTTATTAAATCTCTTCGTTTGCTTACAGAAAAAGGTACCTCTAGATTTGCCTGCCTGCATAAACAAAACTAAGAATCACTACGTTGCACCAAAGACCTTCTCTTTCTCAAAAAGCCCTGCTTTGCCATCTGGAAAATGAATTACAGTCACTCCAGAATGTATGGCATCTGGTGGGTAGACCCTGAGCAAGGGGAGGGACAGCATGGCTACGGGCGGTTGTAAAGCACTATTTCTAACCTTTCCAGACACACCAATAAAGTGCTGAAATAAGTACCTACAAAAAAAATTGAGCAAGGAAAAATAGATAAACAACAGTAAATCCACCTAATCCAAAGTATTTCTGAAATTTAACTCCTTTGCTCTTATGAATTCTGCCCCTTATGAACACTAGCTTTTCATGTGTGACACTGACATTTCCAAGCTTGTTCTGAATCTCTGGGCTCTTAAAGATGTGGAAAGAACATGCTGGGAAAGCACCCTGCATTTCACAAGTCAGCCTGCAGTATTCCCGATTAAGGAAGAATTTTTTTTCTTGGGTTTGTTTGTTGGGTTTTTGGTTTTTTTAGTGAAAAAAGCCACATAATATTTACCACATGAAGAATGGACAGATTTTCACATGCTAATATATTCTGCCTAGCTGCATAAAACTAGTCCATTTACCTAGTTTCAGTCACCACCAGAAAACTTAACACAGAGAACCCAATGACTGAATAATTTCCCTGCATTCTTTCAGAATTCAGGATACAACAAATATATATTATTGCAAAATGGGCAAATGGAGCACAAAGTTCCAGGTATAGCATTTCAGAAACTACAATCATTCAGAAGCATGTGCATTGATGCATTCCATACGGTTACGTATGTGCTCTCATGCTTAACAATATGGTATTCAGTCAGCTGCAATTTTCAGAGCAATGGTTGGTATCTGATGACAAATTCCAGTCTAGTAAAAAGATTCCTTCCCCTCCATTTGCCAAACAACATTTAAAGAGATACTGTTTCTGTAAACATCATTTACTTGCAGGCAATGCCACCAATCACTGCAACTATTTTATCACCAATTAGCTAAAAAGGATTCAGAAAGAAAAGACATATTGTCTGGCGGACATTGCCCAGGAACTCCAAGCAGCCTATTTGCTCAGCTAGCGCAGCCCGGGTAGAAACATCTGGTATGCTGAAGGATGCTACAGCATGTTTACAAACTGGTGGCAGCTGAACCTCCTGCAAATGTTTTTTAAAATCAATTCGAAAAAAATGTTTAGACACTTTTGTTCCTGAAGGCATTACCATCACTCCACTGATTATACTAATGGTGTTCTACTGCTATTAAAATACATCTAGGCACCAAGCAGACAATTGCCCCATTTTCCAGCCTATTTAACAGGTTGAAAACATAACTCTACTCATTGTTTATTTTCTTGCTACAATAAACTTTGAGAAAAAATGGCGAAGATTTCTGGAGATAAGAATATTTTTTTATTTTATTTTTCCTAAACAAAACATCCCAAACAACTAGTTATCCTACTTAACACTCCTACTTTCAAGAAAGCCCTGAAAATGATGAAATGGCCCTGACACGATCTGCAGGAAGCTACCCTGTGCCGTGAAATACTGACGGATACAAACAGCTAAAGGTTTTTGAAAGACAAAAAGCAGAAGGTCAGGAATTCAGCCATTCAGGTATTTTACTAAAAACCAGATTAACACACAGAAGTTATTAGTATTCTCTGGTCTGTATGGTTCATAAATTTAAAAGCAGAACACTATGCATGGTATTATTCAGAAAGGTTTATTATTTAAAGCTTTTGGTATTCATACAGCAACAACAGATGATTCAATGATCGAACCACAATTTTTCCATCCCGTTATTACCAAAGTGAAATATCACACTTCCACACTTTTCCACATTTCAGTAAAAATAAAAAAAAAAAATTATTTATGCAACGAATATCACTGCAAAACTAACTCACTCTCTTCCCCACCATTGATCAAATGTTATGTAAATTACTGCGTGACAAACGTACTTTTAAATACCTCTCATAGCTGTTGAGGGATTACAAACATAGATTTTTGCTGATACTGCTTCTTAGAAATTAGCTTTTCCTCCAGAAAACCTAAGTTTCTCTTTTGCTAGACATCACAGATAGCAACTGTGCTTGTGGTCAGAGCTTAATTCGTAACAGCTATTATAATTTACTTAATTGTGCATTAATTTCTGCAATTAAAGAATTCAATATATTAAACTGAGCTGCAAAACACCGAAGTCTAAACATACCTCTAATTTTCAAGACCTAACTCTTTGTCTATATCAAATATCTGCCTCTTCTCTGAACCAACACACACATTCATGCAACAGCCAACTTGGTAGAAAGACAACCAAATCAATATTTTAATTTACCATAAAAGAAGAAACAAACATCCATGTGGAAAGTCCACTTATTTTCATAAAAGAAACAATCCTGAAGCACTTCTTACGCTCCTTTCAACCCAACAAGGGAAAAGTCTTCCGAAGGAGTCAAGCTCTAAATGAAAGGTTGGCCTGGGCTGGTTAATAAGAGACATCCAAGATTTTACAAACCCTGATTAAAAATCCCTGAACTTTGAAAGCACTGAAAAACAACACCCATACCAAATACTATTGAATTTATTTACAGAACGCCAAAGAAAAATCTGGGTTAATGTGGTTGTGTTGACCCCAACCTAGCCAAGCAGGATTTCAGCAAGTATTGTCCTACAAAACAAAAAGTAGGCGGTTAAGATCAAAAATTACTCCCTCTACTTACAGGAGTCGTCCTGAAAGTCACAGGAAGCAAGATTTTTAGAAGCATCACATACAACTTTTACATTATAGGAGAGATTTTTATCTAGCCTAAATTGGGGAAAAAACCCAAAGACATGAGTATATCTATATCAGTTACCTCAAGATATCAGTTATCTATAATGACTGCCAGCTTGCCCAGGTAAAGGAACAGAAATGAGCATGACACTCTTCAAAGCAAAGAATTTCTTCAGGATAGTTACCCTATGAGCAATTTGATGGTGCAGCTATGAGCTACCTTAAAAGACAATAACCATTTTATTTCCTGAATATTCCAAAAGTGGCAAGCAGAAAGGAGAAGTACTGCCTACCCGCTGAATTCCACTGTCACAGCAGCAGCAGTGTCGATGGCATCAAACCCTGTTAGGACTTTTTTGGCCAGGTTGCTTGGCACACCACTGGAGCTCAGGGTTCGATAGAAGCTATTGGCGTCAGCAGCGTGGTGAATAAGGTGTTACAACTCGGAATCAGAATCAGAAAATCCACCTCCACTGCTGACTCGCTGGCTAACCAGAAGCAGCCCCGTGTCACCTCAGAGCTCTGCTTCCCGCCCTTGACAGTCTGTCTTGAGAACAGGGACTACCTTCTCCCTTGTGTTTGTACAGCACCGAGTACTACAGATAACGTTAACATTCTCAACATCAACAGTGAGAAAAATAATCACAAACTCCAGAAATAATGGCAAAACAATGAACACAAAATGGAGAAGTGGTGATGTACTAAACTATTAAGTGTATTATACCTATTACCAGGGACACATTCCTAGCATGAAGGGGAAATAGCTTACCATCAAAACAGCCTACATGAGAATTAAGGTTTGGTACAACAAACACATTTTAGATTTGAGAAGAAATTTAAACATGCTCCACATTGCCCTTACTGAACCAATTCAATTCCCTTCCGCCCCTAAAACAAATGTTCCATAAATGAGGAGTAATGCTGAAATACCTTTGCTACAGCATGCAGCTAAGACTTCCTCCATTTATTTCTTTGTTACAAGATTTGCTATTTTCATTCACACATATATGTCCGAAATACAAACGCCAAGTCACAAGACAAGACGATGGTATCACACTTCTGTGTAAAAGTGCTATTGCTGTTGCCCATTTTACTGAAGCAGATGAATCTTTAGAACCATCCCCCCTCAAGCAAACTCAAATGAAACTGATCGCTGAGGCTCTCTTTGTACTAATTACATTCATACAGCAAGCTCCATGCAATTCCTCACTTTTAGTCAGTCAAAAAACCTGCAGGATCTTAAATATTTTTTATAATAATAAAATGCTGATTTAAGTGTTTACACAATAGGATGGAAGCTATTTACACTTCTGCAAACATTGATATTAAAACCTGCCTTAGGCTCACTGCCCATAATTTGCTATAAATTTACAAAACAAATAGTGTAGATGAGAAGTCCTGGTGATGCTAGAAATATTTTATCATTAATATCTTCAACATGAACATCAACATTCAGGTCTAACTCTACTACAAATATCGCTTGTTTTGTATTTAAAGACAATAAGCTTACAGAGTCATCATCCTCATCAAGAGTGTTAAAAAATAATGCATTGTTCTCAACTTAGCCTTAAAGTAGTATCTTTTTCAGGATCAGCTATCCAAAACAACTAATCATTGTAAATTTACTAATTATGAGATGGTAATTCTCCTAACTGAACTGATTGATACGAAGGAAGAACAGTAACAATTGATTTGTAGGTCTTGTCTACATGAGGATTTTATTACAAAGTTGATTAGGGCAGGGATTTTAAAGCACAGTAATTCTTCGTACTAGAAATATCAACTGTATGGTCTAGCTTAGTTATCTGAAGTGGATTAAACTAAACCACATAAAAGAAGCTGTTGCCAAACAGTAAGAGTGTTCACAGACAAGAAGTGAGGAATAGCAGTTACAGGCTTCCATGCGTACAAGGATGACACATGCGACTGATGGCACATGTGCAAGAAGCATGGCTTGATCAAAGATCACTTTTTTTTTTTTAATAATGTAGTCCTGTATTAGTTTTTAAAAACATAGTTCAATTCAATTAAATTAAAAAAAACAAATTCAACACAATTCAGTAGGTATGGCTCTGGTACAAGGCATTAGAATGCAAAGCTATTACCCAGGACTTTATTGTGCCATTTATTAGCTGTTTCCAAACCTTTCATTTCCTTGCGGAAGTATATTTTCTTGTTTGCCAGCAACAGACTTTTCACTATAATACCCTGAGAGAGTGAGAAACAACATGTTTTTTCTCATTCATTCCCATAATCTTGAAATGAACTTGCATATTAGAGGGAAGTGTAAGTTAAGTGTTACTATAAAATCAGCACAGGCTGAGTACACAGTGCTTTCAACACATTCTGCAAGTGCAAGTCCTTATTAGCATTTTCCTTCACTATTTTCTCAGTTACAGGATTATGCTTTTAAAACACCGTTTATAACTGAAAGACAAGTTCACAAATCCTTATTTTTATATGAGATAAACACAAAATTATAACTCTTCGTAATGTTTGAACACTTGCTGTTCAACACAAGTATGGGAAGAAAAACTGTATTTTCAGTAATTCTTTGTCTTTACTTAAATACTACCAGCTTATACTGTGGTCTTCTAAAAATAGCCAGCTAAAATCCTGAACATATGAGAAATCAGTACAACCTCAGGAAGAATTGTATAGCAAAAGAAGAGGAACAGAAGAGTAATGAGTCATATCAAGCATCTCATTGTAAACTTGATTTTTGCAATTGTACAACAGCCAATATTGGGTAAGGCTTCCGGCCACAATAACGTTAAAAAGGCAGCATACGTACACAGATCTTACAGATGTTCACTTCATACAGAGCCCACTTCTGAAGCACTGAAAAAAACCTGGCAAAACCTTACAGATGCCACTTACAGATAAAATAGTTGCACATTACCTAGTCTGGCACTGAACAGCTGCTCGTAAACAGCGCAGACTTCCTATAGCCTTTCCCTTCACTATTGACAAGTAAGCCATTAGTGGCAAGCCTTCGAGAGGACTGGCTAATAATTGCATCATTGTATGCTTTCCTTCCACTGAAATGGAAGGCCAAGTTTGGACAAGAAGTAAACAATGAACTCCATTAGGCAATATCTTTCTCTTCTCCTTTAACTGTTATCACCTCCAAAGGAGTGTCTGTCTTCTTTTGTTCAGCTTGTTTTGTTTAGGTTTTTTTAAGCACAGATCCAGTATACCATAAGCTTAAATAATTGCTCACATCACAGTGCTAATAATTACAAATACAAAATTACAATAATCGTTTCTTCTTAATAATTACTCATTTGCATGACACAGTAGTTAACCAAAGGAGTTTCATAAATTTTCTCTGATAACAAGTGCAGAATTATTTAGACTGGGAGCTGTTGAAATACAGTATATAGTAGAGTTCATGAAATAAAACAGAGATGCGAATAAAAGCAATAAATAGTGCTAACATACTAATGAAGGTCAACCTTTCTTCTTGACATAGCTGCAGCTGCAAAAAAAAAACCAAAAAAACACAAAAAAAACCCAAACCACAAACCAAAAAAAACCTCAAGGACACATTTGTTTAAGAAACCAATAACCATTCTGGGAAATCTACATGGGTGTATGTCTCATTCATTTCTTTAAGTGCTGGGAAGTTTAAATGTATTTGTTTTAAACAGTGTGATTTGTATGTACACTAAGACACTTCTATATTACTTGTCACTGCAGTGAGTGCCTGCAGAGATAAGAGGATCCTTCATGTTAGAATGAACTAAATTCATAAATACTGGTAATGTTCCTCTTCCGAATACACCCAGATAAACAAGAATAACATTAAATACCTACCAACTTCAGGAAATACACCTTGTTTTTTAAGAAGAACCTGTATTTGCACTGCTTGGATTCAGTAAACGCACTCGAAAGCTGCTGATTTATATAAATTAGTTTGAAGTTGTGGTTGAGATGGGATGAAAGCATATCAGGGTGCGAAAGTTTGCAATTTAAGATGTCTGCAAGAGGATCAAGGGTTTGTGTACAAATAGCACTAACACCTTCAGAAAAAGAAGTAGGGAAAATTATTGATACATATGAATAAGAGACCACTAACAACTTCAGCTAGCTTTGTACCTTGTGTAGCAGCAAATGCAATCTAACTTCAAAAAATATTTTATATGCATTATGCACTCACACTAGATGACAGAGAAGTGTTAGAGACTACATTTACTTTTCTTATAAATACTGTAATCGTGAACTACTTTGAAGAGGAATAATTTTGAGATATTATAGTTAAAATGGGTATCTTAATTGCTTAAAATGATCTTTAAAAAGTGGCAAATTAACAGTTTTCAAATCTTACATGGCGTATAGCTTAGATGAGAACATTTGACAAATACTTCTTAAGATGATTCAACTTATTTTTTCCACTAGTTTTATTTATCGTTTCACAAGTGCAATCTAACCACTAGTTACTTGGTGGCATTGTCATGTCAGGATAGCATATAGCTACCTTTCCTTTGCTCTCTATTCAAAAAAATAGCATAAAATTTTGACCATAAAATGCACAAAAGGCATCAGGAGTTACTTATTAGACAAATTTCTATTCCAGCACAAAAATAAAAAACTCTGTGTCAGAAATATTTCAAAAATGAAATTAATCTGAAATGCTTATTCAGAACTTTGGAAGCAGGAAACTTCATGATATCATTAGAAGTGTCAAAAATAACCCACTGGGTTATTTTTTTTAATGAATCAATAATAAAATTGCCTGTATATATTACTTAAAAACAAATATCATCACTGAAGTATAACATACCGAGTATCTGAAAGTAATCTGATTTAAAGACAAAAACCCAACAACAAAAAGCAATTATGGCACTCCTGGTCATGACTGGAGTATTAGAAACTTACGTATAATTTTGTTAGACAAAGTGGATAGAGGATACAGAAATACAGAGAGGACCTCTGTTAGAACTCCAAGAGCGGCGTGCCGGGCGCTTCAATGGAAAGCTCAAGGATAATTGTTAAATTCAAGATTAATACTAACTTTGAGCTGTTAGCCTCCTCTGCAATGCAGAGTGAAGCCTGGCTGATGCCATTTCCACAAAAGCTGACAAAAAAAGTGCAAGTTCAGTGACTAGTCTGGACTACTCATTTCTTCCTTTTAGCAGCTTTTCATACTACAGCATTCTCTGCGTACAATACACACAACAACAGGACAAACTCAGAGACAGCACAAGTTAGAAGCTGCAGAGTGGCATAAATCTAATTAAGTTTAAGTGGTAAGACTAAAAGAATGTAAATTAGAACCAGATACATATCAGCTTCCTCCCATGCAAGTTGCACTGAATCAGACTTCCTCTGGATTCTCTAAATCCAGCCCAACATTACTACTCGGTGGAACTCAAAATTGAACTAGAGTCTTAGGCAATAGTTAACCAAAAAGAATGCATTTAAGATTAAGAACCTGAGAATACATACTCAAAATATATTTTTTAGAAAAGCAATCAAGAGAAAACAGTTTAAGCTTTTGTTTTTTCTACAAATATATATCTTAGTTTACAAGAGGAATCCCCCAGGTCAAAATCACAGCTGAAATTATTTCCTCAAGGATTTCCACTGCTGTTCATTTTACCAGTAACGGTCAATAACTGTAGCAATCAAAACCATCCTCTTTCTACAGTGGGATCAGTAAAAACCTGGTACATAGGCAGTAGCAAGGTGAACGTGAAAGAACAGCAAAACCAATATCTACTATAAAGCTAAGAGCCAGTAATACCAAAGAGCCCATCAAGGTCTAAAACCTTCATTTTACAAACTTCTGAAAGAGCAAGCTACTGTTATCTTGCCTATTTGGGACTGCCTGTCCAAATACATTGTGAATGTTTACTTTGCAATTACTTCAGTAAGCTGATTATCAACAGCAGTAAATCAATTCTGTCAAGGCAATTACTTTTTGAAAAGTATATACAGAAAAACAGAACAAAGACCAAAAGAAGAAAAGCCGAATTCATCTTAAAAGATGAGTTTATGCACAGAAGCTACACACAAGAGCAGTTTGAAATCCAAAATACCATTTTTCTAGTTAGCACCTATTCAGGTTGATACCCAAGATGCATACACTTTCTGAGTGCTTACACCACTCAGGAAAAAAAACCTGACAAAGACACGTATTACTAAGCATGCAGGCAACAGTCTGATCTACACTGAAAGTTGACAGAGCTGAAAATACTGTTCTAACATTAGTTAACCCACCTTAAACGCTTACCGAGAATGTTAAAAGCAAAAATATTTCCCATATGATTGGAAACATGAGCCTCTCTACCTGCAGCTGAATCATTTGCTATGTTAAAATCCTGTACTCACCTTTTACTGGCAGCGAAAGGAAAATTAAGCGCTTGTTACTAACGGTAACAGTCTACCTCTTAATTTTCATGAACTGTGAAGGAATCTTTGCAACCCACTCATGCCCACCCAGTTACATGTTCTTCAATGAGATACTAGGGAGTGTGAGTTCTCAAATTGTCCCTAGTTTGACAGCAGTTTCGTTGCAACTTTTTGTCCAGTACCAGTGCAAATGCAATTGGGAAAAGAGGGGCACTTCATATGATTTAAGTACCTTTCCAAAATAAACAGAAATTATTCTCTCTTGTGTACTAACCAACTTAAATGCAACTTATTGGTTTTGCACATGAGGAAGACTACTTTTGAAGGGCTTCTGAAGACATTTTTCTATATGTCTTAGATTGAGTAAAATGCAAAGATTGATAAAGCTAGCATCTAGGCTGATATATAGTGCAAACACAAAGCATCTATATCCAGCAAAGCAGAGAACTAAATTTCAGACTTACGTTTCTCATCATCAGCATGTACTAGAGATGCTGCTCTCGACAAAACATCCAATGGAGTCTCCATTCCTCTCTGGATCCTGGAAAATTCAGAGCCAAAGTTTCAACGAGTAAACTCACAGAGCCCTTACCACAACATACGCAGTGGTATGCCCCTTGTTCACAGCATACACACATCAGGTTTAACAGAAGGAAGTAGTAATGAACAAGAAGAGCACCACAGCAGAAAGAATAAAAAAAAACAGGTTTCTGCTGCTCTTTGCATGTTCTGCTAGCACAGGATTTGCTAAAACTAAGTCAGTGCTGAAAACAAGGAAATGCTGGAATTGGCTTTCCCACCAACTACTCATCCAAATCAAATCAGAAGACCAAATTCTCAAGTACTTGACTGAAGCTGATGACCACTGTTCATGTACTTTGTGTCCTGGTTTCAGCTGGGCCAGAGTTAATTTTCTTCCTAGAATCTGGAGCAGTGCTATGCTTTGGATTTAGGATGAGAATGATGTTGCTAACACACTGATGGTTTTAGTATAAACACTACTTAGCAACAGCTAAGTCAAGGACTTCTCAGCTTCTGACACCGCCCCAACCAGCAAGTAGGCTGGGGGGGGGAGGGGGGGAAGGGCACAAGAAGCTGGCAGGGGGCACAGCCAGGACAGCTGATCCCAACTGACCAAAGGGCTATTCCATACCATAGGGCATCATGCTCAGCATAGGAACTGGGGGGAAAGCTGCCCAGGGGCCGCCGCTTGGGAACTGACTGGGCGTCTGTCAGCAAGTGGTAAGCAATTGCACTGTGCATCACTTGTTTTATCTGTTCCAATTCCTTTATCATTTTTATCTGTTCTAATTCCTTTATCATTATTATTACTTTCTGCTTTTTCTATCCCATTAAACTGTCTTTATCTCAACCCACGAGTTTTCTCACTTTTACTCTTCCAATTTTCTCCCTCATCCCGCTGAGGCGGGGAGAGTGAGTGAGCGGCTGTGCAGTGTTTAGTTGCTGGCTGGGGTTAAACCACAACAGTTGCAACAGGGTCATCTGCTACATGTTGTAAGCAGTTTGGCCTCCCACATACCGGCCTTCCACCCCAATAAATAGCTATTTGAGACAATACCCAAAGATGTGACTCGTCTGAAGTCAAGATGACAGCTGGCTCGGCATGAGCATAAGATTGCTCGAGATCCATATTCAATAAACTTGCACCCCACACTCTCCCATGCCCAAAGTAGAATCATCCAACGCTTATAAGCCATTAAGACATTTTCATACTCATGAACATCTAGTGAAACACTGGGCACGCGTATATATAATGACACAGACAGAACAGTATAACTTGCATAATCATAATCACACCTCAGTAGCTGCTTTGCCCTGTTTTTCTCTGCTTACAACGCAATTCCCATACTTGAAAAATGAACCCCATCACATAAAAACACACGTTTCAGCACTCGGACTCGCCTACAAAAACCCATCATGTTACAGCTCATATAAGCCTGTCAAAGTTTCACACGAATGGCTTCAAAACTAAAAACCAAGTTCCTAATATAAAGTTCCAAAAATATGAAAGGGAAAGGAAAGAAGAGAATAACATGTTGTCGAGACGCTTTTGTTGAAAAGCCAACAGCTTATATGTGTTTTTAAATAAGGTGGCAACAGCATAGACAGAACTGTTAAGAAAACAAGTGGAGAAAGAAACCCCAGGACTGCTAACAATTTTGCTGGGGTTTTTCCCCACAAAACTAGCATGCTATCCTGTCATAAGAACTGTTTACTGTAACCTACTTTACAGTATGATCTTAAAAAAAAAAAAGAAAAAATGGTAGTGGCAACTACAGAAATCTCAAACACATGTATATAGACTTAACAATAAGCATATGTTTGGGAAGCAATTTCCTTGACTTTGCACTATAAATAATAAACCTCGCTATCCTCCCTCCCTCTTCCTAAATAATGTCAAACACTTTAAAACTAATCACAGATTTGAAAGCGTAAGGAAAAGGATTCTTAAAGTATTTTTAAGTTTAAAAATATATACTTTCAATAAAGAATTAAATTCACTCTTGTTTCCATAGAAGTGTGCAAGAAGAAGAGACATACTTGAAATAATTAAGTATAGCGCTTGAGGATAAAACCACGAATTCTCCCTCCCTGTCAGAATTAGCTTTTGCTCAAAGAACAGTATCCTAACTAAACTTATAAAATCAGTTAACTCTTTAATTTTAAAACAGTGTACGTGGGCAACAGGTTTTAGAAAACAAGATCCCAGATTCTTATTTTACTAAGCCTGTTTTCATTAAATGTTTCTTTGTGTCACGTTTGGCCACACTTTCTTCCAAATCAAAGCAAAGCTCTGAAAGAGAGTGTTCACTAAAGAAGCCTTCAGCATCAGTCCACTTTGATCCCTTAGACCTTGGTGCTTGGTTCTTTTCCTGCTTTTTGTTTTCTTAGAGTTTAAATTGCAGCACTTTATTTCTCCCCAGACTACTGATTACTGACCCTCTCACACAAATTCCTCTAACAGAGTGAAAATTAAGTTGGAAAAAAAGATTAAAATATGTCTGATCAGATCCTGCTGCTACACCATACTGATGGCTAACTCATGATTAAGTACTAACCAGCTTTGTCCTAAATTTCAGACAGTAATACAAAGCTTTTTGGTCAATTCTTTAGGAAAACCCTCTTGGTAAAGAACAATGCAAAGGATATTAGGATGTCTTTTATTGAAAACAAATTGCTGTTTTCTTTAAGTTTTTCAGTAATATTTGAATAATGGGAGTAGCAGATGCCCAATCCCTTTCCAGAACATGCTCCTAGTAAGAGAATTAGCCAGTGACAAAAGTCCTTACTGAGAGGAGGGAACAGGAACCAAGTCTTAATTCTATTCAGGAAATTAGACACTTTAAAACCAACTTCACTAAAACTGCCTTCAATGTAGTTTTGTAGCTTTGAGTATTATTAAAGCTCATATCATGAGTGAACTGCAAGAAGTGTTTCCCTAATAGCTAAAGTCTTGTGAAGAATGATGTGTTCATTCAAGAGCTTCTTTGAAGGGATGCTGTCAACACAGGGATCTGCACATGCCAGGGTGCAATACCATACACGTTGTGATTTATTTTTTTTTTTTTATACACCCTGAACACATTTACAGTTACGAAAATTTACCTTCAAGGAGCTATAAACTTCTAGTTTATTTTTCAAACAATATAATTTATAGATACAGGGATATTTTAATCTAACAAGTCAGGGATAACAATTGGGAAAGAAATAAAGGTTGCCCACAGGAATCTTCTCTTAAGACAGTTCAAAGCTTAAAAACCTAATTCTGTCTCGGCAAGGACACCAACTGCTACAGCTTCTCCAAAGCAGCCTTCAGAGAACGGTCCAGTCATCATCCTCGAAGGAGTCACCTTTCAGAAATGAAAGAATAGTTCAATTTCCAGGGTTCTTAAAAAACAAAAACACCCCAACCAGTTAAAAAGCAGACTTCTGATAAAAGCCAGCTAATTCTCTGTGTGACACAGAAACCCATCTATGCAGCAGAAACTAACCCAGTCCAAAGCGACATTTTTGTAAGTATCCCCATAAAACCCCAACACCCTAGCTTATGTGCACATATTGCTCTACACTGAGATCTCACAAGAGAAAACAAGTGACTAGTGAAACACAAGTCCACAAACTTCACTTCCTCTGGATAGTTCTAATTTCCTAAGCATCTTACTTGTTTCAAAATCTTAACTGTTAAAGACAGACAAGCCAAAGGCACTTTAACAAGCGTTCAAGATATTTTTATCTACCGTAATTTCAAATGTTACTTTAATATCTTACTCAGACATTTTATTTATCAGTTATTGCTTCCACTCAACACTCCCCTAGTCTATCATCTTGCCTACGCTGGCGCGAAGAAACATTCTGAAAAAACAGTAAAGACATAGAAGGTAAACCATAAAGATATAATGTCTGAGAGTTACTAATGAATGAAACTAAATGAAACAAAGTTACTAAACACTGATCCACTTGTAAGTTCTTTTAGGCACATTTGAAGAACACACTATTAGTGTAATAAAAACATTTTTGGGGTTTTTTTTTGTTGAATTATTTTCCCTCTCCTTTCCAAGCTTTTGCAAGTTCCTTGCACACAGAGTACCCTCAGCTTCACAAATGGCTGTTAACATGTTTCTGAAGACTACAGAGAAATTAAAGCTTTTGAAAATGAACAGTAAAGTGATTTCATGGATTTATACGGCACCTTCCAAGCACCAGGGAAAGCAGGTGGGGAAAAACCCTAAAGTTGTTTGCTTGAAACTTAAGTAAACAGGCAGTAAAGAAACCGGCACCAGAGACTAACTACAGACTGAACAGTAAGGCATTTATTCAATCCCACAAAAATTATTATTCACAGTGCCTTATGTCAGTAAAGATTTGAAATAATGAGAAGAACTTTATTTTTTTAAAAAATGTGAGGAAAGTGAAGGGACAGAAAGTGAAGGAGAAACATGAAAGATTATGTTTGCGGCAGTAGTCTCCATTATGGAGACATAACGGCTTTTGTCTAGAACAGATCTTAATTAGTAAATGAAGTAACAAGTTAGATGACAGAAACAAGGAAAAAGTTGGGTGATCAAAGCAAAAGGCCTGCACAAAAAACGCACGTGCTGTGCAGATAAGAAAAATCAGAATAATTTAGACATTAGTTTGGATATAAAGATCTAAAGAGAGGTCACAGTCGTGAAGATACTTGGATTACAGGTCTGACTGACCAACAGAATAGCAGCATTGCCCAGAGCCATTGCCAACACATTAATAAGAAACATCTGAAAGCAGACACTAATAAGAGTCTCTCAAACTTGTTGAGTGTGAACTAGAGATAGACACCTACATGATGCCAAGGAGAGAGAAAGGCTGAGCCATTCAATGATGCAGAGAAAAATCTAGCACTTGAATTCATATGTCTGGTGAAATCACGGAGAGAAGGTTGGAGGAAGAAGAGAATTAATAAACAAAGCCCATTACAACAATGAAAAAGTGAGACAAAAACAAGACCCTCGAGAAACAACCAAGAGCATGGACTGAAGTAACGTAGATAAACACAAGTGTAGGGAAAACAAGATTAATTGAAGAGCATGGTCAAATAGGCCAAAAGCAGCTCACATCTAGGAAGACACAAATACAGCACCTCCCAGTCAAATTCATAACCAGAAGTACCTAGAGAAAGAAACTCTGGCTGATTTTATGGAAGCTACACCAAAAAGGCAATCCAGACACAACTTAGCAGCACAATCTATTGTCTACTGAGGAAAGGAAGATAAAGCAGGAGTTTGATGCAAACTGGGTCAACATCTTTTATTTTTTTAAGATAGGAGTAAAGCATATTTGTACTGTGAATAACCATAAGCACATTGCGCTATGTGCCCGCAGTAGCCACAATACGTTTAAATTCCTTCAACTGCACTTACATCAGAGCTGCTACTTGTGGATACAGAACTCCAGTGTTGAGATGCCCATGCAAAACATTACCTGTAAGCGCTCAGTTTAGATTGTGATTACCATGTAGCACTGATCATCCTTCCGCCTTTACAATTCACAGTCTTCAGGTTCAGTTCAAGCTACTTAGCCAAAGGATTCACAGAAATACCACTTTTTTTCCTTTTGGGTTTTTTGTTTGTTTGTTTTTTTTTTTTTTAATGAATTCATTCAGTACTTTGGTGGGCTTTTTTACCATGCTTGTTTTGCCCGTGGAAAATGTGTTTGAACAGGCAAATCTTCAAGCAGAAACAACTTAATGATTTAACTTATCACGCAGAAAATTATAAGCTTAAAGCAAAGCTTTGGCATTTTACCTTGTGCTTTTTGCTTTCTTGTTGCTTAAATCCATGAAATTACCTTAACAAGGTAAGATTCTAAAGAGAAAGCTATTAGCAATGGTATTTGAACTGAAAGGTAAAAAACATAAGAAATTGAAAGATGGAAAAATTTAACATGACCATGCCTTGTATCTGCAAGATCACTCACTCCATCCTGTACGTTACACGTTCTGCTGCAGACATATTATGAAACATCTAACCACAGTAAAAAGAACTGAACCAAAACTACCTTTTATAATAGAAAACTTTCAAATGTATGAAAACAAATTAACCTTCTCAGCATCTCCACATTGTATTAGTTATCAAAGCTACACATACTGAAACAAGAACCTCCTGATGTTTTATAACGTGAACACACTTCTCCAGTTAGCATGCCCCAAAGGTCTGTATCAATGACTTTCCATCCTGTTTTAGCTCCTAGCCACGTTTTATACTACCAGACTGTCAGATCTACCCCTTGCAGCACCACTTCTGGGTGCTCATCACTTAGGCACTGGCCTAATTCCTCCTCTAAAGTGGGTGTAAAAGCTACATGGTAGCTAGCACTGGTCTCACTGCATAGCTACTGAGCAGAGATAAGGCAGGCGAGCAGCACGGCATCCCGCACTGAAAACACCCTGTCCCCATTCCCCACAGCATGTGCTGGAGATGCTGGTGATTCACCAACAACTGTTTCAGTTTCCAGTAGTTTGCTTAAAAAAAAAAAAAATGAAAATGCACAGCACAGACACTCAGGTTCTACCAGGAGTCTAACGGGCCAGATCTGTGTTTTATTCTTAACTGAAGGTAATCCCCTATAACTGATCCCAAAAAGCCTTGTAGCCTGATCCCAAACATCAAGACTGTAACTGGTGTATCAATGAGATGAAGGAGAGATGTAGGGAATTTAAGCAAAACACACTCTGCTTTAGAAACACCCTCACAAGTTCGCAGACATGAAAATACAAATAAAGGCCAAGAAGTTTAGAGGAGAGCCTTAAAAAAAAGTTGATCTGTTATTAAGGCAGGAGAGGCAGATTGCTGCCAGATTTTTATACAGTTTTGGATTTAAGGGCTCTTAATACCACTGCCTGCAACAAGAATTTCACTCAGGTTTCACAGCCTACAGTTTGTTCTTCTATGAGAAATGCTCTTTAAACACCACCACCCCCATTCTAAAGTTACAGAAAACCTAATCAGAAAAATTACCCTGCAGGAGCAACCCTGGAGCTCTTCATCAATTAGTCCTCTTTAGTTTCATTAAAAATTGTCCATTATTTCTCATTCCTGATAATTCTGAAACACCAACAGAGGGAGAGGGAAGTGAGCTGGCTCCACAGGGTCTCAAGTGTCACTGGGAAGGGCTGTTAAATCCCCATTCCTCGCGCCTCCAGAAACTGGGTGCGCTGGTGTCGCCACAGCCAGCTCGACTCAGAAAATTCATTACTTCTGATTACATCTGGGAAACATAAAGCCAGCTTGACTGAACCGACCGAAAATCCACTGCAAGATTAAATTAAAAGAGAAGGAAAACCAAACCAAAACGCCATTGAAAAAGGGAATATACTAGATGCAGAGACAGTGCCCTTCGCACTCATTCTAGATCTCACCCCAGGGCCCCCGCTACGATGACATCCCAGGGGGTTTCTCTGTAAGAAAGACCAGCTCCACTGGAGCCGAGGTGCGCCTGTAAGATGGCAGTCAAGGCGCTCGCCCCTGTCCCCAGGAGCTTCGGTGGGGACGTCCCCCGGCAGCGCACCTGGCCCCGCCAGCGGCCCCCGCGGCCGCCCGGGCAGGCGGGGCCCGGGACCGCGGCCGCCGGCCCTCCCCCGGCAGAACGCCCCGGGGCCGGGGCCGGCCCCGCCGTCCGCCGCCAGCAGAGCGGGCCCGGGCGGGCCGCGGGCCGGAGGGAAGGGCCCGGCCGGCCCCGCCGTCCTTCCCTCACAGCCCCGCGGGAAGGGCCCGGCCGGCCCCGCCGTCCTTCCCTCACAGCCCCGCGGGAAGGGCCCGGCCGGCCCCGCCGTCCTTCCCTCACAGCCCCGCGGGAAGGGCCCGGCCGGCCCCGCCGTCCTTCCCTCACAGCCCCGCGGGAAGGGCCCGGCCCGCCCCGCCGTCCTTCCCTCACAGCCCCGCGGGCCGCCGCCGCGGCTCCCCCCGCCCCGGGCAGGCTCGGCTCCGCCGGCCCGGGGAAGTCCCGCAGCGCCGAGGGGCTGCCCCGTCCCGCCAGCGCGACCGCCCGCCTGTCAGCGCCTCCGGGCCGCCGCTCCCCGCAGCGCCCCGCGCCTCCCGCCGGCCGAGCGTCGGGGCAGCGGGGCCGGCCACCCCCGCCCGGGGCCACCTGTCCCCGTCCTCCCGCCGCCGACTTCCCAGCCGGGCTCCGCGCTCGGCCGCCGGCCCGCCCGGCCGCAGGGGCCGCTGCCCCGCTCACTCACCAGCGTGCTCCCGGGCCGGCGGCGGCGTGGCTGGGGCGGCGTGGCTGGGGCGGCGGCGGCCGCGGGCGGGGAGGGCAGGGCAGGGGAGCGGGCCGGGGGGCGGAGGGCTGTTTGTTTACTGCCGGGCCAGCAGCCCGGCAGCGGAGCGGAGCAGGCGCGGCGAGCCCCGGCGCCGCTGGCCCCGGCGCCGCTCGCTGCACGGCCCGGGGAGGAATCCCAGGAATGATGGAATTCTCCTCCTAGCAGGTGGGGAGAGCGGGGCGGCCGCATTGGCCGGGCCCGGCTATGAGCTCAGCATAATTAGGGTAATGAGCGCTGACATCACATCCTCGCAGGTAGGGAGAGCGCGGCGCCGGCGGCCGGGGGGGGGGGGGGGAGCGGAGCTGGGGCTGCCCCGCCCCGCGCCCAGAGCGCGACCCGGCAGCGGGGGCGGGGGGGAGCGGGGCCGGGGCTGCCCCGGGCGGGGGCGGGGTGGGTCTGTGCGTGTCTGCGTGCGTGTCTCTGCGGCTGCGTCTGTGCATGTGTCTGTGCGTGTCTGCGTGAGTGTGTCTGCGTGAGCGTCTGCGTGAGTGTGTGTGCGTGAGTGAGTGTGTGTGCGTGAGTGAGTGTGCGTGTCTGTGTGTCGGTCTGGGTCTCTGTGTGTGTGTGTGTATGTGTGCCAGCTGGTGCATGTCTGCGGGTGCGCCCCACCGCCACAGGAAAACCGAACCGCAGGACAGCCGCTGCCCCCTGGCCGGGAACAGAAGCAGACCTTGCAAATCTTTTCTAGAAGTCCAGGGCCACCGCAGTAACGCCTCCCCTGCGAACAAAGTGGCTTCTGCCAGCAGCGACACCCTGCATGCTGTCCCGGTGAAAAGGCAGCCTCGTTCCGCGTGCGGGGAGCGGGCTGGCTTACACGCACAATTAAAATACAGGCAGCATTAAAAATACAGGCACAAGCGATGGAAAGCCAGCGCTGCGGCCAGGCCACATGCTGCAGGGGGGCTGGGGCTGATGCCCGCAGTACACTTCCGTTGGTGCAGATCCGGCATTTTCCTTCTGTCCTGCTTACTGCCCGCGCTCCTGCAGTGCATCCCATCTTGCGCTCCCACTCGAGCAAGCTGCCAGAAGCCAGGCTCCTGTAGAACCGATGCCGAGCCATCGCTGTGGTCAGCAAAGCGCTCCCACGCTCCCAGTTCCAGAGGATGGAGCGCCCGTTTACACCTACAAGGCTAAAGGTTTGCCAATCACCGCAACAACCCAGGCCCTCAAAACCAGCTTACTGCGAGAAGCGCCACATGCACCTGCCCCCGAAAGCCGACCCCAGCGCCTGGTGCAATTCCCACTGGAATACCGGCACCTCCCGCCCATTCCCAGTGCTTTGCAGCTGCCTTCCAAGTTGTTTTGTTCAAGACTCGAGCAATTTAGGAGCATCTCTTGCTAAAATGCCCGCTTTGAGTAATTTCATGAAATTAAACCATCAGACAGCTTGTGCGCGTGAATGAGCCCCTTCCCAGAAGCCGAGCTAAGGCTCTACCAGTGCCCGCAGAAGGTGGCAATGCCGTTCTCTGCAGCAGGCATCTCAGCCAGTGCATTCGTTACAGAGGAAGAAAGAGAGAGGCAAGCACCGCACTGTGCTGTTCGCACTGAACATCAGTCACCTTTAGAGATTCGGGTCCCATAAAGCTCCGCTTTACCTCTACAAAAGCCCCGAGGAACTGAGGTTGCTGCAGGCAGTTCTTGGGAGGCCATTGCAAAGGGAAAGACTGGGATGGCACGTGAACCTCAGCCCTGCCACGAAAAGCCTTAGGGTTGCAGCTCTGCAGTGGAACCCGAAAAGAGCACAGGGCAACAGAAATACAAAGCGTCTCAGCCGCGTTCTGCTCCTGGCATTCCTCCTACCTCTCCATGTGACAGACGTATAGGCTAATGTAACAAATGCCCCAGTATATAAATGGCAGCACAACTGTCTGCGTTTCCTCAAGGAAAAAAAGAAGTACCAAGACACGGCAAGGTTTACGTTAGATCCTGAAACTGGGATTTATGTATGGAGTATTGGAGACAGCACAGCTCCCACATTTACCCAGAGGAGCAGCCAAAGCAGCAGCCCGGCCAAGTGGCGTGGGAGGCTGCACGGAAGGGAACGGCCAGGGATGAACCAACACGCCCTGTATCTCAATTCCTTGAAAGATTCCGAGTCCACGAAGGGTCTGTGCTGTCCAGTTCCGATTTAAAAATCTATCCAAATCGTGCAAGAATAACTGATATTCAAGTATTTTCATATCCTTGCAAGGACAGGTCATGAGATCTCAGGGCCATCAGAGGGAAGCCAAAAACACATTCCAAACACTAAATGAAACCCAGATTTAGACTCAATGCACTTAGCACATCTAGTAGAAAGATCTCAGTTGCTAAAAAAATGAAAGGCATATAGTCTAGTAACAACCATAAACATTATTTTATATATTTCTTAAACTCTTCATCGATGAAATTTATAACAATATATGCTAGGGGGTTTTCTATTTTTTTAAGTTGATATTGTACTAATAGACTACTGGAAAATATTCTCATTCCCAGCAAGCAGAACAGGAGTTTGATGATCTAATAGTTGGAAAAATGGTTGTCAAAATAGTAATGTAAAAATTATTTGAGGGGAGGGAAAAAGAAGAACATGAAAAATCCTATGAAATGTGGAAAACAAAGCCACAGGCACTGAGAAAATATCTGAAATTGACATTGGTACATACCACTGGAATCAACTGCTGCAGACTAATTACAAAGCTTTTTAATATGTATCTTCAAGAAAAACGTATACCACTCCTGTTTATAACAGCTGGAGGGGAAGAGGTAGGAACGGTTTCTTTGTTTAAAGACACAGAGCTCCTGGGACAAGGAGGAGCTTGAAAAAGGAAAGGTCAAAACAGCTTTTGATCCTTTGGATAAGCCATTACAGCTCCCAGCAAAAGTTTTGGAACAGGATATTTATTAAACATCTAAAGAGTCGGAGCCAACATCAGCTTTCTGGAATCGATGACCCTGTGCATTCCTGGGCAAACACTGCCAGTACAGACAGACTTTCCCACTGAAATTAGGTGTCAATGTTTGTTGGAAAAAAAAAAAAAAAATGCAAGTTGTCAAACACTGGAAATCTTTGAAAACAAATCTTAACAGCTAACGCACCATAAGAAAACCTTGTTGAAGCTGCTGAACTCAACAGATGCTAATGCTTAGCCAAGCTGTTCAAAAGGCAAATTCACAAATTAGTAAAGCAAAACCAATCTTGTTTGATGAACCATATTTTGGTTTGCTTGGGTGTTAAAATTTGGTTTTCTTTTTGCGTGCACTTTATAAGTGAATTATGTCAAAGGCTCTTTGCTGACACTGACACCAGCAAAAACACAATTTGCTCAAACACAAAAACTGACCGAGATAGTTGAGGGTTTGTACCTGAACTGAAACAAAAGTAGTGCCTCAGCCCAAACTCAGGCACCCAAGCAGAGCACCTAAGGTACGATTTAAATCCTGGGACAGACTCGGGTAGCCACTCCTGCGCCACGTATATACTAATCCCTGAAAAATTAGTGACATTCCGCATACAGCATAGCCAATGCAACAGAAGATTTAACCAATGCACAAGGGAGTCACAATTGTGAATGACTGTGCATCTCGGCTGCGGCAGCATCAGCAACGTCTCCCCACTTTCCTGCTGTGCAGGATGCTTGCTGAGCAAAGATTTTGCTACCCTGAATCTGCATAACAGCCCACATCCTCTGGGCCCACTGCACATGGTTTATGTAGAACAATGCGTCAGCACAGTTTCACGGAAAGACACCAATATTTCATGAGCAACAAAAGCTGCTAGGTCATTTCTGGGCATATTGTGATTAATTGCTTTGAACAGTTACCACTGTTGCACAACTTGTTTTACGATTTATTTTTTTCTTAAATATAGAGGAAGCAAAGGACCTGAAAGCAAAGGGGATAAAAAAAGGTATTCTGTCAAGTGCAGTTGCAGTCTATAGGGAGATCTGATGGTCCAGTTCTACAGACCCTACTCAACCATTAATCTTGTAATTATTATTGAAATTAAGCCTGACATCTGTTCCATGACCAACCAAGAAAATAAAACATTTCCACTATAATGTTGGTTAAAAATGCCTTGGGCAAGTTATCTCCCTACATGTGGGCTGCAGCAGTGATACGCCTTACTATTGTGAAAGACTTCAGTGTTAACTAGAGGTGGATACTCCATAGGGAAAGGGACTCAAACTTGTTTTGTTAAAGTATTTTCAAGTGATTTCAGCTTGTAAACCTAGCAGCAGGGGGCACATGCCGTGTGTTACTCCGATCTACAATACAAGTGTGAAGCTACAAAGGAGATGGTCTTTTTCCTTTAGGTGCCCATTTGAGGAAGTAATTTGCCAGCTGGCATTCACTGCATGTAGAAGAAGAATTCATAAGAGTTATTCCAATTTCTTACTGCAATCTCACTTTTGTTTTTCAAACAGGAGCAACACAGGTACTTCTGTTACAACAGACAGGAAGGCACGAAGTTGCCTGAAGAGAAGCCCAAGATACACTAAACTCTGCACAAAGATGACCGAGTTTGTGCCAGAAGCAAACACTTCTTCCAAAGCTATCACAGAACACCATTATTGGTCACAGGCTTAATAAGGTATGTCATGGCTTCTGTCAGTACAATTATAATGCACGCCTCCCATCTATCCACATCTTCTTTTAATAAAATAGGTTAATTTTTACACCAGCAAACATCTTTTTTCAATGCTAACACTGCTAAACTCTGAATCTAAAAGTCTCCCCTGCAAAAACCTAAATTCATTTGCACTGCACCTCAAAGCTATCTTATATAAAACCAGACTCAAATTCAAAACACTGTAGCACATAAGATTTAAAAAGGCACTTTTAAATTTTTTTGAATATAGTTTATTATTTCATTAGACCATAATGTGTTAAATTGCAGTAATTCCAGACAGACAAGTTGATCCAAACTTTAAGTTGATGGAGATGGTTATTTATTACCTGCTTCAAGACAAAGCTTGCCCTCTTCATAATTGTCTGCACCATCATCCAAAGGAAGATTAAAAGAGACAGTATAATTTCAGTTGGAGCAGGGTCATAACAGCAGCATAATCTTCAAGCAAACAATGAGATACTTTCAGAGTCAAACAGAAATATGAACACCATTAACTCTGTTCTTTCAGAACATTTAACCACAGGTACTTTTTGCTTGCTTTGTTCTAGAGAAGAGGAAGATTCCACCCTATGGATGTTCCCATAAGATGAAGACAGACAAGATAGCGGGGGATGGGGGGAGGAAAAAAAAAGAAGAAAAACAGAGTATCAGTTTAACAAATTAAAAGCACTCTTTGGCCATAACTCACTGGTTTTAATTTGTTGAAGTTTTGTCAAACACCAATAAAATGACCCCAACTGGTTCACAGCAAAACTCTGGTTGGCAAATTCAGCATAAAAGAAAGGTCAGTATCATCAGTGATACACAAAGGTATATATTCAGAGTAATGTATTTCTGATTCTTCCCCTCTTCCTGTGCAGTACATTTATGCATATAATAGATTTAACTCCCTACTAGATTTGTATCCTAACTTTCACATAAGACAAGAAAAACTTTAGTGCAACTGGAATCATTAAAGTCATGAACAGGTTGCAGTTCATGATTAGATGCAAGATTGTTTTAAGAGTTTACATAGTAACTCATTGTAAATTAGATAATTTACATACATTTCAAGGTTGCAAGAAAAGGTTGTTCAGTCACCAGAATTTCTTCTAAACCAAAGACACCAGCAGTAGGTCACTGGACAAAAGTAATATGCCTGCCTAAAGCAACTGGACACCAGAAGACTGTCTAAAGCCCTCTTAAACATCCCCAACTGTCAGCTCAAAGGAGCATCAGGGAAATCACACTGGAAGAATCAAGTTTAGTCCCATCTGTCGGACGAAAATACTCGCACCAACTTTAATAGTGTTTCTATGTGCCAACTCCATAGCTTGTACACTGTGACCCTGGTAATTATTGAGGACTTGAAATTCCTACTGACTAGCGATTTCTCGACTAAGGTCTGTTACCTCACCAGAACAAGTGGGCTTTCTCCTCAGGTTTCCAGATGTGCTGTAACCGCTGTGGTTGCTGAGTGGCTTGCAGAAGGCTGCAGGTGACACCGGTGCAGCCTTGCTGCCTGCAGTCCCTCAGGGATTGAGACGGGGCTGGAAGACACTACTGAGGCAGCTGCGCAAATACAAGGGGAACATCCGCCAGCCATCAGATCATTTGAGTCCTGAACTCAGGAGGGTAGAAGGGTTTGAGTTTGTTTTGGTTTTTTTCCTGTTGTTTTTAATACAAATAACATACTCATTTTCAATTCTACATGGGAAAGAGAATTTTGCTGAAATTAGGCACAAATTAACTAGACAAGGAACAGAGAAGACATTCTTTAAACAACAAAAAGTAAAGCAGAAGGAAACAGGTACTTTAAAAACACCTATGCAAGTACAACCTTTAAATATAATCCACTTTAAAACGTCATAGGAATTTAAAGCACAGTGATGTAGTTTCATCATCCACCGTTGTCTGACAGTTTGAATGTGAGTTTGTACAAAGTGCTACAGACTCAAGCCTTCTACTTGGCAAATTTCTAATCCAAGGACGCAGGGTCAGAGTTAGTAGTGAGTGTGTAGAATGTGCACAATCTGATCTTGTAGGATGTATGCCCCAATGCCAGACTTTGGAGGCAATGGGGGTGGCAGGAAGAGATTGGCTAGATTTTATTGTAAAAATAATCTAGTTTCAAAAAGCCTTGTCCCAGACTGTAATGCTGAAGCACTGCAACAGCATCATGAGAGACACTGGTAGGCTGCTTTGTATCACTCCTGCAGCACTTCTTGAAGCATTCTAAGATACTACTAACTTCTTGGCTCTCACTATTGTCTTGTACGGGGAGTCAGCCAGACATTTCATCACTGCATAACAGCAAGAAAACTTGAGGATGGCAACATTAAAAGAAAAAAACCAAAACCACAAACAAAACCAGAAAAACACTCAATGCCCCTTTCTCATGCTTCACTAATTTTAAAATAGGAGGTTTGGAGAAACTTTGGCAGGAGACAGATTAAAAAAATAATCCACTGTGTGGGAACACAACCGTTCAAATTCACCGGTTATACAATAAAGCTAGACAGATTCGATGTAAGAGAAGTAATACAAATTAATTCAATAAAGCCAAAATGAGATACTTAACTAAACTATTTACTTAGCTTGTTTAATTGAGTAGGGAAGTCATTTTAAACATCAGGCTCAAGTCCTTCAAAGAAGGTCTCATGGTACAACACAGGCCAGTGAAGGAACTAAAAGACAGTGTTATGACCATTTATTTATTTATTTGTTTGTTTTGTTTTTAAAGACAGTCCCTTATGGTTGCAAACTCCTAAGAATCAAATTCTATTCAAATGTAAAACGACAAAGAACCCTCTACAGCCATTGCACTTACATGAAGTTTCAGTCAGATTAGAATGTTGGTCTTTGTGGCTGCATGACCTTCATTTTCCCAGGAAAAGAAGTGCCTAACTGTCAAAATAGCCATCCACCACCATTTATGAAAAGGTTTTGGCAGGATGCTGGGTTCTTAAAGCAAAAATGACAAGTAAGTTATTAGATTAAAGATGTAACTGAAATATTTAGAGTTTTCATGAATAATTTCAGAATGTATAGTCTGAAGCTTCCTGTTCGTGCACTAAAACTTAATCCCTTTCTTAACATTTCTGATTTAACAAGTCTGAGTAAGAGGTTAAAACATGCAAGAGTAAAATGATTACAGCCTCTCCCTAAAGCAGCCATTAAGTTCAGGATCAGTTGGCAACTGTGCTGCAGATTTTTATCTAGAAACACAGGTAAATAAGGTCACTGCAAAAGTTTATGAAACCACAGTATCAAGCGTTACAGGGCAGCTGTTCACTCAAACAAAAAAATATACCAGAGAATGGCTATACAAAGGTAACATGTCTTTTTCCTGCACTAAGTAATACAAATAAAATTCATTTTCTATGCATTCAGAATATATGGCTGGCAGAAGTGAATCTGAAAATGAAGAATGCTTTGTCCTCTGTCACCACCTTACCCATGAAAAACTATCAGACACACACTGACCCTGACATTCTGACCTTCAAAGTATATTTCAATTTCAAATTCTATTTTTAAATTAATTGCTGGGAAAAGGCATGAGTCACCACCCTGCTTGGATCCCCCTCTACTGGACAGTCACCAAGTGCTATGTTTATTCTGAAGTTTCCCAAGTTGGAACAGGCTCTAGCATTACCTCCTCAATTGATTTAAAGAACATGGACCTTACAGTTCAGTTCCCTAAGCTACGCAGGGATACCGTCCTCTGTATCCATCTTTATCCTCCCAAGCTGGCACAGGTGCTTGTGGCAAACATCAGGACGCTATGGGATACTACGAAGTCCAGCTCAGTAATAGAAAGCAATCACGCTTGTTCAGCTGTACCCTACCTAGAGGCACCTTGTTTATGGTAAGGCTGCAGCTGTTACTCTCCATCTGTTAGTCAAATCACTGACATTGAAGGTCAACCAAATCTAAAGAGAAACCTCACTGAAGCACAGGTGAGAAATACAGGCTCTGCAGTCGAAACAAAGTCAGGTGTGTGCAATACAGCCGGTATTTGAAGGGTCACATAGCCAGCCACCTGGAGGAACTCACGCCTCAAATACTTGGAAAAAGGGGAAATGAGCAAGCAATAAAGAACAAATCTTACCTATGTTGATGGAGGAAGTCAGTGTCCTGTGTGGTGCGGTTTTATGTACTCCTCAAATCTTAAGTTTAGGAGCAGCCAAACATAACGCTGCTAGCCAAATGGGTTGTGAACAATAGTCGGCAAGTTAATAAAGGGACACAATAACAAGATTAAGGACTGTAAAGAGAAGGGGAAACCAGAATCTATGGATATGCATCCAGTCACATTTTGATTTTCCATTCATCCTGTGTCATCTAGTTTATTCCCTCTGAAACATGAGCTACTTACATACTTCACTGGCACTGTCGACCTCAGAGCAGCTAGGCCCATGCTGCTGACTCACCTACGGAAATCCTTAGTAGTTTGATTGGGTCCAGGCTCTTCATTACAAAGAAGCCTTTTAAGACATCAAGAAATAAATCATCTGCGTGGTTGCCTTTAATGAAAGCACTGTTAGACAGGAAAAAAGGGGATGGAGCATGAAACAGTATCCATGGTGGAACGGCCAAACTAGAAAAGAGGGATGTCTGAAGAACAAAATGAAAGTCAAGAAGGGAAACAATAAAACAATAAAGCAGTATGGAAATCAAGCAGGAAGGTATAAACAGGAAAGTTACAAATAGAATGAAAAGCTAAAGTGACTGTTTTTTGTGAAAGAACAAACACACCTCATTACGACAAGGAGTTAGTAACATAGTCCCATGTACTAACTTCCCGTGCAACAATCACTAGTCATTTTAGTGGATTACAGCTGTACGACCGTAAGAAATCATTTCCACATACTGCTGAGGAACTTCAAAAGCAACTAACAAGTCTGAAATCAATCTCTCTTCTCTTAAAAGTTTTACATAGCAAAACGTTGTAACCACTGCATAAAGTATTTTACATTAACAATAGAGAGGAGCTCAGACTGCAAGCTGCTCTAGGCTGATTCATTCATGGCGCTCTGCCAAAAAAACAAATACATTCAAGACCAATGGCCTCAAGGGGAAAGGTAGGCCACTTTTTAAAAAGCACAGAGATAAATGATTTACAGAACAGAATACAGTTTAAGATTTCAGCCTATATGGATGATGAGGAAGGACTTTCTTAGGTCTCACCAAGATTTACTGCACAGGCTTGAACACTGGCAATGTATCAACAGATGGAGTAAACTAGGAACTATTAAACTGGGATTTGCAAAACTCTCTCCAAAGAGCAAGAAATGACCCATTATATTACTATACACAAAGAAAGTTCATAAAGCCAAATCAAGATATGCAATGGGTATTTCAGCCATGCAAGACAAACACGGCCAGTTCAGATTGCAGGCAAACGCTACAGTAAAGTAACACCTGTAAAGGGAAGGACCAACCCACTGGCAGCACGACAAACAGTTTAAAGGTTGGGAGGGTTTGACGCCATACAGCATCTGCTGCACATAAAAATGTTTAATTAGCTGCTAAACAGCAAGCAGTACATTCCTATTTTTTTCTGTGAGAACATTATTTCTTGAATAAATGCCCTTGCTTAGCCAGCAAGGTTCAGAAGGAAGATAGCTGTTGCACTACGGGAGCTGAGGCCAACTCATTCTCACACATCAGACTGACTTGTAATTGACTTCTGATGTTTTGAACCACCATTTCAATAGCATGCACCTTTTGAAACACCAAAACCACCCTAAAATGTGTCTTCAATACTCAGAACATTATCTTTAACGGTATTGCTAATGGCTTTTAAAAGCAAGCTACTCTTAAATGCTTCTCTAGAGTTACAACTGCATTTCATCAGTTAAAAAATTCTAGATTTAACTGCTGCTCATCCCCCAAACTTAGCAGTGGTGAGAAACTGCAGAGAAGCAGAAACACCAAGCCTCTTAGGATGCAAGATATCCTTGTAGGACAGTCTATTTTAAGTTCTGGTGTGCACACATCTCCAAGGTACCCTCTCTCAATAAAAGGGAAAGCCACAATTTCAAGGTAGCAAATAACCATCAAAGGAAACAAGCTGTTAGAATCCAGCCTTCACTTATGCTGCAGCCATGTCCCAGGAGGGGCTCAGCAGTGTCCCAGCTGTACTGAGACATCACGTACATCTTAAAAAAAAATGTTTACTTCTATAAATTTAAGCCCAAGGTATATGTTGCCATTAGTCTCAAAAAGGAATTACATACCTATTCAATAATGGTAGTAACGTATGCATTTTAAGTCAAATATTTGATTAAATGCTTTGCTAGTAAGAATTCTCAACCAGATGTTGGACAACCTTATGACACATGATCTCTCTCAACCAGTGCTTGAAGCAGTTATAATTTATGAGCCAGTGATTTCACATCCTGTGGTGCTGTTATTTAACCGGGTTTTAAAAGCCCCATCCTCACCTTTTTGTAAAGAAAAAAGAAGGAAAAAAAACCCAAAAACCCAACCAACAACAAAAAAAAAAACCCCAGGCTGGGAAGGATGGTTTTATTCAATGATAGTGCTTCCCAGTATGGCTCATGACGTAAAACTTCACCTAACCGCACTATTATAGGAGGAAGGAATGAGCTGCCTAAAAGGCAAGTGTCTAGTTTTACCACTGCCTACTTTTTGTTCTTTTTAGTTTGGTCATTTTGCTTATTCTAAGGATAAGTTTTTGCTCTATCTGTGCACCACAGATGTCCCCTCTTTTCTTCCCTCTCAACTCACACATTTTTGTACAGCACCTAGGAAAGCCTGCATCCTTGAGAGAATTATGGGAATCACAAAAATGCAATAGTTAAATTTTCTTTTACAGACGTAAAGAGGAGATAAATGAGACAAAATTTGGAGTAACATTTTAGTTATTTAGCCTGAATTATTGAGTAATGTATCCAGTACATGGAATAGATTTCTAACAATCCAGTGTGCAGCAATTGGCATTTTTTTAAAAACACAAAACCTGTATTTTTCTGCTTACAGTATTAATTTTCAAAATGTTGACTATAGGAACAGAATTCACACACACACAGAGAAAAACACAGTTTCACCGAGAGTGATCTTGCTGAATTTATCAAGGATAAATCCTCACCAGTGGTGATCATCATCCCCTTTAGAAAGTGTTGAGGCTCACTTAGACCCTTTTCCCACACAGCCTTAAAAGAAAACAAACACGACTACAAAAGAAAGCCCGGAACATAAAAGATTTAAAAGATTCAGTTACAGTAAAAATAAATGAATAAATAATTATGCGAACTATTCATGCAAAGATTTATTTTTTAAATTGTCCTGTTTCCTACAAGGAGTTAATACATTATGTGTTGTCAATTCCAGTTCCCAAATTTTTTTTGTATCCTAAAACTTTCACAGATGAGGACTCTCCCCACCGCCCCCCCAAATAATACAGCGGACGCTACTAAAAATTTGCTAACACTAAATTGCTGGTGTAAAAATCACTTTTGTCCATTCTCCTGCCCATATGCAGTTCACCCTACAGTGTACTTCATTTGGGACTAAAAATAAAAGCCGTTACTTCATTTGATCACTAAATCAGGCAGTTCTGCCAGCGCTGCACTTCTTACCTGGTAACTATTTTCATGACTCCATCCTGAATCTTTTCTTGTGCTGTTCATTTGGCCAAAAGCTTTGTATCTGTCCGAGTCTGTTTCTACCACTGGGATCAGTATTCTCTGTTCTTAAGAATTTTCCACCGAGCATACCTAAGTAAGTCAACATCTGATTTCAGATTTCTTTTTTACTACAGCTTATGCTGAAATGTAAAAAATTGTATGGCTGTTTCAAGTTTTCACTGCATATGAAGTTAATTTTAAGGTGGATAGGGTGTATTTTGTATAAAAGACTTCTAGATTATCCAGAAAGGAACCTCTTCATGCAAACAAAAAGATCCAGCCAAAACCCAAGGTTAATTTAATTTAAGCAGTGGCTTAAATTCTCTAGCTCTATTTCTTATAACATAAACTTTTCAAATGGGGGATTTTGGCCTCTTACTAATAGGGACAGAGAATGCTAGTCCCATGCACTCAGACATTCTCTAGCTGAAATTGCTTCTTTTGCAGAATATGCCACCGTAAAAAGGCTAGTCAGCCTTCTAATATCAGAAAAGGGACATCTGAGGGGATTTGTCTCAGATTTTAGATCTATCATCAATGGATATCACAAAGTGTTAGGAATCTGCCTATGACTTTAGAAAATTACAATTTCACAGTAATAATATTTTCCAAGAAAATAATAAAAAAGGGACACGTTTATTTCTCGACTCTGGAATCAAATTTTTGCCACTTTAAACGCAAATATTTTAGAATACTCAATATTTAAAAGTTACCATGTGATTAAAGTAAGCCTGAATGAGTCATATTACATACAATAATGTATTTTCTGTCTTCTTACTTAAATTTACGCTTTGAACTGCTCCCTGGAAACAATTAACAGCCAATTTCATTCCAATAATTTTTTTATGCAGGAGCACTGTATCAAATGTAGCTTGAGAGATGGCCCTACTAATCACATAATACACAATAAAAAAAAGTGCTAACCAGGAGAGACACTTTATTTCCATTTTTTACCTTTAAATTATTTTTATCAATGACACTCTCACAAATAAAATGAAGTGTTCTCTCAATTTATTCATATTAAGAAAAACATCCAAAATTGGCAAACCCACCTGACTCAGTGCAAAAAATATTCTATTTACAACAGATATTCCAAATTTACTGCATCACACATGAATACAGCCAGAAATATTCATCCTTTAATGGCATGATTAATATAACATGCTATGTAAAAGTCCATTTTTCTCTAGTTTAGCTAAAAGCAAGGGAGAATAAGTTTTATTTTTGTGGACAGGATTTTCAGGAAAAAAAATAATAGAAGAATCAAAAAATAGGTAGTTTTGCTCATAAAATTCCCAACTTTAAAGCACTTAGACTCTTCTGCCAAATAACAGGTATTTCATAAATCTGCACAAGTAGATCCTGAAGGTCACTGAAAGTGTGCCTTTCCTTCCAACTGTGACACTTCTGACAATGCTTAGCCATGAGCTGGGCAGTTGTCACCTCAGCCTCATGAAAGGAACATGAGTTTTTATGAAAAGATCTGATACCTGCCAAGCCTGTCATTTCAAACACTCTCCCACACTGAACATCAATTGTTGAAGTTCTTTGATTCAGAATGTCACACATCTGAGAAAAAAATTTACTTTTGATGAAGTCTACCCTGCAGAAGCACCCAGTAAGCATCTTCAGAAGAATTCTAAGGATGAACTTGTAAGTGCAGAAATAATGTGGTTTTGAGAGGACAGTTTCATATCTACTTAAAACTCAATGGACTCTCCCATTCCATAAGCTCCTGAAAGAACTAACATTGGGACAGTGAATATTTTCAAAGAGTCTGAGGGTATTTTGGAAAATAAAGCTAGCAATACATAGAAAATGAGTGTCTTTGGGTTTTAATTCATATGTACAAGCAATCTTTTTAACTCAGGGTTTCTGAAAATCCAAGCTATAGTACAAAGGAAAATTCATTTCAGAATTTACAGAATATAATTCCTTTGCCCAATTACCATCAAACCTTCCCCCGCTAACAAAAAAATCCTATTTTAGTAGCAAAATTGGGCATGTAAATTATTAGAACAGACTTCTTAAACTCACTTTAATCTTCTCAAGTAGGCAAAGCAACATCTGCAAAATATTTAGAGAAATAGTACCATTTATTTACCCATTACACAGTATGCCAAGACTCAAGATGTCTTCCTTAACCATCCCTTTGTCATTTTATATAGTTTCTTCATACTGTATGTTACAGATTTCTTTGGTCCTAAAAAAAAAAAAAAAAAAAAAAAGTCCAGAAAATATCAACATTTAGAAAGGCTAACTCAAAAACTAGGTTATCGCTACATTACATAAAATATTTCCCTGGAACAATGACAACCTAATCCATCAGGCAGATATGCAAATAACCTTCTTGTCACATTGATAACAGTAAATAATGACACAAAAAAATCCTTTTAATAGTACCAAAGGATGCACAATAGAATAGGTTCATCCTGAAGGCCTGATGATATTGCATACATGCATGTTGTAGAGACAATGACCAAAGTATAGCAGATGTAGAGGTTAATGATAAAACTCCTAACCAGTACAGAGGGAAACTTCTAATTCACATCACTGTTCCTAGATGCCAAATACAGCAAGGCTTTTAAACCATCTGCGCCTACTGCAGACCCTCACCAAACACACACATTATGCTTTTCAAGCCCTTTCTGATCTCCTGCTAGGTAGCACATCCAGCTGCATAGGACTGTACTCTGGCCCAATAATGGGCAGCAGCAACGTGACAGACTATATTCTGCAGCAGGACACCAAAGCAGCACTTTTCTCTAAAATCCAGGCTGTTTGGCTTGCAGGTTAATTAGCTGGCCACATCTGTAAAAAGAATCTAGTTGTCGAAGCATTTTGGCTTTTGAGACAAGAGCCCATCCCCAGATTCTGTGTGTTTGAAGAGGCCTGATCATCGAACACCACAGCTATGCCCAAAGCTATGCAGCCAAAGTGCTACTGAAGGGACAAGGGGGAGAAGGGAGAGTGTGGTGAACCAGGACAGAAGAACAGACTACTCAAGCTCAAGCAAGACAAGCAAACTCTGCATGACTGGCAGACCACAACTTTACTTCCAAATCCTACTTGACCAATTTCTTCTGCTAATCAGATTTTAGTTAGCCTTGGACTTGGTTGCTTTGCTGTAGACCAGTTCTACGCAACTGAGAAGCATCACGCTGATGTCCATCTTGGTTAAATGTAATCAAACACTGCACACCACTAGCAGCTTTCCAGGACAAACAAACTCAGAGCATTGCTATGCAAAAGCTTGTGAATTAAAAATGAAAACAGAGATTTTTTTTTTTTCATAGATGTCCTGCTGACTGTTGAGGTGGACACCTGTTCTGTTTCAAGAAGTTCTGAAGTACATTATAACATCCTCAAATATTTTGTTATTGCCTCATCCTAACTAATGGCAGCTACCATTTCATAACTGAGAGAACAGCACATCTGCAAGAGAATAAAACTGCTTGATTTGCATAATGAAATGACAACTGTGTCAGGTAAAAAAAAAAGATAATACTGAAACGATGATGGATATGAAAAACCAGATTAATGAGGCATATACCCAGGGGAAATGAAAGAAGTAAAAATAACGAGATGATGACAAACAGCTATAATTTGGCAACACTGCCAATATTAGAAGTATACCACGGGCACAAGTGTGAATACCCTGTCACAGGTATGTTGTCTGGATCAATTTTACTTCAGAGTAACCTGCCTGTCACTTGTTTATAATAAACCTCATACGAAGCCAGAAGAGCTGTCATACTCTAACATCATCCTGCAGTAGCTCACAAGCAGTGAACTTTAGTAAACATCGTATCATTATGCTGGGCCTACAACGAAGGCAGGCATTTCTGTTTCAAAAGATACAGCAGGATTTTGCAGCAGTCATTGCCTACAAGCTTTTACGAGTTTTAGATACGAAGGGCTTGAGGATGACCCACACACAGTTTGTGAACTATACCCTTAGAAACACCTTCTGAAGTTCTACCAGAAATGAGCCTTTTCTTACAGACCTAGAGTAAAAAAAGACAGTCTTTTGCTGGGTTTAGTCATCTAGTATTTGGAAACTTCAAACTATTGTTAGTCTTGCCATTTCAGCGGCGTTCTGAGATCCTAGCCAGTGGAGCTACTTATTTTTCCTCCTTTCAGCTTTTTTTGATTACAAAAACACCTCAAAACCAACCAAACAAAAAAACCCCACCAACATAAAACACAGAGTTCCTTCAGATTACAACATAGTCTAATCACACCCTTACAAATTGAAAACTGAAAAGGCAAGTTTTTAATGCTGCACAAACAGCATTTTGAGATTTACATGCACAGATTAAAAAGTATGCAATGTTATACTTACTACAATCTTTCTGACATTTATGTAATAGAAGCGTTTACCTGACAAGATTGACTTAAAGTACGTAGAAGCAACTGTGCTGGTTTTGCCTGGGATAGAGTTAATTTTCTGCGTAGTAGCTGGTATTAGGCTATGTTTTGGATTTGTGCTGAAAACAGTGTGATAATACAGGGATGTTTTCATTATTGCTGAGCAGTGCTTACACCCAGCCAAGGCCTCTTCTACTTCCACACCAGAGAAGCAGGCTGAGGGAACACAAGAAGCTGGGAGGGGGGACAGCGGGCCCCAACTGACTGAAGGATCCATACCATATGGCGTCAGGCTCAGCATATAAAGCTGGGGGGAGGAAGAGGAGGAAGGGGGTATGTTCCTCCGATGGCATTTGTCTCCCAAGTATCTTGTTACGTGAGGAAGCCCTGTTTTCCTGGAGATGGCTGAACACCTGCCTGCCGATGGGAAGCAGCTAACTCCTTGTTCCGTTCTGCTTTGCTTGTGCGCATGGATTTTTCTTTACCTATTAGACCATCTTTATCTCAACCCACGTGTTTTCTCTTGTTATCTTCCAGTTCTCTCCCCCATCCCACAGTGGGGGGTGGGGGGAGGTGGTGGTGGTGAATGAGCGGCTGCATGGGACTCAGTTGCTAACTGGGATTAAACCACAACAACTTAGCCAAAAGTCACACAGTATCACACACCAAAACACATGGAAAGATGAGCAACTCAGACCCAGGTTTAGCCATCTACTGCATTGGACTACTTTTTTTGGGGAAAAAAAAAGGGTACGATAATACTTGATTGTGAAAACACCATGGCAAGTAATCACATAAAGATAAAATAAGTGAAAGATGCATTCGGTATTGGCAGCTTAGAGTCACAAGTCAAATAAGTATGGAGTAATAAGGAAAAATGCATGCTCTATTTCCGAAGGAATGTGATGGCAACTAAAAAGCTTATCGTAACAAATATGCTGTATATAATCAGTTTTGCACTTCTTGTGTCTCTAACTGCAATTTCAATAAACTCAAATTTACTTTTTGTAAGGAATCATCCATACATGTATTTTCAACTTACAAAACCATGTGGATCCCACATGTAAGCTCAACTTTTCTATATTTAATAGGTTTTTGCTAAAAGCAAGCACACTAATGAAGTCACGATGGGCTTTTCTTTGCAGCATCTCAAATAACAAGTAAATAATCATGTAAATTCTGAAGCACCTCACATAGCTGCATTAAAACTGCACACAGTATAAGCATTCCAGTTGCAGAACAAGGCCAAACTCAGGCATAGCCCATACATGAAAGAAGCAGTTCCAATCTCCAAAGTCAAAACTATGTAACTATACAACTTTGGAAATTACTGTCCAATCTCCTAGGCACTATGCTTCCAGGGTACAGCCCCTCGGATACTGAAATTGCTCTGCCAGAATCGATGTTGTCCTGCCATTCCGATGAAGTCAGTGTACTTCTGGAAGCGCAGTACAGCATGTGGCAAACCAACAGTAACACAGCTGATACAGCCCTGCAGGACTGTAATTAACTGCGCTGGCACTGCAGCCTGCAAGTCAGCTTGTTCTATCAGCTTGCCAACTTACTCTGCTTCTTGCAGCAGCTCAACATAAAGAGATCTTTCTCCTTCATATGTTCCCCCTGCAGGGAGCACTCTGCTGAACTCCACCCACTAGAGCCTTATGTAATAAGATGCTTACATTTCTGCCCCAGCACATCATGCTACAAAGCAAAATACAGGTTTATACATACAGCTGGTTTCTTAAAGCAGCCCTCAGGGTGATGAGTCACATCTGTAGTAAAAGTTAATGGTTGTAATTATGGCTCAGTCTCAGAATCTGAAGCAGTTGGACCACATGAAAATGTCTTTCTACTTTAGCTATGAATCTATGACTTGGTGGTTCCACCTCCCTTTCAGATTTTTCCACTAAATGATACAGAACAAAGACCTAACGCACATGGAATCAAGACCACAAAATTTCAGTGTAAACATAAGTTCTATCTGGTTTTACTTAATGATCCACGTTTCGTTTTTTGGAAGTGTTAGTGTTGTAAGATAGTAATTTGGCTGTAAGTCCCCCAAAGTTTCCTGGTAGATATGCCTGGCTGTAGTATTTTTTATTTCCTTTTGAAAAGAAAGACTAATGCATATACTGCCAAAGAGCTGTCACGTGGAGGCAAATAGTTCTATATTGCCAATGTATCGTGCAGACACATGCAAACATTTTGCACATATTTACAGTCAAATGCAGTGGTGCGCAGTTATCTGCCCAGGCAGCTGATGAAGACAGCAGTTATCGCAAATACCCAGAATATTTTCTATGTAAAGCTGTTCCTTATAGTCAAAAAACCCACCCCCAACAAACCCTTGAAGGCATAGTATACTAATATCCCAATTCTAAGAAAACAGAAGTTATTCAGAGCAGCTACAAGCAGTTGTGCTGCTTTAAAAGTATCCTGAACAATCACTTCACCTGATTATTTAATTCATAGTATGTTATTTATAAGAAATTTTCAAGGCTTGCATCATTCCTCTAGTAAGATGTGAACAAGAAATCTAAGCTGAAAAAATATCAGCATCTCCTTCAGAGGAGCTAAATATAAGTTGGAGTTAGTTCCCAAAGACCATGCAGACTCTGGCTATGTGGGAAGACAAATCAAATGATGGTGCCATCTCTAATGGGAAACAGAGAGGCAATCTCACCACAGACTTGAAGAAATACATAGGCACATTTTCAGAAACTCAATAGGGCATTTAACAACAAACAAAAACACAGAGCTTGAGCTCAACTTTAAAACCACACTGGCAGAGAAAGATGAAAAGTTCTCTTAAACGGGTTGAAATTCTTTATTTTGCTTGTGCTCCTTGCCAATGATGTTAATATACAGCATGCCATCTCAGCAGCGACTATTCCTGATTTAACATTTAATTTAGAAACATGCTGTGCATTGGACTACCATGCTACAGACCAGAGTAGGCATTTCACTTTTTGTTGTTGTTGTTAAAATAAAACAATTGCCCAAGGAAATAATTTTGTGTCCCCCATTACATTTCAAAAAGAATGGTGGCTATATAAAATTAATTATTTTGCAAGCAGACAAATATAGGACAAATATACTCGTACAGTTACTAAGAATAACAAGAAAAAATAGTCAGAGCTCATTTAATGGAGCCACTGATTTCATGAACCTCTTTCATAATTTTCTTGGTTTAGCTACTATTCTTAACGTAAGCACTGTAGAAGAACAGAACCACAACACTGTTCCTAAAGGCTCTACTAGAAAGTATGAAAATAGGTCTTAGGGGAACAAAACAAAACAAAAATATTGGACAAGATTTGGTTAAAGAATGAAGAAACAAATACAGCATCCTAAGGGATTAAATTTAAAAGCTCAACACTTTCCTGTAATACACATTCCTTGCCTGAGTCAAGCAAATACTTTCAATGTAGGAGTCACAATATTTTGTCTGTGTACATTATGTACCTGTATGAGTATCAGCTGGCAAGAACCCCAAGAAATGGCAAAGTAAGGTGACAAGCATTAATGCCTGCCTCCTAGTGATAAGCTTCTTAAATTAAGAAAATGATTGGGAGAAAACCTTCATTACAAGATCAGCAAGATTTAATGTAAACTCAATCATAAATGTTTGGAGGCAAGTGTATATAAAAAAATCAGGCAAAAGGCTTCAACTAACTCTGAAACCCATGGAAGACCATCCCTCCTAAATTCCAGGGAAGATCACTGAAGATCATGCAAACATCGTATCTGAAAAAGACTGAGCTCACATCTCAGCCAGTTAAATTTAATTGCTTCTTTAACATGCACTACAACACAGGTTTTTATTACAAAAATACTATTTCTGTGCTTCTGTCCATCTTCAGCGAGCCAACCTTGTGGTGCTCTGGTAAGCCCCCCCAGGCTGTCAGTAAGCAGGGCTGTGCCTGCACTAGCCAGTGAGGCAACACTCACTGTGCAGGGCACAACTACAGGGATGCTCCTGGTCCCAGCTGAAGCAGCAGGACTCCCCCTCTGCAGCCAGGGTGGCCGGCACAACACTGCTCAGGAAGCTTAGCTCTACAGGCAAGCTCTGCATTCATTAAACAACATTCAGAGGTTAGAAAGTGCCAGAAACTGTCCTTTTCCAAATCGAACTCATTTCCCTTCAGCATATCATCTGTGAGTAACCCAAAAAGATCAATCCTGCATTCTGTTGCTAATGGTTTTGGCTGGATTCTGGCACAAGTACATACATATGGTTAAATTAAACCAAACTAAATTATGCTAAAAGTAAGAAAACTAAACTCTCCCAAGTCTCCTTGCTCAAATTTGGCTTGTGTTTGAGGCAAAGAATTACAATTTCTTTGTTCTACCTGAATCAAACCACAAAAAAAAAAGCATTTTCAACACTAAAAGCACAAGTAGAAAAAAACCAGGTTTTAAATACAAGTGTAACTCTAACTGGCTGGATAGAAGACAACTAGAGTTTGTTTTAAAGGGGGGAAAAAAGCACCACTATATGTAAACTGAAAAGCCGTCAAGAGAAAGGAAAGAAAAGGCATTTCACAATTGTTTCAGGTGTATACAACAGAAAACACAGTAAAACCCAGAAGTCCTACTAAAATATGCATTAGGACCCCCCAAAAGTCCTAGTAACAATGTAGGCTGTAAAGTGATTTACTGCATGATACACAAAAGGAGCTAAGAATCCCCGGAGGTCATTTTCTGTTTGTCAGAACAGACAGAAGAGGAGCATAAATAATCTGACAAAGCTTAACTACTTTTTTTATTATTATTTTTATTCATACACACAAACAGCTTTGCTTCATGATCAGTCAGGCTGCTATCTTTTTCAGAAGCACTGAATTTAACATGAGAACACTGTCTTTGACCCCTCCCCTCCAATTATTTCACTCTACAAAATCTACTCTCTGTAGATTTAGAAATAGATAGGTTACCGGCTGATTTTTCTAAAAGAGGAATGTTACAAAACAAGAAGTCTTGACCCACTAGCAGGTAATTTTGACAACAAACCCTAGAAGAAAAACACCTATTTGGCTGGAAAGCTTCCATTATAAACTAATACCTGCAATATGCTTAACTCGTCTAAAACCAGTTTGCTTCTCTCAGATGGAGTTATGTCCTTAGTCTCCTCCCACTACTAAACAAAGTTAGGCAATAGGTTTGTCGGCCTTGCTCCAGTTAATAGAATTAGACTTAATAGAAGCATATAAAAGTACAACTGTTCCTGCTTATTTTACCCATCAGACCACTAATGGTCCTGAACACTGCAACTTGTGTTTCTTTACAAGGAGGTAGGAAGTCTAACGTGGAGCCACCAACTTTAGTACTGAATGGGAAGGGAACAGCAGCTGTAGCAGTCTGGATAAGGATTGCTCAGTAGGAAACAACACAGCTGCTTTTGAAACCAGCAATGGTACCATTTGTATATAATTACTTTTATATAGAATTAGGAATAGGTATGGACAAGTTCAGAAAATTATTTGAGCAACTGCATGCATGCAAGCAGCAAGGCTTTTTGATTTTGCAGGAATTAAGACTATCTCCTTATCAGAGTTTTAAGGCAGTAAAGGCTCAGGTCTTAAGTCTTTCTTTTAAATCAAGCCACAGGGTTTTCAGCTTTTTAAAATGTAAAAATCACCTCACCTTAAAATTAGATTTATTCCAGAACTCAGAAAACAGGATGAAGCTCCAGCTATGTAACTGGCACTAACTTTCATTCAGTTATATCAATGATAGCTGATGATGATAGCTGAAAAGCAACCCTAGTTTTCCCATATTTGTACACAAGCAAGGCTTTTTTTTTCCCCCTTCTACACCTTCTCTCACGTTCACTTTGTAATACACAACTCTTTTTCCAAAGTAACTAATTTTGAAGCATGAGAGTTACAGTAACAGCCAACGCTCACCAAGTATACGCTCAGTTTGGAATCATGTCTTCAAATACACACTTGTCTTCCAAGTCTGACAAAAACATCAGATCCTGTCAAAGTTTTCTCCCTCAAAAGTCATTCTCTCTTTTATTTTATCATGAAATGTAGATTATAAGGTTATAGCCTACATAACACAACAATACTATGTACCAATCATTTAGGGATCCCACTCACATGTAGAAACCCAGAGTGAACTCTAGAGTAATTTTTTTCCATTTTTTAATACAAGAGCAGAACTAGTGTATATCAGCCACATGGAAAATGAAATTGAAGTCAGAAGCTGGTTTTTTGTTACTTTTGGGTGTTGTGGGTGTTTGTTTAAGAGTCAAGTAGACTCCAATTCCTTTTAGCATCATACAATTTCTCAATACTTATATCAAGCTTCTGCTTTAAATACTACTTATATTTTCCAGGGGCTTTCAATTAGACACCCGAAAAGTTTATTCTTTGAACTCTTGTAGAAGACAGTCTTGGGCCCTGTATTTTTTACTTTCTGAAATCACAAGGCCTATGTTGATAGAAACCACACACATTCTTACCAGCTGTTAGTATGGTTTTAGCAGTCTGCACTATACTGGAAGATCTCACAATTCCTGAAATGCCTGCAGATAGAAAAGCACACAGATGTTAAAAGTTACATATTTTTCCAGTTATACAATCATGCCAGCCTGAAACTAAAACATATGCTTAAGTAGAGAAAGTTTGTTTCTGTTCTGCTTTGTCATACTAATTGAAAATACTCTTTAAGCTTTTTTAACTTATTTTATATATAACATACAGAAAAAAACCCAAATCAATATTAAAATGGATAAGAACCAGTAGGAACTGATGAAATTAGTGCCCTGATTATTTCTCTACTACGATGATTAGTCACAAAGTATTCAGAGTTGTTTCATCTAAGTGCTGGTATATTAATTTCTAGAGCAGAACAAATTATACGTATTGTTTACTTCAGTATGAAATTGGGATTTGTACTTCCTCTGATCAAGTAGAGATGGCTATATTGTGCACTGTTTGGCTTTTTAAAATTATCAGCTTTTGGAAATAAGGCTTATTTACCACTTTGCACTGTGGCACATTCAATTCTCAGTTTCCACTGGTTCTCAGGTATTAATGGAATAGTATATAGAACATGAAAGTTTTTTTGAAAAGTATTAAGTTTTATCTGTTCTAACACACATATATAAAAGCATACTGATATGTGCAGAATAAAACTACTGTACATTACTACATACTTCAAAATGTAGCAATGCAGCAGCCCCAGATTTAGCCTTCCAAACTGAAAGTTACTCTTCAACATTAACTAGGACGTAGAATATAGTTTCAAATATTATTTTTAAATTCTTCTTTCAAAGCTACTTCTATAACAAAGAACAAAGCTTAGGGAAATCCATTAATAAGTAAGCGGGGTACAATATCAGAAAATATTTTGGGGGGGTAGGGAAGGGAAGGAAAAAAATCATGTTGAGCTAGTAAAATGCCTAGGGACAATACAATTCAGCTGGAGTCGTCAGCTTTGTCTTGTAGGATTACCAGCGGGCTTGTCCTGTCCTTTACCTAGATTCTTGAATTAGAAAAACCTTTTGGCCACAAAAGTGAAAGAGGGGTTTTGGTTTAAGAGTATAAACTGCTTGTCTCAAGAAGATGAGATCTATCCAAGGTTTTGATACTGAACTGCTGCACCACTGCACAGTCCACAGTCACAGCCATGCCTGCAATACCCTGCATAAATACAACTGCAAGTTTAATTAGCTCAGGGTGGATGACTGAGCTCTAAAATTATATACAGCTCACAACACTGCAACTCCTGCTCCCAGATTCAGCTATTGTCACATTACTGTTGCAGTCCAGCCACAGTAACAGAGAAACTGCCACAGACTGACATGAAAGAAGCCAGACACCTTAATGCCCACATGCATTTCACTCTATGGTGTCAATGGAGAACTGCAACTCTCAGGAGAGTTATTTCCCCAGACAGAAATCAGTGTAAGAGCTCCCTCAGCTGTTGTCTAATGTCTAGTGGCTGTCAGGCACCTGGGGAGTTTTTGCTGTGCTCAAGCAGCTTACAAACTTGGCTACCCAGAACGAAGATGTGTCATGCTCCGTAAAGATGTCAAGGACTCTTGAAGTACTAAACATTCTGATTTTCCTGCAGCATAATAAAACATTGATGACTGCAGCATTAGGTTTAACTTGTTCATACAACATTATCTTGCCTCAGAGAAGTTGTGATGATGAGAAGCACCTCAATCTTTTTTGTCAAAGCTTGAGTTCTCTGCTGGAGCTCACGTATCTGGACTAACTACGATGACTGGGAAGGGTAAAGTCAGCAAGCCAGAAAATTAACTTAGCATTGCAATGTACATCTGGTAGGATATATAGCTTAGTATTTAGATGAAGTTATGCCAGCCAATGAAATCCTGAAGATGTATGCATCCCAAATAGAGTTAGATGGTCTAAGCAGGCCACGCTAATTCCTAAAGACTACTTATTTCAGGACTTCATTCAGTAAGAATGCTATTTGCTAGTATTTCAGATAACCCATCTGCAATCACACACACCCAAACCCATGCTTTTAGGAATGTATCTCAAGATTAATCTCATTTTCTTTGTCCGTCTCTCAATCACCCTCTGAATTAGAACAACATATACAATAAATCTGTGTACCTATCATGTCTTGAAGGAGATTACAGACACGGATTCAGGCCTACCTTGATGCACCACAAATCCACAGTCAGGGTCATGGGCAACTTGCAGTAAAATTTCTTCCACATCTCTGTTTTTTCCAGGAGGGTCTACCAGAGATGTTATCTTTTGTTGCAGAGTCCTTGGCAAAGCCATTAGTTGTGTAAATTGACCTTCCGGACTTTTATCAATCTGAATGTTATAAGACGTAAGACAGTAAAAACATTCAGTGTAAACAAAGTTATCTTCTTCAAAGAAGTCAGAAAAGTCTTTTGGCTATCTGTGACCTCTGATAAATATCTCAAAGAACACCACCTATTTCACTTGTAAGAGTCATTGACAATGCTAACGAAAACTTCCCAAACACTGGGAAATGCAGTATCTCAGTTTGGAACCTGAAGAATAACTCAATGCAAAGATGTTAATTTTTATCCAAGGGAAGACTAATCCACACACATGATCTTGCTGCCTCTGCAAGCAACTTTTCATTGAAACTGTATCATTTCTGCTCTATCCAATTTCCTTTGGAAACATAAGTACACTACAATGAAAAAAAAAAGTTCCCAAAAGACCAATTAGCTCAGTTTCTTCTGCCTGAATATAATCAAACTATACACAGACACTTCAAGTTTAGTTTGAAAAACATTTTCTCTGCTTTAAACTCAAAGCACATCTGGTTTGTATAATTTGAAGGAAACATCCATTCCACATTTTCCAATCTAAATCAGAAATTCAATGACCCTTTTCTGAATACAACACCACCAACATGCAGACCTGTACAGATTTATACAAAATGCAAGCACAAATTCTGAAAAACACATAATGGAGCAGATCTGTCCAAAACCGGAGGAAAATATGAAGAGCACAATTCCTCCCACACAACTTTTTACACAGTTCATGGAGACATCAGGCAGGAGTCTAGCTGCCCTATACACTCCCTTTAGTCAATGGGGAGAAAATGATATCCAGATGAATCACCCACTGACTACAGAGGGAGCCGACAATAAGCAGGCTCTTAACATTATGTGGGAGGAATCCACGCCTGAACCAGAACTGTAAGAACTAGTGTCTGCCTTCAATTGTTTTTGAGGAATCTTTTAAGAAAGAATTTTCTCTGTAACTCTGAAAACATACCCTTGGAAGAGGGGTTTCTATTCTGCATTAAACAGCACTCTCAATAGCAGTTATCCTCTTCAATCTGGGGAATAACTGCCAATAGCCAGACCAAAGCGTGAGGAATAAAGTCTTAAAACACTCTGCTCAAAATCAACTGTAAAATGATGGCATTTTATCAATAGCTTTGAAGACTATTATGGAATTACGAACAGATTTATTATCCAACAACATATTTGTAGTATGCTACCAGGATTTCTTTAAAGGAAACGTAACAGGGAGTATTATTCTACCTAGCCATTTTCTTGGAGAAAGCATTACTCATTCTTTCCAAAATTCATTTAAACACTTGTTCCACTAAACTGTTCAAAAACACATTTATAAGAAAACATGGAGACAGCTGCAGTATAATACAGATCTGGATAACGCTGTAATCCAAAACGTTGCAGTAAAATTGTTTACTGTACTCAAGCTTCTATCTACCTGTACTTCAGTTTCTAACAAAGACCTGTCCTAAAAGGAGGCATTTGTGAGATAATTACCAAGGTGACCTGAGGATAAAGAGATAGCCATGTCCATGGGACAACCCATGTTATTTGTAACTTCATGTTGAAATGCGCATCACGCTTAATACTCCACTCACGGACATGCAGACTACAAGAAGAAAAATTGCTATTGGACCCCTGACTGTGGCATCTTTCTCCAGAGAGATGGGATTCAAGATACTGGTCATTTTGGATACTCATTTCTCAATACCAGGAAAAAAATTGTGTTAATATGTGTATTTAAAGATTATGCCAGCATCTTTTTTAGGTTTAGTTAACTGATCTTCATAACTAGAACCCTAGGGTGTTTTTTCTTTTGTCAGATGCAGTTTTTGATTGCAGAAAGTTGCACCTCTAAGTTACAGTCTAATCTTTTTAACACAAACCATATGTTTATTCATCACTTCCTAGGCTGTTGTTTCCATATGGTAGTCATTAGAACACACATTTTAAAATTATCTTCTCTTGTTCCCATGCTATGTCTCTAGTCCTGTGCCCATACTCAAAGAAAATGAACAATAGTTACTAAATATGCAGAGACCGGTATTTAAGGCAAGTTTCCTGGTTGCAGAATTAACTCAACAGAAACATAACAAATAGCAAGTACAGTAACTACAATTGCTCTCCTTAGCGTATGGCATAATTCTTGCCTTCTGTCAATGTGATAAAGCACTTCCACTTGCTTGTTTTAAAAATATTTTGAAGAACACTTGCCTCTAGCCTTCCCAGATGGTGCTTATACACCACTTGAGGGCAGTCCTGTAATATGTTACTGTACAGCTTCTGAAAATGGGGAACATTAGGTTTCACTATGTTCTGCACTTTCAATCTGTCTTCTCCTATTACCATTCTAAAATCACCTAGTAAAGAAAAGAGAAAGAGTTAATTCATTAGGAGAAAACTGAAAACTTGAAGGAGAATACAACAGAAACCAACATAGTAAAAAGTTGTCATCTAAAACTTTATTCTCCAATTCCACCAATGCCTATACAATCCATAATAAGGTTCACCACCTAACAGTCAAAAAATACTATTCAAATAGCTTCCAGCACAGAAAATAAGATACAGAATTGTTATTTAGCCTCTGATATGCTGTAATGTCATCAACCCATGTGCCCATATTTTCACTCTGAAAACAAAAATATTCCGCTGTCAAGTTCAGCCTTGAAAGCAGCAGTAACAGTTATATTTTTTGCCACCATACATCTTTTTCAACAGATTACTAAACAAACTGACCAGCTCAAACACTTTGTATGCAGAAACAAATAACTTTCTATTTTCCAATACTGAAAAATAATTTGCATTGTCTATACACTTCAAAGGGCAGTACCTGAAGTACAGCTAATGGCAGTCATGGTAAGATCACAGTATCATCTTTTCCTCTTACCCATGTAATTTGTTAGTAGTTTCAAAAAGCTACTCCTGGTAACATTGCTGTTACACTACTGACCTTTACACTTTCTTTTATGAGACATGACTGAAAGGTTTCAAAGAGAGTAAGTGGAAAGACAGCCCAGCTGTAATGAGCATTCATCTGCCTTTATTAGGTACTACCCTGGTAGCTTCCAAGGTTACCAACCAGGAGTTTGGCTGCTTAGTGCAGCACATATCAACAAACAAAATCCTGAATCAATCTATTTTCCGACTTCCCACATTCAGGAGATAAATGTTGTTACAAGGTGGCAACTTGTTAGTATTACATAGTTTACTGCAATTTATGCCAAGCCACAAAACAAACGCTTCCCATATAAATGATACTGACTCACTGCTCTCAGAAAAATGCGTAAAAAAATAAAAGGATAAACATTTTCCAAATTAAACTATGAACAACTCTTTTCAGCAGTCTCCAAGGAGACTGATTAGAGTAACACAAAATCGATTTTGTCTACTAGTATAGCTTCTGAAAGACTTAACAAAATGGCAGCAAAAAAGTATCCACAAATATGTAATTAACAGCCTTTTTCTTGAACATTCCCAACTGGAAGTCTTCCTGCTTTAGCTTTGTTCACACACCAGAGCCAATTTCAACATCTTACAGCACAGTAACTGATCTCCCACATTTTTGGTTAATTGCACTGTTTCAAAGCATATATAAAAAAGTATCCTGGTCACTCGTGCTCACCAAGCATCCAGGGACATTCCTGGATGGGTTTCAGGTGTTAGATATGCAGCCCTGCAGCAAATGCCCCGGTTAGCAACCCTTGGCCATCCCACTGTCAGTACCCTCTTTGCTGTCACTTTCAAACAGGTAACAAATTCAGGAAAAAATTGCTAAGGAAAAGCTGAACAAGTTGCAATCTAAACTGACCAGAGAACTACGTAAAAAACAGTAACATCCCTCAGTAGAACCAAGCTGCAGTTTATAAACCCTACCTGCCCACCTGTGGTTTTGTGGGGGGTTTTGTTTGTTTTTGCAAGTCAAACTTGCATTTCTGTATGAACAAAGCAAGTGTTGTATAAAGTAAAACTCCAACCTAAGTTGTTCATAGTGATTTTGTTAAGGATATCAACATTTCAAAAGCAATACCGAATTAAATTGTAACAATTAAATCTTGTATTGAAGAGTCATTTGGAGTAATTTCTTCATTTTTCCCACCCCGTAACAATTCATATCAGTTTCCTAAATAAAGGAAAAATTCTCTTACCAAAAAAAAAAAAAAAAAAAAAAGGCAACAAATACCAACCAGGAGGCGAGCATTAAATGTATACTGAAGACGTACATGTACATCTCTCAGTTAACTAAACAAGAACCTTAAACACAGCACACTCAAAAAGTAAGAAATAATAAAGTAATAATAAAGTATGGGTCAGACTATCAGGTGAATCAACATTATACTGAGGACAGAAAGGAAAATGTTTTCCCAAGGTTTTGAAATATTAAAACTAAAATACAATCCACACAAACAAAAAAAAAACAAACCCCACATTATTTCACCCTATTCAATCACGCATACCTAGCTGTTCATACATCAAGCAGGTATAAGAAGATTTGCTTATGTACCTGTTCTTATTTTCTGTGAATAAGCACAATTAGTGCTTGTAAGCCATTATTTAACACAGCATTAAAGTGCAGTTGCTGAAGCATGCAACCATGCAGGTCCAAAGGAAGAGAGCAGATGACTTATTGTACATTAGACTTCCTACTGTGGTACAACAGCTCCAGCTACAGCTTTTCCCCTCAGCGACTTCAGACACCATATACTAACCAGAATAGGAAAGTCCTGCAATCTGCATATAGAGGTCTTCTTCAGAGAAGCTTTCTGGTAACATGAGGAAGGCTGCTGTGACTGCGCTCTTCAGATTGCTAACAAGGGCAGCTTGCAGCTTGCTATTCTCATTCTGAGTCAGTATTTTCACCTGAAAAAGCAGAGTCAGGGAAGCAAAAAAGCAGAGTCAGGGAAGCGCTACTGAAGACAGAACTAGAAGTGTTACTCAATCCAGCTTGAAAACTAAGAAAAGTATTTAAGATTAGATCCTATTATTACAGTACAATAAAGACTAGAGTGTCCCTCTTTGCTTCCACAGTGGGAAAGAGGGGAACGTCCTTCTAAGAACAAAAGGCTATTTTTACAAACACACATTTGGAACTGCTATAAGCAATAGACCTTAATTGATCTCTGAAGAGGTATTCACCTCATCATATTCATAAATTTAGAATTAATCAAAACAGTAAATATGAATGCATGAACAGAAATACTTCATATGTGATTATGCAGTAAGGGCAGGGGGAAAGACCACCATCACACTGAAAGAGAAAGGAATAGCAGAAAAAGAGGTATTTCATTTTGGTTTTGTTTTGTTTTCTTAAGTAGAGGACTCTTATCATGTGCTTCAGGTAGTTTCTTAGACATCAGTTCCCTCCTAGAAGCATGGCTTTATTTTGCAAGTTGCATGAACAGAATGTGAATTCAATGGGAACTTCATATATACATAAAGAGCAGATCACTGAAGTTGAGTGCTTCTACGTGCCACAAAGAAAAACATTTTAAGGAAACATTCAAACTGTTCAAGACCAACTACAGCATCCAGTCACCCAGGATATGGAAATATACTGGAATAAAAAGCAGATCTTCAGTAAGAACTGAATATAGAAACATCTAATTACAGATGTTTCTGTACAGATAAACAGCCTGGTTTACAAGATGGCTATGCTTTCAGAAACAACTCTCCCAAGAATACCTGCTTGTTGTGAGTTTCTGTCTTTTTCAAGTGTCCTGGTTAAGCAATACTGTCTTGCTTATAAAGCACAGCTTCTTAATATTTGTTTACTCTAAAATAGCTTAAAATGCAAACCACTGGCAGTTATAAACAAATGCATACAACTTGCTTTTTCTTCCCAAAAGCCCATTCACATAAAATGAGTTGCAGTATTACTTGAAATTCTGCCCCCACATATAACCTCAGACAGCTAAGGTACCCTTTCAAATCAATATTTTCCCTCAGGAATGTAAATTAAAAAACCCCAAAAAGCAACTGAACCTAGATTCAGTAAAGGAAGTATGAGAATCAGACTTCTCTGCTACACTAGATTTTTCTTATAGAAAGGACATCGACAAAGCAATGTCATGGCTGGCCGGTACTATATTCTGAACATACTTTTTAATTATGGTGAAATCTTTAAGGGGGATAAAACTAGAACAATATCTAATTTTTATAAGATGGTGATTGCAACAGTATACAGGCTGCTTGTTTCAATCATTCTACAGTAAAGCATGGGTTTGCTTAACGTCAAATCTATACAATAGTCTGGAAATGGTCCAGGGTGGATTTTTGGAGGATGTTTTCCCTCCCATGATTTTCATTTTAAAAATCAAGTTCACTGTACAAATGAACATTTCAGAATTCCTCCTAACTTCTCCTGCAAATTACATTGTATTTTTTAGCATCAGAATGAAAGAGAATGATAACACATACTAACATGCAATACATGATCTGCCCAGACTAAATTTTATTTCCTTGAAAACCATGGGAGAAGTTCACTGAATGCATACAGACTTGCTCATATAAGATCCAATGAACAAGACAGGCTCATCAGGAGGATAAAGTAATATTTGAAATCTCACCAACTAATTCACTCATAGGTACTTTCATAACTTGCTGCTACAGGGAAACTCTAAGGAAAGACAGAAGGAACAACTCTGTGGCACCCCAAGCAGTCACACAAACTGCTAAAACCTTAGGCTAGCCCTGAAAATAACAGCAAGTTACGGACATGTTTTAAGAAACATGTTACAGCCTTTTAAAATGCGAAACTCTGCAGAGATGCTATTCCTCCTCATGGAAGGCCATAGACTTGCTTTAGTGAAGTAAAAGGAATAATCTCTTCCTTCACTAAAAATACTCCCTAACATAACCCAGTATTTTTTCAAAGGGAAATAACATGCTAGGCTTCAATATCTGAACGCGTGAAACTGCAGTAGTGATCCTATTCATGAACACATGTTAAACAGCTCAGATAGCTAGAAGTCTCCCAGAAGACAGAGTGCGGTATTTATCACCCAGGTATGACAAAGATGAATGCCGATACTTGGGGTAAATCTGAAAGACCACCGCAGTTAAGGACGGCTTCTAGACAGTACAGAGAACTTATTGTCAGAACTATTCACCGTACCATATCACATAAGGGGGAAAGAAGCAGCCACTTTATTCTGGGTTTATGGTACACAGAGAATTCAGTTAACTAACAGTAGAGACTTTTAAATTATTAAATATTTTAAATGAGGGATATATCCAGTTTTATAAATAAGCATGACCCCCAGTCATCACAGCAGTTTAAAATAGGAAATGTACTACCTTCACTGATAAGAAACTCATACACAAAAAACTGCAGGCATGTCTAAACAACGATTTTTCCAGAAAAACAAAACACACAAAGAAAATCTCATGAAATGAGAGGTGTCAAAAGCACTATTCCAGTTTACCATTTAGCTACATCCACACTGCTAAATATCACTGTAAGAGGATTTTTCCATTCTTTTTCAAAAAATATTCTAACAGATTTGGACAATGGAAAAAATCTGTAAACAAATAACACGCTCTGTCACTCCTTTATGGCAATTTTTATAATATAAAAACCCTAAACCTCCCAAGACCTCTCTAAAAAGTATAAGATATTTCTATATACTATTCATACTCCTCTCTCTCTCACCTCACTTTAATTTATTAAACACTTCCTTCTCTTAATAGTTTCTCCAGAACAACAGTAAATATAGCTGCTTACACTACAGCAATTATTTACACTCTATGTTTAACAAGAATTCAGTAACACTTCAGATGCTTTTTAAAAATCTTGTTCCTCTGAAAACAAACTATGTGTCACCTGTGCTTATTTCTTTTACTTTTTAGGTACAGCAGCATTTTTCTTTTTTTTTTTTTTTTCCCCTCCAGGAAACCTGTCATAAGTTTAATCAATTTTTCAATACAGTTAAATGGGAATTTAGCTAATCAATGTTACAAGCCTCATGTAAGATGAAAAGCCAATAAACTTTTAATACAAACAAAGAAGCCTGGGAAGAAAAGCTAGCATTTCTAAGTGGCAATTCCAAACTCCCATCTATTCTGCCAAACATTCTGGAAAGATTACTTGGTCAAGGCAACCAGTTTATAACAGAAACAAAACCTCCAGTGAAAATTAAGCCAAGGTTTTCAAGCCAGAGCAAAAGTTTTAGCTCATGTGCTAGAATAGCTTGGATAGCTTTCACTCACAGAGTGACAGCTTTGTAATGGAATACCAGAAAGGCGCTGAGCTTTTCCTCCTCTATATGAGAGTGAGGAGAAAATTCCAAAACAAACTGCTAAACAATATTAATCTGGCTTCAGTCAGCTGCGTCTAGAACTGGCACAAATGCCAAATGGTATGTAAGAGATTATAGTGTATAAGAAAACAAACCTAACCTTGTGTCCCCTCCAGAAGAAGCTTATTATACATTTTTAAGGAGGTAAAAAAAAGCTTTCTATCTCTACCACTTACAATATACATACCAAAACATCAAACCAGTTGTGAAGCCAGAACAAGCAGACATTTGAAACCTGTACAACAGATCTAAATGAATTTGTTCATTTTTGGTTAACATGGTAAAACATTCAAAATCCCAGTTAGTGATCATATAGATTCTACAGGAAGAGACAGTTTAAACATTCACCGAGTAATCTTTCAGTCAAATTCTAGTTAAGGACCGGTATTCTTTACTCAATGCAAGTTCCTGTAAGCTTTATGAAAATAATATGGACTGATTCCTTCTTTTATGTATTGAACAACTATGCAGAAGATATCTCTGCTGTCTTGTTAGCAACCAAACAAAATACCAAATTCTGTCTTCTTGTGCAAGTATGTACTCTCATTGAATTTAATACAAAGACATGAAGCACAATTTATATGTAGTAAAAAGGTGAAAAATCCTAAAATAAATCAAAGCAACAGCAAATGCAGTTACACTGAAAATAAATATTCGCTATTCATTACTTTTGTGACATTCAGAAATCTTCCTTCAGTTATTTTTCTCAATGTGTTTTCAGCCTTTATAAAGGTAACAGCTGTTCTAACCTCTGTCACACTATAATATGCCTCTGGAGATAGAGAAAAGCCAGTAACGCCAAGACAATCTAATCAAACCGTAACGCCAAATTTTTAGTTAAAAGCATAATTAACCTCTGTTCTAAGACCTGAACAGAGTTCTCTCCTACCCTCTCCCCTCTTAAGAATTTTCAACTTAACACTGCTGCCATCTGCTGAAAGCACACTGAGTCAGGCATCCATGGGAAAGCAAAGATCTCAAATTTTTTATGACACAAGCATGGAGGAGAAAAACCAACCTGCTTAACACACAATTCAGTCAATTATAGATACTTTAACAATACAATGAACTAGACAGTAACTACACAGCAAAGCAGCTTTCATCTTTAAAGGTTTCCATTATTTAACTGTGTTAAGCTTTGGTGACTCCTACAATTTGTTATAAAAGCTAAATATTAGGTTTAACATTAAAAGGACTTTGTGTTAATGTAGTCCAGTTACTCAATATGTACTACAGGCTTAAAACTGTGATTAATATACTTACCTTTTTTTTCCCCCCACATAACACAGAATATCATTAAGGACTACATTTCACTTCCTTTCTGAGAGATTATCCCTCTAGGATTAGACAACTAAATTGGGGCAGACTATTTGTTCAGTACTGATACACAGATCCTTAACAGTTAACTGTTAACTGTTAATACCAACAACTGATAACTTTCCAGTCCTGTAATTTCCTGCATTTCAAGACAGATAAGTCAGGAGACTAACAGTTACCGGTTTTTGTAGGCGTCCAGCAACATAGAGGGTTTTCCAGTGAAGTAAATCATCAATCAGGGTATCAGTGCTAATTACACCATATTTTATCATCTGGAAAAAAGTAAAATAAAGGCTTTTGAAAAACCATACACCTGCACCATTTTCACTACATGAAACTTACTACTTACTTACTGTAACTGTCACTAATTCTAAGGAATGCACACCTCCAATACTGGATGGAGGATGGATACAGCCTAGATGTAAAAAAATATTTTCAAGTTTTAATGAACACAGGAAGTTAAAAAAAATAATAATCTTATTTACATGCAAACTTTTGGGGGAAAAAAAAAAAAAAAGAAGTAGAATGCATGGAATGCTCTAAGAGCCCTTCTAGAATCCAAGTTAAAATAAAGTCACCCCAGGATCAATCACTAAAGCAATAGACTTCAAAACCCAAAGAAACCTTCTTAAGATTAAAATACGAAGATTTTGGAAAGGTTACAATCAGTTTTGTACCAGCCCAACATTACAATAGCTGGAATAATCCACAGTATCCTTTATGATATCAAAAACACTCAAGGGAACTAAAACAAACAACTCGCCTAGACATTTATGTATACCATTACTCTGTGTGTGCGTGTGTGTATATCGGAGCTTTTTGGTCATTGATGTTAGAAAACAAATTGTGAATTTGTAGTCCATTTCATGTATCTGGAAAAAAGATGAACTTTCAACAGTTTGTTACCAATTTGCACTTCCTGAGTTTCCAGAGATTATCACCACAGCAAGGCAGACAACTCCAGAATTTCTGGATAACAAAGGACCATAGGCTGTGATGTAACCGAGTCACATCAGCATGAGATAAGAACATAAAAGAGCCAAGAACAGAATTTCACAGCAAAGTTCACCAGTCTTTAAAATAAAATCCCAAATCCCTTTTTACATAAAGTGCGCAAGGTTTAAACCCCAAATTCTTGCCTCATACAGATGCCTTCAAACAAAACAGCAGGTGCATAATAAACTACCTTATCTACCTCTCCAACTTTCTGTGAAGAATTCTGACATATACCCAACATTATTGCAACCACACATGCTCTGAGAAACTTCAGTTAGGTATATATTGCTCACATGGCATTTTTCAATGACCGTCCTTCATTTTATTTAATTTCCAATCTTCCTTAAAAGACCTTGCTTTCTCTATATACAGTTTGTTACCACATGGCAAAATTTACCCAAAATCAACACCAAGACACATACAGTGTTTCCCTGCCCTGACTCCTGTCTGCACTCCTTACCAAACACAGCCTACACGTGGATGGAGGAGTAGGACTTCACGGACAAGTACTACTTACCTAGAATTAATTACACTCAAGCTTCACAGGTCAGGATATTAGCTATTAAACAACACTGACGTCATTCCAACTTGCTATGTTAAACATTTGCATTTTACATCAAACAAACAGTAAGAGCTCACTTCACTACTACTACAAGGCCAACTGCTGAAATTAAGGCCCTGTTTCCCCACAATACACTTTATAACCACCAAAACCTGTAGACAGCGAGTAACAAGGAATATAAATCCAGTTTCTGAAGTGCTTTAATTGTAAATTCCAAACATTTAGCCCACTTCTAAAGTGCAAAAGCAGTTGCTCTGTTTGCAAAACAATTTTGATATAGAAATATTTACGATACCATGAGTTAAGGATCAGTTACAATCTACAAGATTTGCTTCCTGCAGAGAAATCTGCCTTGAGCTGATCACTCCAATACATCACACGCAAACAACTTGTACTTACCCTACCATTACATGGCACTAAAGTATTGTAGTAAATCCCTGCTCCATAGTTCTGTATACTACTTATCTGCTTCGGCCCAAAAACTTTTAGGAAGGAATAATGACTCCTGTTCTTCAACAAGTTCATCATATGCCAGGTCACAGAATCATCAACAGCAAACACAAAGTCCAGCATATTGTTCTGTGGATAAGGTAAAAAGTATTGGGGTTTATATGTCAGGAAGCAACCAATTTCCATCATATTAAGCTAAGATATACACAGTATCAAACTTTCAGCTATTCATTTTTCACTAGTAAAAACAAACAGAAATCCAAAACACAAGCATTAATGTCAGACACAGTCTAAATGTTCTGATGAAGCCGTATGTTTTCTAGTCAGCCTAGCAGAAATGGTCCAAATTCTTCCTGTCTACCTGGTTAAGTGACCCACCAACCTTCAACCCTCTGAAACGGGGGGCACATGATCCTCCTCGCTCACAGGGGCTTACCCTGCTAACAAACAGGACTTTGCGAATACACAAGGCTTGAACTGGGAGATGTGGGCAGCTGAAGGCAGCTGAGAGGTGGCTGCAAGGTAGTGCGCTCCTAGTGTATTCACCTGCTTTTGTCAACAAAACAACCCAAACTCCAAAGACTTGAGCATACAGTGTATGCAACGTTCCTCTGAGGAAATCAGCCCGCATGCTGGCTGTACACTGACAGGCTGAAGGTTTACAAATCATACCTACAACAAAGTAAATCTGGAGTGACATCGCTTCAAATTCATCAGGCCTACCTGTGTCACTGGCTAATTCTCTGGGGCATCTTAGCTGATCAGTTAACACCATTAAGGATAGTCTGTAAGCTACCCTTTTTCCCCATTTTTTTGTGTGATGCTGCTAGAGCCCTGAAATTTAGATTATCCTCTGGTTTTCCCTTTTCAGAAAGGAGAATGAGACACTTTTAAAGTCATATTTGTGGGAGTGCTTAACAGGTAAGCCGTAACGCTCAGTGTTGATGATCAACAATTTTAAGGTCAAACACATGCACACAGAGAACAAATATTTTTTTAAAATCGCAGTATTTCCAAGCAGCTTAGCCCCCAAACGATGAGGAAGCGCCCTGAACGCCCCTTGTGTGGCCAAAGGCTTTCCCCAAGCCCCTGGCGCAGGGCCGGCGGGCCAGGCTGCAGAACGCAGCCGCCAAGGCGCGGCGGCCCAGGCGGGGCGCGCAGGGCGGGGGGGCCTGGCCCGCCCCCGCCACCTGCTGCGGGGCTAGGGGGGCCTTCGCCCCGTTCCGTGCACAAGCCGCAACCACGGGGCCAGAGGCAGCGCCAGGTAACGCGCTTCGCCACCTCCGCGCCGGTCACCGAAACGCACCAGGCCCCGGCCACGGCGGCCCGCCCGCCCTGCCGCGCACCGCGACGGCTGCGGGCACCCGGGGGGGCCGGGCCGGAGCGGGCCGCCGCGCTCACCTCGCCGTGCCCGGCCGAGGCCCCCGCCTGCCGGAAGACTCCGGACCCGTAGGCGAAGGCCAGGCTGAGCTCCTGAGGGAAGTGCGCCAGGACACGCCGGAACTTCACCGCCGAGCTCGACAACACCGGCAGCGCCATGGCGCCCGCCCGGCCCGGGCCGCCTTCCCGCCGCGCCGCCGCTCCCCGCCCACCCGCTGAGGCGGCGGCGCAGCGCGGACAGGCCGCAGCCGGGCGGGGGCGGCTCCGCACAGCGCCCCCTGCTGCTCGGCGCGGGCCCTTGCCGCCGCGGCGCGGCCCCAGCAATGCTCGGGGCGCCGCCCGCGCGTTTCCCTCCCGCCGCGGGGCGCGGGGGGGGCGGGGAGCAGGGCCGGGCTCCTGGCTGCGGCCGTGCCGCCCCCCCAGCACGGCTCGGCGGGCTGAGGCCTGTCGTTCCCTCGCGGTGTTCCGCTTCCCGGCAGCGGCTTTCCCAAAGGCCCCATCCACCTCCCCGCTGGCCGCCGCCCGCACCGTGCTGGGTTCCGAGGGAGCGCTGGCAGGCCGCCTCCCGGCCGAGGCATGGCCAAGCCAAATTTAATTGCTTAAATTGCTTCAATTTTGAATTTCATCGACTAGATTTCACACCTGGACATCTAGATGTCGCTGGGCCCGTCAGGCCCCCTTAAAACAAACACACGAAGGGATCTGTGCCACCCTGTTGTTACCGAAATCTTGGAATGAAGAACTTATCAACACGAATGTGTTGCAGATAAGCAGACACTTCTTTATTAACGGCCAGGTGCGTGAGTGAGTCCTCTCACGATCAACACACATCAGGTTTCAAAATCATACACCATATATAGAACTTAGTCATGCATATTCATTAAGTATTCATGCATAATCATAATATTTCCCCAAAATCATTAACATACTCTGCTCCCATATCCGATTCTGTGCAGTAAAGGTTAGAAAAGTCTAGAAATGGGTCTGGGGTACGATTTGGGTAGGTGGTATATGAGTCAGTGGTCGCGATCTTCCCCTGCCGGAATTACCTTTTACTAAAGTTCACGGCTTCTTGGCAGGTAACTACAAGCTGTTCCAGTCGACTCTCCCCGGTTCCCATTAATCCTCCATTCTGACATTTCAATACACTTTCTACATACAGAAGACTAGTCAAATGCAAAGAAATCCTCTCCCCAGTCTACCTGTAAATACTGGATCCAATTATCTTCAATCTTCTTGAATCTTAAGTCTATTATCTAAGTTCTAATCGTTCCTACTAGGTGATTCTGACCTATTCTTTTGGCCTTGCTACAGGGCTGTGCAGAGGATTTCATAGCAGCTTTTGCTGTGCAACTACAAGTCTCATTAAAATATATTTCTTTTTCCAAATGATTTTATAAAATCAAATAAAGTCAATTAATTCTAACTTATTAGCAGATCTGTAACACTGTTACAGAAAGCATGGTTCAATATAGGGCAAGTCATCATCCGTACACCTGGTGGTGTGGTGATAAACGAGCATAGGGTAAATTAGCATAGGATAAATTAGCACATGTGTGAGCCTGGCCATTCAGAATATCGGAATGGAGCACCTGAGGCAGGAGAAGGATCTCTGTTCCAGAACGCTCCCTGTCAGAGGACAAGCCACAGTGTACTCACCGGAGCGTGTTCGTGGGTTAGAAGCGACCACCGTGCTGCGAAGGGAAATTTTACTGCTCTGAGCAACGAGGTCCCAAAGGTCCCCACCACCGGCTGGGGTCTGGGGATTGTTTCCCACGCAGGCTGTGCTTCAGTGCCCAGTAGTGTCTCTGCGCTGCTTTAACTAGTCGCAAGTCAGATCATGGAGCTTGTCCTTTCCTTCGTAAAAGTGTGTTAATTAATCGTATTAATAACATATCCATATTGGTATATTAATCTTTTTTTATTAATCTGTTAAATAATACATTATAATGCATTCATTATAATTAACATTAAGTACTTCATGGCACACAATATACAAAGCAGTAGATCTGTTGAGCTCCCGTTCAAAATTCTTTCCTACTTTGTAGGTTAGCGAAAGATTTTGCAAGAGTTGTGAGGATTTAACTCTGAAGCACAATTTATGGAAGTATCCAGAGAAACATTTTGGGGGGACTATGTTGTTTGTCATTATGACTAAAATGTTTAGGTGCAAATTAGATAATAGCTCACCTGTGTAAGTGTTGGCTTTATATAGTATTTTTTAACTAGTTGTACTGATCTGGCACATTCTCAAGAACCACTGTAAGTAAATTTATTAAATGTTCCATTTTTTAGTATATTTGCTGAAACTTAAAGAGTCCCCTCTAAATAGTGAGACTGTTGCACGCTGCTATAAACAGTAACTTCTGTCTGGTTAGTAAGTAATATGATATCATCATTGAAGAATTTAAATTAGCTGGTATTGCTCAACTAGTTCTTGTCACCACTTAGAAAACTTAATGAGAAAGCTTTCAAGTATCTATACTCACTTATCAGTCAAATTTATTTTTTAAATCCTATTCCCCTTCTTTATAGCTACCTGCAAACTCAAGAAGAGTCCTATCTTTCTCCACCATTAATTTTATCGAAAGGATGATAACAAGAGAACAGGACAACAGTAGCTTGCTATCAGAAGTATCTGGGGAAAAGAGCACGTAAAGAGAAGGTGTAAAAATATTTAATTGAGATCAGGTGTTATGAATTAAAATAATTAGCTAATAAGAAAGACACACACACCCCCACCCCCCCAGCCCCCCTCGCATGTAAATTGTGTTCAGGATCTTAACCCAGTTGGTAGCAGCTCTGAGCTCAGTGAAGGGATGCTACGTTTCTATGAATTTGCTATGTTGTGTTTATGATGTTTAGTTGCTTGGACTTCTCAAAACCATAGCTCTGGAAAAATAGGTAACTTTTATTCTATCTTCTTATGGTAGATCTAATTACTTGACATTAAAGTAAAAGGGCATTACATGTATTTTTGTGGATTATATTGACCTACAATGTACTTACTCTAACAAGTGAAAAAAGAGGAAGCTTGTTTGAAAACAAAGTCTGGTAACTTTTCAGAAGGAAGTTATGCTGTTGGCTAATATTTAGAATTAAGGTAACAAAGAAAACTTTTGAAGGGGAATTATTTGGTGTGGTTTTACTTGAATATTTGCATATTAGAAGAAAATCTGGGGAACAAGGTTGCTAGAGTATTGCAGAATTGTCTATCTTAATTTTCATTTCACCAGATCAAAGCTTCTCCTCGATGTGTCTAGGGTAGATTCTGTTCTAGTAATTTAAAGGCTTTGTTTTCCAGCTTTCCTATAACGCTGTTCTTTGCTGCATTTCCTTAACAGGCTTTTGTATCTTTTAGGCTTAATCTACAGGTAGCTTCTTATATCTGTTTATCTTTTTACTGTCTCTTATATTGGTTCTATTTCCAATAGCACAGTTTTTACACTAATAGCTTGTGGTCTGGGACGAAATTTTGAGAGCCTATAAAGAGTTTATCTGAAAGTTTATGTAAAGTTATGTCTCGTACCGATTTTGAACTTGGCCTCTAGTCTGTTTTTCAGTCTAACTTTTCCTTTGCTAACTTTGGTAAGAAAATCTGCAAACACCAGAAGGTCTTAAGTTTCATTTACACTTTCAGCCAGCACTGCTGTTGAAGGGAGCAGTTTTCTTCTAGCCGCTTGTATCAGTGTAGGTGTTTGCGTGGCTGCATATCAGAACAGATTGGGGAATTGATGTGGGTTAAAACCAACTGTGTTGAGGTTTGTTGTTTTTTTTTTAACCAATCTAGTTTTAACCAGGTCACCAATGTGCTTTACCACACATGTTTGTGCTGGTACAAGTAAGAGAGATAGCAAGATTTCTTCTTCTGTTGACAGTGCTGGCTCAAAAGAGACCAGTACTTGGGGGCTTGGTTTGGTTTTTTTTAATATAAATTTTTCACATTTAGAATCTTGGCTGTGATTGATTCCATGCATTAAATTTGTGTAAGGAAGGGTACAATATTCTGTATGTTGCACAGTTGTCTTTTGCTTTTATTCCTTCTTTTTCAGTCAAGTTCAAATACTGCAGTGTGTTTCTCATGACAGTGCTTGGTAGAAGTCTGACCTTGAGCCTTTATTTCAGTTTTTGCCAACTACAAGACTTAGCTACAAGGTCGTTATTGTTTCTACCTTGCCAGTGTGGTCTCTAGCTCCTTAGAGTCAAGGAGTCTCACGGAGGTTGACTTTATTCAGTCTCTGAGTTGCAAGTGTGCACCTCAAAGCATATGCTAAGCATCATATTATAGGAAGTTTTTGTGTCGGATCTTCACAGAGGTATCTTAATACCAGCATCTTCAGCTAAAGATAACAGTTTTCACTAACTGAATATAAAAATCTGGATGCTTAGGGTCTGTCAATCCATGCATTGATCTAGCAGTTTGGAACTGGGCTCAGCTCCCCTGTGCACTTCTGTGCACCATGGACCAGTGGTTCCCAGTGGTTCTTCTTCACAGCATCAGAAATGTTGTAGTTTAGGTGGTGGTAAGTACCTCGCTAGTGGTGGTACTGCTTCCCAAGAATAAGCTCATTCAGTTCTCCTTCTGCTCTTGCCTCTGTGGATATTTCTCCAAGATAACTGACAACTTTATGTCCTTTAGATTCCCCACTACTGAAAAACTGTCCTACTTTTCCATAGCATGTGTCTGCTGCAGGTGGCAGCCTCCCATGATCGTACATACATACACTTGTTACTTCTTGTGTGTAACCATTCTAACTCTTCTAATTTTTATAAAGTAGTGGCAGTATCTGGAATCAGAAGTTCATATTGTTTGAAGTGTCTGCGTGTTTCTGCGATTACATTAAGTTCTCTATTGCTGAAATTCTTTTTTTATTTGAAGCACGGGTTAGGTTAACTGCTGCTGGTGCAGCTGCACACACACAGTTGGCTTGCTGTTTGTACACGCTAACAACTGAACACCAGCAGCTGTCCTCTGTTTCTGTGTTGGGTCTGAATTTCCTCTTGGAGAGCCTCCTCTGGATTCTAACTGAAAATATTGATGTTAAACAAAACGCAGGGGGAGGCACACATGTAATAACAAACCTTTTTGCTTAGTTTTGAAGAGGTTGGAAACCTTTTCACTTGAACGTTTTTAGGGAACGTGTGCTATTTGTTACATTTTGTTAGTAAAGCTTCCACCCCCGCAAGCTTATTTGTGACCCTGTGACTCATCAGTATCCAAGGTATTATTTTCCAACAAGGACAGAGAAATAGCTGGATATTTCTAGGTGACTCCTGCAGACCTGTTGCTGAAACCAGCTCAGTCACCACCACACAAAAGCTTACCCTTCTCTTGCTGAGAGATTGCCAGGTAACAGTTACAATCAATCAACAAATGGATTTTTACTAGGCAACAGTGATAATAAAGATACTGGAAATAAAAATGAGTATAGAAGTTGGTTGAATACTGAAATTTTTTGCTGTTTTTCTCACCTTGGTTCTGTCTGCTTGCTTGTTCTAGTCGGGAAGGGATTTCTGTGACAGACTGGCAATGTGTGAGAGGACATATTTTTACACAGCAACACTATAATCATTCTGTGGGATGCAGTGAAACACTGTGAGACAAAAATCGTGATGTGTTCCTGCAGGTGGTGTACTGCAGGCTGTTTCACTCTAGGCCAAGTAGTTATTTTGTCCCCAGCAACTTCTGAGCTACAGAGAACTGACCTCTATATGAGACCACGTATCACACATTGCCAGCTGAAATCCTGTGGGAGCTGGGAGCCACTGTTTTGCAGAAGTGATCAGTAGCGCTGTCGTCGTTCTTACTGAATGCTTTAAACTAGTATCACACCTTAAAGCTTTCAGGGAAGTTGCACCTTAGTGTCTCTATCTGGGTAGGAGTGATAAGATAAAGCCGTGTTTTTATGGGTTCCCCCCCTCTGTGCAGATACCGAACAGCGATAAGGGTGTTCCCTTGTGCCATTCTTAGATGGAACAAATAGGAGCCATAGGTTATCCCCAGTGCAGTGCTTCCTATTTCAGCTCTGCCTTCCTGCATTATTAACAGTCCTGGCTCTGGAAAGGTAACAGAACTCCAGCCGTATTCCCAGCGGCATTAACCCCGAGCAATACCAGATGCTGCTTGTCAATGGTTCTGTTCATTGGAAGCAGTGAGGCAAGTGATGAAACACCAGCTGAAGGTGACTTCAGAAACAAGTAATTTCAATGGTAATAATGTTTTCAGGGGCAGTGACTGTAATAGGCTGTTTCCTTATCATCCTTCCTTTTAATTCCATTTTGTGAGTATTTCTCTTTGTAATTGCATGATTCGCTGTAGTGTTAATGAATCAGTTTTTCCTATGATATGGGTAGATGTTAATAAGTTGTGTCAAGTCAAGTGTGATAGGTTAAGGGTCTGATGGTTTGCGGTTCTGAGTGCTCACCATTATTCTGGAGTGCTTCTTTGGTATTTCTATGTATTTTAGTTGATCAGCTGTTAACTATAGCTTAGCAACATCTCATTACATAGTAGTCTGTGAAACTGAGTGAGATCTTGTAGTTTGCTAGTACAATTCGTGTGTCGGAGGGAGTTTATTGTCCAACAGCTTCAAATGTTCAAGTGTATTTAACTGCCTAAATTATTACTAATATGCTAATAGCTTTGAATCTGTTCATAAGCAAGGCAGTTATAGCTTCAATACAGTACAATATTTATTAGACTAATAATTGTAGCCACTAAACTGCATATTCTCATAATCATCTATTACTGAAACAGTATTGAAATTCTGAGCACACACTAAAAAAGGATCATTAAGCAGAATAAACAGCAAGTGACACTGAAAAATACATTACAGTGATATTTTAAGCTAATGCTTGTGTGGGCTGTGTGAAAGCACAAAGAGTTTATCTCCTACAATCCTGGTTTGCAATTTTGCTACTAAACAAGTAGTTTGTACTGCTACTTTCCTTTACCTGGCTATGCTGGGTAAGGCCCTTTATGTCCTGAAGCAGGAAAGGAAAGAGAGCAAGGTGGCAGGACTGAAAAATAGCATAAAGATGAATGAAGGAGTTGATGTAGAAAATGACTGATACGCAATTAATTAATGACCATGTCTTCAAAGTATCACTTTAATACAACTTACTTCATTTTCATAAAAAGGTTCATCTTAATCAGGAGGAAATGCTTTGTCCCTCAGTCCTGATTTATGTTCTTTATCCGTTCTGGGTTCTAATCCAAGTGGAGGCTCTGTTAAGCAGGCTCTTTCCATAGATGAAAGGGCAAATTGTCATTGTAGTTCCTTGTTTATGAAAGTATTCACTTGTATTATATTATCAGTGGAATCCTAGCTTCTCTCCTATTACTTAAGGTGATTTATTTGAAATTGTTATGGTGGGAGATACAATCAATGGAATTCATCTTCTGTGAAAATTGAAGCTTTTAATATTGATTATAGTTTATAATGTCGTGGCAGGGCAGTAATGCATCATGTTTGTGAAAACTGAGAATGTGTGAGTTGTTTTGTATACTGATGTAGAAATGACTGTGCTTTTCTGCATTTCACATGGACTTTGATATCTGTAATGGAAATTAAAATCATTTAAAAGGGCATTTTCTTGTAGCTGGTCAGTCCTATAAGGTTAATATTTCATTTAATTTATCACAAACGCTGTTCCTTGAAGTGCCTAAGTAGATGTGTCTGAAATGTCTGCAGTTCACCTGACTAGTGATTATATTTACTTTCTTATTCTGCATTTAGTTCCATAAGGCTTTGTTTTCCTTATTTAGACCAATCTCAGAGGATTTGAACTGCTTTGCGGAGCAGCAGTTATAAGCCAGATCTTTCTTGTGGTATTTTTCTTTTGGTCTCTTTTAGTAACGTAATCTTTAAGATGCTGTGTTCTGCAAACTTTTTCAAACTGCAGTGCACTCGTAACTGGATAAATAGAAAAGAGGAAGTTGAATTTTAATTTCTGTTAAAAAGGTGTTTCTGTTTCCTTTTACTTAAAGGTTCAAAACTCTTGCAAAAATCCAGTCAATGAGCATATTTTGCCACAGCCTTGCAAGCTGCCTTGTTGGTTTGCTTATGGTTGTGTATTTTATGATGCATAGTTAATACAGCTATGTAAGAAAACAGTTTCAATGTGGGGGCATGGGTAAGGGCAAGCTGGCTGCCTCATTATTACAAATCACGTTAATCTCTTAGTTGATTTATTAGAAGTATGATATAGAATGGACTTAAGTAGTAATCCATAAATGTTTTGTATATTTCATGTATATCATGAATGGATAAATTCACTTTGGCTGCCACAAAATCCTGGTTGACAAACTGGTAAGAGATGGCTGGAGCAGAGGTGGAAAACTGCCTGAACTGCCAAGCTCAAAAGGTGGTAGCGGCTCAGGGCTGACCTGGCAGCTGGGCACACGTACGGTTCTTCAGGGGGCAAAGCTGAGTCCGGTCTCATTCAATAAACCACCCAGCTGGCTGGGCTGCGTGCAGCACCACGCGCTTTACAGCTGACTCCAGACTGGAAAAGGGATAGATGTGTCAGAACGAAAATCATCGCTGAGAGATATTTCCGTGACTTGGAAGATGGGTCTGACAAGTGCATGGAGTTCAACAAAGATAAATATAAAGCCCTGCACCTGGGACAATAATCCAAGCCAGCAGTGTGGGCAGGATTCTGCCTGACTAGGTGTAGCCCTGCTGCAAAGGACCTGGGTGTCACAGTGGATCACAAGCTAGACAGGAACAGCAGCGTGTCCCTGCAGCGATGAAGGCAGGCTGTGTCTTGGGCTGTGCCAACAGGTGTTTAGCCAGCAAATTGGTGATGTAATTATTCTGCTCTGCCTGGTGCTTTTTAGAGCACATCTGGAATATTGCGTCCAGTTTTCCTCAGTTCATAAGATGCATTGAAAAGCTGGAGGGAGTCTAGCAGAAGGCAGCCAAGACAGCTAGAATATGTCATGTAGGGAAAGGCTGCAAGAAACTGAGGAACAGGGTTTGCTCAGCCTAGAGAAGAGAGGGGATCTGATTAGTCTTCCAATACTCAGAAGTTGTACAGAAGGTGGAGGTGCTCTGTTCACAAGGTGACAGAACAAGAGGCAATGGACGCAATCAGCTTCAGGGGAAACTTGTCTGGATAGAAGAACAAAACCCAAACACCTTCACCATAAGAGCTATTAAAGACTGGAATACATTCAGAATCTCCCATGCTGGGAATATTTAAGACTTGACAGGGCCCCACAAAACAGAATTTAAGGCCTTGTTTTCAATGAAAAATTATACCAGATGACCTCCAGGGGTCCCTTCCAACCTAGACTTTTCTATGAATCAGTAGCAGTTACTGACACAACCTATCAGTCTCGGACACAACCTATCTGAAACTCTTCAGTGAAGGGGAACACTTTCAGAGAATGGAGGTCTTAAAGCAGATGTTAATTACCTGGCACAATGTTCTAAAATCGGAGCATTTCATCAAATCTTGTTAGTGTTTTATGAAGGAAATGGTATCAAATGGTGTGGACAGATAGGAATTTAATTCAAGTAGGTGATTGGTGGGCTTAGCAATGATGAGTTGAAATTAAAAAAGGAAGAGCTGAATATGCATTTCAGGACAAATTATGTATTTATTGCAGGCCTACTGTCTTCCTCGAGGACATGGTAAAAGGAGTATTGCTTTGCATGTTTAGAATTATCTTAAAGAAGGCAGTAGATGATGAAGAGGAGGGAGCAAGGTTTCGCTGGGAGAGAAATACACCTACTGCAACAAGACCTGAGGTTGTCCTGGTAACAGCACTTGTGTGGAACTAGGGAGGGTGAATCGCTGTCCAGTCTTAAGGTTAACCTGTTCGAATGCCAGTATGCTGCTGTGGAGAAAGAATTCCATATATCATTTTTTCTGGTACTAAAACTGAAAAAAGTGATTCCTAATTGCCAGAGTTTCTCTAAATTGAAGGGGTATTGTTATTCTTTTCCAGCAGTGACATGACCCTGGGTAATGTGTGAGCTGAGCTACTGTATAGATGGAGGCACATAGCAATGAACACTGCTGTCCGTGAATTTAGCTTGCCTCTAGTTCTTAAACACTTGTTTATTTTGTAAAAATTCTGTGTTCCAAAGGCTGAGAACTGCATGATGAAATCCAGTAAAAAGAAGCAACCTGTGGGTAAACAATTAATTTCAAAATTAAGTAAAGGATTAATAAAGGAGCTTGAAGTGGGGTTTTTTGGGTTTTTTCTCAGCTCTAAAGCCAAAGATTTCAAATTGGTATGTTTTGATTTTGAGTACCACTTGCATGATGCTCTACTGCTCTGATGTTTAGGTGTAGTAGGAAACCATAGTTCTCCTTGTCGTGAGAGAATCAGAAATTTTTAAAACTGAAGGATCAGGTTGCATATCACCTTGGTCTATTCAAATACACATAAAATGCTCTTTCTGGAATTTTCTATACCATAATTCATGTTTACTTATATACAAGGTTATTGAATTACAACTTTTAAAATACGTAGACTACTCTTTTGTCACATATACTTGATATCATCTATTCCTATTTAGTTCTTTTCTAAGACTACTTTTGTTTCTAAATCTATTATTTGTTTAGCTAACAAAATTTTCATGAGATTATTAGGCACCTTTTCCTATTGGAGTGGTACCTTGCTTTGCCTTAAATAGTTTTGCCCAGTAGATTGTAATTAATTCTTTTTCTAATTTATCTTTTTGCTCTAACTATGTATTTGAGTGTCTGAAAATTGTTGAACAAGTTGGTGTGTTCTTCAGTTTCCCTTCACGTGTTAAAAATCAGAAAAATAGTGTCATACCATTTTAACAAGTCTTACCTTGTCAGAAATGAAAGGGGATAGTTTACTTGTGTTTTGATTCCTCCAGAATTTTCTCTAGATGGAGATTTTTAGCTATTTTCTGTGAGTGTAGCTAGTTGTAGCTAGAGAAAGCTGAATATAATTAAATAATATTCAATTGATTAATTGAACAGGCATATGAATCCTGTGTCCAGAAAAACCTCATAAGTGTTGAGATCATACTTCAGTTTAATCTGAAGTAACAGTTAAACTAACGTGTTTTATGATGCACAGAGTAAAATGTTCCATTCTTTCTGACCTGGTAGTGTTCCTGAAATTTTATGGTTTTTTAAATTTACTTCTTGGGATATTGCTTCTTTCGTTTTCTGTTAGCCAGAGCTAAAACATAGACTCTCACCAGAAGCCTGGAAATGCAAGAAGGATTTTGCTTAAAAAGAATCACTTACGGTTGATGGACCTCAGAAGAATTCTTTTCCCAGCAACTTGAATCTACTGCTTTCCAGATAGATTAAGTCTTGGATGTTTGCTCTGCTCACTGAATTTCTGAAAGACCTAGCAATTATCTGGTTTTGGGAGGGGAGGCAGTGAGGGTCGACTCCTCTTAGTTATTGATCTTATTTAGGAAAAAATAGTTCTTGTACATGACAGTGTTCATGGAAGAGCACGCATTGAAAGCAGTTGTGTTAGTCACTGCTGCTAAGTTAGCACAGAAGGTTCCCACGTTGAATCAGGGAGATGTCAGCTGCATGTCTGGGTATTTTTAGTGTGTTTCTTAGGTTCTAATTAGCGATGTCTTAAAACACAGTTAAAATTCAGAAGATTCCCGGACTAACTGTTTATCTTATCTTCATAGTGAATGAGAATAGCAAATGTTTCTCAGTAGAAAAAAAGCATGTATTGGATTCCCCTGTTAGAAACAATCTTTTCTTCTAATGATGTAGGTCAGCTTCTGTAAAGCTAAAAAGATTTGTGACAGCAGTTCTTGAAAGGGTCACTGTGCTCTAATGATGTCAGGATTTGGATGTGTGTTGATCTTTAAAGAAACTAAGGCTGTTTCTGTAGCCTTTGGGAAAGCACGTACAGCTCTGCTAACTACCACAGAATTCAACTGTATGGGGCTTCGTTAACATTGTGTGACCTAATTATTCTATGCATACATGGGCCACAAACATTTGATACTTTGTTTTGAGTTCAACCTATGGGAAATCGCTTTTAAGCTTTTTTAAGTTGAAGTGATTACATAGCCAACGTATGCCCAAATTTGATTTTTATATTCTGATATTCTTCTTGAATTTTGGAGAGCAGATGTTAACTATTTGGGCAGGCAGAGATTCCTTTCTCCATACTTTCCTTATTTTGGGTTGCTCAGGGGTAAGTGCTTTGTTTAAGGTTTGCATTTCAATATGCTGCTAGTAAGTCTATAGCTATTTTTGGTAGGCTTAATTACGTGTTACCGAGGAGAGAGATTCCAGTGGCAGTTAACGAAAAAACATCTTTCATCTCCACAGGCACCCTGAATTTAGAAAGTAGAACAAGGAGAGTCTTGTACATATGTATACTGACGGGATCATTAAAGGGAACCGACGCTATTACTGTTTGTGCGGTGACTGGAGTTCATTTCACATGGGAGGTGACCAAGCCTGACTATGTGAGATCTCTCCAGCTCATAACTAGTTCCTGTTGTTTATATAGATCCACAAAGAGAGTATTCCTATAAAATGTGTACATTTTTACTTTTCTTATCAGTCTGAATAAATTGTTTGATAACAAGCAGTCTTGGGAGGCAGTTCTCAAGGTGAACATGGCATTCATTGGCAGAAGCAGAGAAGAAGTTCATACAACTGCTTCGTGCATTCTGTTGCTGGTCTCTGGCCATGTAGGAGGCTTAATTCTCAGATTTGTTTTTCTGCTGTCTTCCAAGAGAAATGAAATGTCATTGCTTAAAACTCATGTTTTGAGAATAAAATGTGCAGCCTCCCAAAATACTGTATTGACTGAGTAGTTCACCCACCTTAAGCCAGATTTGTAAAGAATTCAAGCCAATTAAATTGGCTCAGATATTGCTTCTTCAAGACTCCTCCATTCCAGAGCTAGAATCAGTGTCAAGTGTTCCTGTTGGATTTCTGGGAACTACATAAAACCCAAACAAACAACTGTTTCCTTCACTAATAGCAATAGACTTTCACTTATCACTGTCTTAGGGTTAGATTTTAAAGCCCTCTGTGACTTGCAAATATTTCATTTTTGGATTTGAAAAATAGTATGTAGTTTAAGTAACCAAATAACAAAAGCACATTGGCAATGCAGGATACTTCACAGCTTGGCACAGAGTGTTGCTTTTTTTTTTTTTAACATGGTGACATGTGCAGAGATTCTCAGACAAAAATGAATCATGAATCACATGGGGTTTTTTTTATTTACAGAAAGCATTGGGGAAAAACAGAGCTGCAAAATAACGAAAGATGTTTCCCACAGGACAAACAGAGGAAAGTATGTTAGGGTTGTCTTCGGCAGAAGATTCTTAAAGTACTGTGGAAGTTTCTGCTGGCCTATAGCACAGCTTCTCTTGAGGGCCAGTCTGAGCAGATGCATACCGTCAGTTCCACGCGGCCAAGAGCTTGCCCAGCCTGCAATGATAGGACCTGTTGAGGAGCAGGGTGAGAGTTCAAATGTTTACACTGCATCTGGTTGTGCAAAACTTTTTTTTTTTGCCTGTGAGTTATCAGCATACAATTAAAACCTGAACTACTAGAAAATTACTAAAATGTGAGAAACAGCTCGTTAAGTGAGTCATATCTTTAATGCAGCTCTCGAGGATGAAGAGTAATACAGTAATGTGCAAGAAAGAATACATGTGTTACACTGAAGTGAAAGTGAATTAGTCAGTGCTGCGGAAGATCCTGAGTATCTGCAGCATAACTAAAATTTAAAATGCAGTCACAGATTCACTTCTTATTCAAGCATCAAAAATTCAAGCCTTGTGGTTTCTGCAGGTAGCAAAACCTGATTTTGGATTCAAACAGACATAAACACTATTTCTGTCAAAAATTTACTCATGCAAGAATGTCCATCTTTAATTCAATCAAATGTCTGAGAGAGTTCCTATACGTATTTTTCTTGGGGTACTTTTCACTATCTCAGGTTGCCAGTGTTTTATTTCAGCACCTTCCTTTACTTCATTTTTTTCCCTTTCTTTCTCCTTAGTTTATTGCAAACTTCAGTATCCTTTCAGAATGTCACTCTTAAATATTTATTTTTTTCCCTTTCATTTTCTCCAAACTCTGATAAATCCAGCCTGACCTCCCGCTCCCACATCTTGTGCTGTAGATTTTGGCGATGTTCACCTTGCCCTGCTGCAGTTGCCCCCAGGGCTTTCTGCGCTGCGTGAGGCAACCCTGAGACTGGGTGTGAGGCGCTTAGGGCTGAGCCTGGCATTCCCCAGCACGGACCATCCCCGCTCCATCTGCGGCCCCATCCCCGCTCATCAGGTCACTGATATAAAAGGGAAGGCAAAAGAAATGGGCAGCTGCTGTTTTGTGCCTGAAAGCAATTGTTGGCTCTTCTCCACCTTCTGATTATTCTGATGTAAATATTACAGTCTCCTTTCTCGTAGCTGCAGGCCCTTTCGGAAGGGTGAGCAATGAAGTGCAGGTGGAATGTTCCTGAGGTTTCTCATGCCTTCGCTCAGGACAGTTGTCAGGAATCGGGCAAGTAAATGACAATAGGGAGGCATTTTACAGAAGATCCCCAGTGGCCTGCTCATGAACATGAGAATAACGCTTGTACTATGGAAAAATACTCAGTTCGTTTAGCCAAAATATACCACCGTGTTATCTAGATATACCTTTAATAACATAAAACCTCAAGCATGTGAGGGTGGTTATTGCCTGTGTGCTGTGTTAGAGAAACATAGCCTTTGTATTTGTGGGTGGGTTTCAGTTACAGGTTTTAACCCTGACTTTGTAGATCTGATTGATGAGACAATGTCTATAGCCTTTAGTATCGTGAAACTCCCCAAAGTGACTTGCTTGTAGATTGTGAAGTGTTCTGTGGAATTTCAGGTTTTTGTAATGTTCTGGCCATGGAATAATGACAGCAATTCTCCCTCCCCTCCCCCCAGTTTAAATGTCAATACTGTACTTACTATATATGAACAGCATCATGTGATGATTTTTTTGTTAACAACAACAGGAATATAATTTTGCCTTTTTTTTCTTGTGGTCAGTCCATGTAGCTCTTATTACAGCATGTGATTTAATAATTGAAATGGTTCTCCTCCTAAAGTTCCTTTTCCTCACCTAATTTTAATTTGGAGTGATCAAATATATTGAGCATTAAGAAGTTGCGAGAAAAGTATATTCTCTCATTCTAGCTTTATACAAGCAGTCCTATCCTTGGGTTTTTCAAAACTCAAACAACAAAAAAACCCTGAACTCTTTAAACACAGAATCTAATATTCTGAATCTCATTTGTTTCCTTTATTCATAGGGATATTGCATGACTTAATTAAAACTTTTTTTACTGCCCAAGAATATGTTCTTCATTGTAAGTGTAACCCAGGTGTATGTGGAAGTAGCTTTATGGCCGGGAGCTCGCTCGGAGCCAGCGACAGGGTTTGTGCTGCTGTGCCGCGCTGCAAGGCGTCGCGTGTGACTCACGTATACGTGCGTTCACTTGCTCTCTCTTTACTGATCTGAAAACGGGCTATTTGTTCTCATGCTTATGTATTGTATACTGTTACTGAAATACTGTGAATTTTTCTTTAATAAGTGCAAAACATAACCTTGTCCTGCGAGATTGTCTAGAGAGAAATCTCTCCGGAACTGGTAATATCCTCAGGAGAAGCAGATTTCAGTATCAAGTGAATATGTGCTGTAGTTTAATGGGCATCTTAAATGTAAATAAAGTTGTCTTCAGATCTGATTTTTGCCTTCAGTTGCCAAATGTCTGGCTGAGTAATTTATCTTAAAATTTGGTATGCTCAAAAGGAACTTGAAAAGAGTAATCAGTGCAGCTTTGCAGTTGTTGATTTCTGCATTTACCCAATTTGACTACAAGAGCTGTGTAAAGTGAAATGATCTGTTTCTATAGCAACATACACAGTCTGGAAGAGCTTCCATGGTGTACAGATTATACTGAATCCTTAAAAACAAACATAAGTTAAAGATGAGAGATAAACTTAAAAAAAAAAAAGAATGTGAAGAATATGGGTTCTGAGACAACCCATATAAAAGCACTAGGAGGATGTACCTCCTGTCAGGCATGGGGATGCCCTTATTAAGGTGCCCTTGCTTGTTTCTTGGCAAAATTTCTGGAATCTCAAAGCTTGTCTAACCTCACTGCACAGTTTGCCAAGCAGCTGAGGTTGTGGCAGTGGCAGCGTGTCTGACTCAGCGAGGTTACAGCACGAACCGTATATTTAAACAGTGAAGTGTTGGCAAGAGAGTGTTTTTGTAGAGAAATAGGAAAAGACTCTTTGCTTGTTTGTGTGTGTGGTTTCGGTTTTGCTGCTTTTTTTATTTTTTTTTAATAAGTCAGACTTCTACTTTCCATATATTTGTCGGAGACTGAGCCTTGAAGTTCAAAGCAGGAGTAAGGTGGTCATTTCTTCTTACACTCATGGTTGTTTTTTTTTTTTAGTTGAGAGAAGAAACTAATCCTTCTTGAGAGATGAACTCAGAGTGCTTATGGGTAGTAGGCTTTCCTGGTGAATGCAGTTGCAACAAAAACAGCCAGGAAAGTCTCACTCCTGTCTCATGTGCCCCTTCGCAGAACAACATCAATGGAGAATTAACCTGATGAAGCCAAAAGAGAAAGGGCTGGAAAGGCTCTTATTTGGAAAGAGCACAAAGCCAGAACTTCAGATAGAAATAAGCAGAAATACAGGTATTGCTGATAAATGAAGAATGATGGTTTTGTGTTAATTCCATTGCTGAAGTTTAATATAAATGCTGCAGTACAATTCCTAGTTGCCAAAATTACCGCTTGTGTTGAAAGTCCATGGTAACAACTTCAGCAGTACAATGTCCTAGATGAGAAAGATAAAGCGTGGTTAACCATTCAGAAACTGAGAGAAGACAAGGGTATTTGCATTTATTAATCTCCAGTTTGATATGTACACATGATAAAAGAGGTTATAATAGGATACAAGTTTCGTCAACACGTAAGAGGAGAAAGCCAAAGTTCGGTATTAAACAAGGCTATAATTTGATGGTGGAGGTGCACTGGATTAACAGTTCTCTGCTTATTGATGGAGGGAGGCCTTGCGACTTGCTTGTTCTCATTTGTTCCTTCCTGTGATCCCACCCCTCTCTTCCCCTCTGCACCCACCTCTTGGGGTTGCCTGAAGGCGAGGTAGGCTGAGTCAGCTGTCACCTGGCAAACAGCATGCTCTGAATCTCCCCGTCACTGCTTCCATCAGCAGACAAGCACCAGGCAGCCCTCAGGCGAGCAGTAGCTGAATGTGTTTGGGACTAGGAAAGCAGTAGGGATGGGAGAGAAAACCAGCCTTCCTCTTTCAGGGCAGCAAGGAGGTTTTCTGTTTACTCTAGGAAAAGAATTCCGGATCCGTCTGGGGTTTCATGTACGTCTGTAACAATCTTGATCTTACGAAGACGTGGATGCTTAGAAACAAATGCATAGATAATTTCTTGCTTAGAACTTGTAAAGGAAATTTTATAAATTAGTATAACTCAGAAATCTGGTAGTTTTTCCTGAGATCTTCAATAGCTCTCTAATAGTCTTAAGCCCTATGGAAGAATCCTTCAGAGTTTGAGATGTGTTCGTGACTGCTTCTAATATGGTCCTGACAGTTAAAATCTTTCCTTGTGTATAGCATTTATAAGGACCATAATTTATGACTGCCTGCAGTAGCTGAATAACATATGGTAATGTCAAAACAGACTTCATCTTGACTGTCCTTGCCATTTGAGTGGTGAGGGTGGATTACCTTGGATAATAGAAGTATAAAATCCTATTATAGTGCAACTTCTCCTTCTGTCTCCTTTTTCCTTCTGTTACCTTGTATATCTTGCTTTCCCTGGCTAGACAACCACCTGCATTTTAATGGACTTTCTGTTTAAGCTAATTCAGTACTTTGAGAATAACATTAGTGCTCCCTGTCTTAAAACACATGATTTTAAATTGCATGTTAAAATTTTAAAAATGCAATTTAAAATTGTGTGTTTAAATTAGGGGGAAGTAACCTGTCCCTTGTTGCACAATCCAGAAGTTCTCTTCTTCTGTCTCTTTCTCATTCTAATGAGAAAATGAAGGCAGGTTTTGTATTATGAAATTTTCGCTCTTATTTGCATTTTAATTTTATTGTAATTCTTACTAACAGGTAAGGCTCCAAATATATTTTTTTTTAAAAAAAATTATAGTTTGTGATTTCTAGTAATTTATCCTGGTATCATATCCAGCTTACACAGATATAAAGATTTCTCTGTCCACAGCAGAACTTTCCAGGAAATAAAAGCCTAAACACGAAGCCAAACTGTAAAGCTCGAGATTTTTTTTAACAACTAGAAACATATATCTGTTACAGGATAGATGCCAGGGTTAGGTTAGAAAATCACTTGGGTTGGGAAATTTCAACTTTCCTATTAATAATTTCTCTACAATATTACTTTTTTATGCATACACCTTCTTCTAAATAGGACAAATATTACTGTACACTAGAAATCAGACGTTTGCTTTCTCCTTGACTCCTGTGTATAAGCCTCGGACAGTACTAAATACTGTACCAACATCCAGAGGCGTGCTGGTTATGCTGTCAGTCAATGTGCTCATGCATCATTCGGAAGGATTCCTTTTAAGAGCGGGCAAATAGGTTTTAAATATGACAGGAGCATGGGTTTGGGTTTGTGTTTTTTTTTGGAGAGGGCTGTTTTCCCACATCCGTTACTTCCCAGGAATTCTGATGTATACAGCAGGACGATGTGCCTGGTTCTGAGTAACTATTAGAACTCTGTTTGTAAAACTATCCTTAATATATGACCTTGAAAAAGAAGTTACTTTTCCGTTTCCAAACAGGGTTGGGAAACATCTGTAACACTTGGCTTTTGTTTGCCCCAGATACGAAGGGCAGCGGAACTAAATAGCTCTGCTTACCCATGGCGTTCCTCCAAACAAGGTGTGGCGAGAAAATGCGCTCTCATTAGAGAAGGCTTTCTCAAACTCTTGATGTAAACAGAGCTGACCTCTAAATGACGCTTTATTCTGCATGGTATGGCATTGAAAGGTTTGGCCAAAGACGAGTTACCTTGTACAGGATTCAGCAAAGGGATTATTACTGAAGCATTTCTGAGTATGCATAGAGTTCTTGGCTTACTAAATTCATAGCATTGTGTCTGAAAACCCACAACCACATCCTTGAAACCCCAGTGCTTTTTCTATCCTCCTCTTCTGTGTTCATCACTTGTGCTTTCTTCTGCTGATGCTTGACATGTATTTAATTTATCTTGTTTGATGTGTCAGACAGTAAAAGCATTAAAAATGTCTTGCATGCTAGAATAAATGTATTTTCCATTGTGCATCACTTTGATTATTTTTCCAAGTATACTGTGACAAGAGAGTACTGTAAGGCAAAATAGAAAAAAAAAGAACATTCTCTTGAAATGTTTCAAGTAACTTGCACTGCTTCTGTAGGAAACTTTTGTGCATTCCTATACAGGTTTGCAAACATGTATCTCAGGCTACACAGATCAGTAGGCAACAGTAAATATTTTGGTGCACAGGTGATATTCAACTGTTTATAACCAGTGTGAAACAAATCCCAGTGTTGTAGAAATTCAAGCAGCACTCTGGCCGCTCCATAAAATCCACAGAAAAAGACCGTAAAGGTTGTACCTGGTAAATTTGAATTGTGAAGTGGTGGAACAGAGTATAGAAACGCTTAAAATGTAATAGATAAGAATGTAAAACTGAGTGTTTGGAGATGAGCACACTCTAAGTTTCTCTCAGTAAACAGACAATTTAACAGAAACATGTTTTGCATACTTGGTACAAGCTCTATCTAAATATTATAGTGTCTTTGGGGAAGATCAGAATAGACTATAAACTACTGCAAGATAATGAAGAAACTAAAGATCTGTTTGCCTTAGCTTTTTTGGAGTGAAATGAGAGACTGGTATCGCTGTCAACTCTTTCTAGATACATCAAACATGGTTGAAATGTCTGTGTGGGAAAGAACTTGGGTTTGATACAAAGATGTTGGAGGCATTACAATTGAAACTAATTAGTTCATGTAATATGATCGGGCTTGTTTAGATAAGTTCAGAAGTATCTTTCATTCTTATTTAATACTGTCTGTAGCCTTTAAGCAGTTGTAATAGCCTCCTTATGCACATGAGTGTGAGCCAACAAGAGGCTCCTGCATGTGTATAACCACTAACAGGGTATATGAAGAGCTGGTCACAGAAACACTCTTTCATTCTGCAAAACTTTAGGAAGAGAAAAGAAAGAAATCCCTATTGTTCATTGGGATGACAGTAAGACTTCTCAAAACATTTTTGGGAAGAGTAAGAAAATACAGGATGTATTTACTGAATGCAGCAAATGCCCTGAAATATTAAGAGCTGTGTTGTCTCCAGAAACAGTGGTTCTCCCATTATACTGAATGACAGCCTTTACAGCCGAGAGCTTGTCTAGTTCTGGGGGAGGCTTCCATAAGCTGTGCCTTCTGGAGCGGTGTAACTATGGGTAAGTCTTTGTATTGCCAAGATTCTAATTTCTGAATCACGACTATTTGCACAAGATGGGACACAGGCATTAGGACAGAGCTGGCCACAGAGCAGGCCGTGGGCCAGGCCTTTGCCTTGGAGATGGGACAGTGGCAGAACAGGGACTCAAAGCGGTGGGTTTCACACTGTAGCCAATTGTCACGGCCAACAGACTAATGAGTTTGTTTTGGCAAATTCCAGACCATGTCTAATTAAAACTTTCTCTGAACAGTCCTGAAATGCTTTTCTACTGCTTTTCTTTGAATGTCATTTTTGATATCAATTAAACAGTTTAAGAGGCTTCCTCATACGCGTTTCCAGCTGACTGACTGCCCTGCTCTTGGTTCAGGTCATCTGCTGGGTCACCGACCTGCAGTGAGAGTCTTCTCCAAGGGGCTGCTCAGAGCTCCCGCTCCCGAGCGAGCTCTCTGCCTGCAGCCAGCGCTTCCCTTCTGCCTGTCCCCAGCCTGGGTGGCTCATTTCACGTGCGTTTTTTACATCTAATTTGCAGTAATGGTGAACATATACCCATGTGGAAACATTGAGTATTTTCCCCATAAGTGAAATAGCAGAAATCTGGATGTGCAAAATGCCTTGTATTTTACTGCACACATGTGCTTTTCACTGCTTAATTAAGGTGTAGTGCAGAGCTCCTGATGAAAAGTTGTAATTAAAGAGTTTACCTTAAAACAGTGTGCTGGGCGTAGTAGTTGGCATTCATTATTTCTGTATGGTTAAAAGTATCGGACAAAACGGAGTGTTTTGAATGCTTCTTTTAGTATTGCATCACTTACTTTGGAGAACTGAAGTAGTATTGTCTTTTGCCTGCACAGCTCTTCTGTGGCAGAGGCATGGCTGTAGGCATTGGCAATCCTGTAGCAGTATGTCCTGCAGAAACACAGCAGAACAGCCAAGCTAGAGCTTTCTGGGGAGAACCTTTCCTGAAAGGAAAGTCTAAAGAAATCCGTGCGGCTTTTTTGCCTGAGTGGTAAATATAATCAAGTCAAAATGTAGAGGAAGCGGCAGTAAAAGCAGCAGTACCTCATACTGATGCTAAATAGATATGCTTTTTAGCTATGCCTTCCAAAGAAAATAAAGTCAGATGAATGTTAAGAGGTAGTTGACTGAGGTACAAAAAGTACTGTCAAATAGCAAAAATAAATCTTAGTCTAGTTATTGAAGATCAATTTAGAAGAAATCTATGGGTGGACCGCGTGTCTGTCCTTGCCTCAGCAGAGCATTCTGAAGGTTAGTACCCAGACCTCAACCCTTCTATTAACATGTTCCTTTTCTCATCTAATGAACAGTAAAGCGGAGTTTGTTCTGCCTTTCCCAGAACTCCTCCTGCTCAAACTTCTTTGGCTTGCTTACAGGATTATCCAGAAACACTCTTCAATGGAGCCGGTGCGAGGCATCTGATTCAGTAGCGGTATGAGCCAGATATCCCTGTATTTTTGGAGACAGCCCCAGTGCCTGGCTGCAAGCTCCTGTTTTCTGCTTCGGGGCATAAACTGATTACTGCTGAAATCAGAAAGGAATGCCGTCTTCTGAATCTCTGCCCACTGCTACAGGGAAACGAACTGGACAGATACAACCTGGCAAAGCGTATTTCTCTATCACTAGATTCTAATTTTGCTGTTAACGTAAAGTTTGTTCTGGATGTAATTGCAAATTGACAAGTATAAATTCATCCTAATTGCATTTCATAAGACTCCTTAATCTTCATAAAGACACTAAGTCTGCACAATGTCTCAGTGTCAGCAGCAGTGACTCATCGAGAGGAGGAAAATACAGAACTCTAGGTCCTTCTGGTGCTCTGTGAAAAACTAAATGGATCTAACAAGCTACTGGATTTTTAATTTCAAAATCAGTCTCCTTTGCAGGGCACTTCAAAAACCTGCTGTTTCATTCTGACATTAGATGTGGAAATAACTTATAATGCAGTTCTAAAAATATTTGGAAAACTTTTGTTGGTTATTTTGATAGCTGAAGATCAGGGGTTTTCCCAGCAGTCCTATAGTACATTTAGTTGTAGGAAAAGAAAATGAGTATTTTGAAGAGAAGAAACTATGTGCATAAGGGGAAAGAATGCAGAAGTCAGTGCAGGTAAGATAGCAGGATTTATAATAAATCAGTTCTGACAATTTCATTATGTTACTTCTGAAAGTGTTTCTTTTCACTAAAATGATTCAAGAGGAAACTTCCTGCAGATTAAAATGATCTTCCTAGATTCATTGATCGCTTAAATGAGCGAAACAATAAAAGGTACATAAGATAAAATGTTTTTTGGGACTATATTGCAGATTCTTAGAGAGCACATGTAGTCATGCGAGATGGATATTTCGTTACGGCTCTGAAGGCAGCCGTTACTATCGGGGATGGCTCTTCCAGGGAGGCGCGGTGCAGTGCTAAGCCAGCGTTCCCCGAGTCGCTTCACTGGACGTTCCTGTAAGCTTGCATTACTTAGGCGTCCTGCCTGGGGTTAACTGGCCTGTTACCTCAGGGAGTGGGATAGTGAAGAGCATCATGAAAGCTGAGAAAACTGTTAAAAAATGGTTCCAAACAAGCTTGCAGCTGGTTCTGTTGGGCTGGATTCTTCCTTTTGCCTAGTTACTACTGGCCTTTTTGTCCTTCTGGAACTGCTATTTAAGGACATCCTTGTACCCTGCTGGCACCTTGGGCAGGACTCGGGAAGGTGCCAGCTACCACGCTGAGTCACAGCTTTTAGCAAGTGTACGGGCACCTTAGATGGTAAACAAGTAGATCCACTTTATAATGAACTAGTGCAGCAGTTTTGCCTGGACTTAAACCACAAATTGAATTTTTTTTCCCACCTAGAATGAGGAAAGCAAACATGCATTTCAAGAGGGACGCTTCAAAAAAGGCTGATCCCCTGGATGGAGGGGATGTCTCTTTCAGTGACTAAAGGACACTGCTGCCTGGCCCAAATGTAAGTAGAGGCTTTAAAAAAAAATATTTTTTTTGTTTGGGCTGACCCACACTGGTGCATATTTATCACACAAAGCCCGAGAGACATTCCCCCAGTGGCTGTGCTGCTCCCTCTGGACTGGCAGAAGGCAAGGCCATTGCTCACCTGCTTTTGGAGAATTTATCTTGTGCTTGGCACTGCGCAGACTGCAAGTTCACAGCTTCCACCACCTTGAGTGCAAGCAGAGATCACCATTTACTAAGGTATCTATAGAAGAGATTAAACTGGAGTCAGAAATACAGGTTCTGCTCTTCCACCATTCCTGTCAGTAACATAGGAATAACAGTGTTGTGCTAAATTACAGCATTTCTCTAAATATCTAAGAGGGAAAAAATCTGAAGTATTCCCATAGGGTGTTTTTGAAAAGTGCTGGATAAATGCAGTAAATGACAAGGCTGTGTGTCCTTTTCCAGAAAGCCTTATCACAGCAGTTAGAAGGTTATTTAATTGAAGTGCTGATATTAATTCATTAGCCATAATTTGTTTGTGGCTCAAAGTTAGTATACTCCAGTAAAAAAATAAAATAGGATTTGTAAATTGAAATCCTGCTTAATGACTTAGTGTTTCTGAAGTTAGGAAGATTGTTACTTGGAACCTGGGCTACTAACCTGGCTTCACCAAGTTAACGATTTGCCCGAAATGAAGTGTGGAAGACTTTCTTCATAGTGTATATTCAGCACTCGTCTGTTTTGTGATCTGAATAATCTTCTGTCCGTCAGTCACCTACAGTACAGAAAGGAAAGCTGACCGGCAGCCTTTTGCAACCAGCTGGGTGAGATGGGATAGAAACAATATTCTTGCTTTCATCTGACAAGCCGTGTGATTGACAGTGAAAACTTGGCTCTGAAGCCTGAGCCAACGCTGTATGTGGGGCCAAGAAGCATGCAGGAGCTTTACAGAATCGCTTATAACAGTTAAAAAAAAAAAATTAAAAAAGAAAGGTATTCTAATATTCTAAGGTTTAAGGGGACCAGCCACACTTCTGAAAGGAATTATTACAAATCACTTACAGCCAAGTTCCTGCGTAGATGTACTGACTGTTGTGAAGGGTGTAGTTATACAGGGAATCATGGATTTGGGTTTAAGGGTGTTTAGAGCAATGGAATCAAGCATACATTAAAATTTTTACCTGCGTGATATAATCAAGTTAGTCTATCAAAATTTCAAGCAAAACAAAACAGTGCGCTATAAGTAGCTATGGTTTTTGCATGCCGCATTTTGCAACATAAATATGCTGCTTGGAGACAGGCCTGTGAGAAGATGCAGAAGGAGTATTTTGCTTCCAATCTAAGTGCTGCTGGTTTCCCTTTGCATGTTTCCTTTATGAAGTACCAATTAGGATGTCAGCACATGGTTTTGCTCTTTGAACATAGAAAATATAACACTTAACACTGGGGATTCAAGATCTTAATTCAGGTCCCTGTTGTGTATAATTTGGAATACAGTCTCCGATGACATGATCACATTTGCTTGCTCTTGCTCTCTTGCACACTCTTATTTTCTTTTTTCTCCTCCCCTCCTCCAGAATGCCTCCACCTCACCGAGAGCACAGACAGCTTGGACAAGATGAGTCAGAGCTGTTCAGTAAACAGAGACTATTAAATTTCTCCTTCCTATGCTAAAAAAAGTTATATCACCTATGCCTAAACAGACATCATTTTGAAATTGTAGAAGTGGTTTTCGAGAGGATCTTAAGCCTGCTCTATTATAGCTTAATATGCTGTATGTTGCTGGAAAACACTGAGAGCTTAAAAAAAACCAAACAAACAAAAAAAAAAAACCCCAAAAAAAAACCAAACCTGCTTGGACAGACTGATAAAAACATTATAAAAATGGTGAGTCATACAGGCCATTAATTAAAAAAGCCCCAAGGGGATATCGTTAAGACACAATTGCCTTATTATGGGCAGAAGAAAAATTGGGCTAAAATTACTTCAAAAGGTAGTGGCTGAAGTAAGCAATTGTGAAAAGCAAAGGGCTGAATCCCACCTTTTTATGGTCACAGGTGTTTTGATTTAATATAGCATGAAAATATTTGTTTAGCTTAGTCTAAACACTTATATGACACATTTATTTTTTAGAATGCTTGAGCCTCTTTGGCATTCTTTTACACTGGCATATGGAACGATAAATGTGCCACAGTTTCTCAATTCTGCCCTTTACATTCTAATTAAAGGAGAAACAACCCACTTATCTGACTGTTTTCCAGAAGGAGGGATGATGAAATTTATGATAGTTTGTGAGTTGGAACCTTCTCCCACTTCCCCTGCACAAGACCTTAGAGAACAGAATCTATTTCATAACTATCTGGTAGAGGTAGGAATCTTTTAATGAGAGAAGCTTGACATAAAAATATCACAGTTTACTGGCTATCCTGAGTCAGGGTAAACAATGAAAGATTTATTATGTTCTCTAGTAACAGTGGTATTTTGGATGAGCAAAAAAAAATCAGCCTCTTTGTCTCATGGGCTAGTTTGACATGGGGATAGTCACTCTAATTGAAATTAATTTTCCCAGTTTGTTTCAGAATTTTATATGGAAAAAAATATTTTCGTATTCCTAAAAGAAATCCTTCATGTGTCACTTCAGTTTATCATTCAATCGCAGTGGGAGGCATCCCGGGTGTGCCTGTTCCAATGCTTTTTGGTAATTGTATTCATGAGACTGAGTGCCCCCAGTCTCTCTTCTGGGTGCTGCTTCTGTTTGTATGAACTTTATGCTTATGCAGGTACAGCAGAACACACGGAAGAAGCCAAACTAGTGCTAAAAGAGGCAGTGGCAGGACCAACAGCAGCATAAGCAGCTCTAGCAAGCCGCATGGAGTCCTGCGTGGTGAAAGCAGGGGAGAGGGGCTGGCACAAAGGGTTCCAAACCCAACCTCACGTGAAATGTTTTTCCCAACTGAAAGAGAACATGGGAACATTCACGTAAGTCATATAAAAACAATACTCTGAATTTCAGATAACAACCTGTGATGGTCATATAGCCAAAGACCAGGGGGAAAAAGGATTTTTTGTAGCGTGAGCTGTGACAGGAGCACTGGCCGGAAAGGTTCTCTGGGCATCGCTGAGTCCAAGCTCCTGTGCAGAGCCAGGTTGCTGCTGGTCCTGGGTGGGGTCAGCCATGGCTTGGTGCACCTGGCCCAGGGACGGAGCACCGGCCGTCTCTGGGCACCTGTTCCAGTGCAGCACCACCTCGGGAAGAGCTTTCTTTTAACATCCAATATGAAGGCCCCAACCCTGAAGCTGTGGCTGCTGCCCCACTGCCCCTTGCTCTGCTGCCCCACAGATCTTGGCCAATGGTGTCTGAAATTGCCCTGCAGACAGTTGTAGGTTTGTATCAGATGCCACCACAGCCTTCTGTTTGCCAGGTGGACCATAGTACTTCACAACTACCAACTGACCTATCTTCTATTAAGTCATCTAATTAAAAAAAAAAAAATGTATTTTCACTTGTCTTCCATAGCAAACCACTTCCTTTCAGTTTTTAATACCACCGCTTCTCAGCCACATTGCAGAACTCTCTCAGATGTCCCATCTTTTATCATTGCTATTCCTGGTTGAAGAGCCCCCAGCCTCTCAGTCCTCCTCACATGAAAACTTTTCTGTGCTCTTTATTATTTTTTTCCTTCTGTTGATCATTTCCAATCCCTCTGTGTTTTGGGGGGTGGGATGGTGGGAAGTCACCATTCCCCGGAGTATTCATCGTGAGTGTTACCAAGTAGCAGAACATCTAAACTAGTTTCTTTGCAATTCTTTTCCTGATGCTTTCCTACATTTTGAGTGCCCTTGATAGTTCTCTGAGCACAGAAGAACAAGAAGAGTATCTTGTATATATTACCTGAGAGGCAACAGCTAATTTTAAAGGTGTAATTGGGTAAGCAAAGTAATTTTTCTTGACTATGCATTGCTTTGGACTTCGTGACATTGTGTCTTTCTTTTCATCCTTGTCACTCGGTGAGATCCTTGAAGCCTGCTTTGGATTTTAGTGCACTGGAAAACTCAGTGGTTTTCACCCTTTCTTACAGCCACTTTGAGTGCCAAGCAGCACCAGTCACCCAGATGTGCTTGGTGACCTCAGCATTAATGCTCTTCCTTTGTGAAAACTGTCTTATTCCTGACATTTTTTTATTTATTAAATGTATTGGTCCACGCAAACCTTTTCTTTTTGTTCTAGGAGAACTATTTTCATTAAGAGCCTTTGGTGAGATGTCAGAGGTTTGAAAAAATCCCATTATAGTACACTTAAATAATTTTAACAAACACAATGACCGATTTCTTTAAAGAACTCTAGAAGATTTCACTTAGCTTTTCTCTAATGGCTGTATCTTCCCTGAGTAAATAAAAGGAGTGTGAGCATGTTTAAATTTAAACAACTGCATTAATACTTGTAGAAGTATTGCAACCACATCTTTGCATCTCAAAGAACTGTATTACTCAGGAGCTTTTTGCTTTAACTTACTAACATTTTCTGGGGGCTCTTCTGCTTTCCTGAAGATGTCTCCTCATCTGCTTTTTCCAGGGATTTTTTTCCACTTGCTTTGGATCCAGTGTACCTAATAACATGCCTTAGATTAGCCTAAGAATATAGGGACTGCAGAGGATGAGCTAAATGGTTAAACTACAGTGACAGCTCTTCTTTTTTAAGAAAACCCAATTAATAAGTTAAGCTCCCAAAACAAGCTCAGAAAATATTACAGAAACTGACTGAAACTGAAAGCAGCAAAGTCTGTTTGAGATCTGATTAAATAGAAGCATTAAATTCTCTGGATGTATCTATACACTCTAAATACATAATCTTACAGATGAGGTGGTGATTTCTCATAGATGCATCTGTTCTCTTTTGTTTTGTTTTTTTTTTTGTTGTAGCTGCTGGCTACTGCTTAGATAAGCTTTTACTATTGGAAGACAGATATTGTTGCCTAATTTAGTTTGTCACTACAGAAGGATGGGATTTTTCACACAAAGAGCAATGAAAGGGCTTGTCACTGTGGAGAATTTTCTGATCTTTCTTCAAGTGAATTAAATCTTCCGAGCCCCCCCCCCCTCCTCAAAGGTATGGTCCTGCCATTTGTTGGAGGGACATTTGTGACGCAGGATGCCTGCTGCTGGAACCGTGAAAATGAAAATCCGGCTGTTTACTTACTCTCTGGAGAAAAGACCCAAACCCCTGACTTTAGTGGTGACACAAATACCCACCTAAAAAGGGTACCAGGAGCTACAAAAAGAAGTGGTTATTTCCAATTTTAACCTCTATATTTTTCTTCCAAAACCTGAGAGATCAAGACCATCATTCCTACGGCAAACCCAGCATTTGCCTCATCATTTTAGGTTGTCAGAGCCTTGGAGGTAGGGCATTTTTTTGCAAAGCACTGACTCCTATTTCTGATCAATTAGGATTGTCAAAGCACTGCTGACCAATATGGAAAAATCCTATCATGGCCTTCAGTTTCATGCATGATCCCTGATTTTATTTTTCTCCAAATACTTCTACTGTATGGTATCTAATATATCTGTTACAACAAGGGAGTTGTGAGGAAAGTTGATAACTTGTGGATGTGAAAGAAAGAACTCGGGCATTGGCAACCTATACATGGAAGAGAGCGAGAGCTTCTGTGCAGCGGGTGCTTCCCTCCAGCAGCTGTGAAAGTAGGACTGCGCGTTCCAGTCAATAAAAACCCCATTCACTGAGTGTAGTCGTTATGCACAATTGCAATTACAGGATCTAACCATTTTTAATTTCAAGTGAATCTTTTTTCTTTTTTTTTTTTTTAACTAGAAGGCAGGTTTGGATCAATACCCTGTAAATTAGCAATCCCTGGTGGATTTGCCAGATGTAGACAGCAGAAACTTGGTTTATAAATAGGTGGCTCTTACAGTGCATCATCTCTGTAACGGAAAGGTTCCTAAATATATTATTTTTACTAGGTTTTGTTCTTACAGATCACTGTCTCCAAGTGGCATGCATTGTGGGACGGAAGGTGGTGACGTAACGTGACTCAGAATACGACTGGTGGCAAAATATCCCAAAAGCATTGTCACTGGAGCCCTATCGATTGAGGATTTCTTCAGTGAGGTTTCTCAGCTTTTTCAGTAGAGCTGTGCTCTAGTCTTTAAGCTATTGCAAAAAAAACAAAAAAAACAACCCCCAAACCAAAACGAACAAAACCAAACCTAGTACACAGATCTATAAGAGAAGCTTACAGATGGAAACGCTGATAACTAAGGCTATTTTCATGGCAACAGGATGCCTTTGGAAAATAGGCAGGAAGGACAAAGCAGTGAGCTGGTGCATTACATGGAACATGGAGAGGCTTTTAAGTATAAGATGCACCAAACCTTCCAGCTAACCTGCTTTTCCCACAGGTTCAAGTAAGCCTCCTTTGCTCCTACCTGCCAATCGTCCCCCAGCAAAGTTATACCCCAGCTGTTCAAGTGCCCCAGGTTCTTTACATTGCTGCTGTTGTGTAATCATTCATCTCTTAATTGTTTTAAAATTCAGGCTCTGTTACTTTCTTTGAATACCAGCAATCTCATTATAGAGTTTGATTCCACTTTACAAAGATGTGGAACTTGCCCATGTTTTATCAGAGGTTGAAAGAGGTGGCCTCATCTGAAGGTTCAGCTAGCTACGAGCTTGGCTCTCTCCCATAGCAGCTACGCAGTACTGGTGTGTAGGTGCAGCCTGTTCTTTTCAACAGATAACTTGAACAAGAAAATTATTGGTGACTGCTTTGAGAGAAAACAGCAGCGTGAAATAAAAAAATTAAGTCTGTTTTTGTCACAGATGTACTTTCTGCTACCTTCTGTACGTGGTAATTGCTTTAAAAAAAAAAACCCAAATTTAAAAAAAGTTCCAAAGTGAACATAGAGCTGAACTACAGAGAACAATTCTGTTAAGCTGAAAAACATCCAATTTTTAATTCATCCAGGAGAAGAAAGTATAGGCTAGGTAAATGTGAAGAAGCAACCCCGAGCTGGGAGCAGCGTGTCCTGCCTCCAGTGACACTGCTGACGCAGCTCGACGCGTCTTTATTGACAAGCATCTGCTGCCCCCATCTCCTGGAGACCAGCGAGCTCTGGGGTGGTGGGGTTAGCTTGCCCTGGCAATGTTCTGTTACTTCGTTGGTTGCAACAGGCTTTCTAACAGGATACAGCATCACTGGGAGATGAGGTTTGGGTTTAGCTGTTTCTGAGGCTTTGGCTTTACTTTGGGGAGGAGTAGGATTCTTCTGCTTTTTAGTGTAAAACAGAATCAGCAGTTCCTACAGTTTCTATGTTTTGCTTGTATTGCTTCGGGTTTTTTGTGGTGGTTTTTTTTTTTTTTAACACATAACTGGTGGTTGTGTTGGATTTCTTCTATTGAAAAAGGTAAACAGAATTGATTTTTCCGTAGTGCACATTTATCTTCAGTAAAACATTTATACATTCTTGAATTTGTGTTAATAATAAAAATTTTTAGACATATTCTATAAATCTGTTCAAAGGTTGGTATGTAATTTCCATTAGGAAACTCTAAGAGGAGTTAATGGTTGACTGAATTTTGTTCAATTTTTTAAACTAAATGAATAGAGACATAGATATAGATACAGCTAGGTAAGAGTCAGAACTCATGACTGGAAAAACCCGAAACTGATACAAAAGTATATGGATTTGGGTTGGATGCCAATTTTTCTCAACCCAACCCCCCTGTTTGTTAGACTGAGGAGTTTCTCTAAAATAGAAGGAAGATAAATGTGAAGTGTATTTATGTAAAGGACCTGCCTGTCCATCTTCTCCCACCACGCACTCCTGTCCTGCGATTCCTCTCTACTGGTTCCTGTTCCCGTGGCAGCACTGTGACTGTGCTTGCCTAAAGCCTGAATTTCCAGTACGAATCCTTGTTTTGCTGGGAAACCTGTAGTGCAGGTGGCTGCATCCCACCACCAGCAGCCCCTGAGCTCCGCAGCTGCTCACCAGCGCTGTTCACGTAGCCGGTGCCCAGCTCCGGGCTGTTGGGTGGGGAGAACCTTCCCTCAGGCAGGCAGAACAACCAGCTTAACCTTCCCAGGAATCGCTGCCTTGGTTCTGTGTGCACGGCATCTGCACAGCATGTGCTGCAGTGTAATTTTTTTTTTCTCAGACATACCAGGTTTCTTGTTGCTGCAGTGTGTTGGGTCTGCATATACCCGTGTGTTTCTTCTCGGGAAATCACAAAGATCTGTGACAGCCCTTGCCAGGTGAATTGGATCTCATTATAGATCTTTATTCTTATAAATACTATCTTTCTGATCTTGCTGTGATTTTTTTTTTTTTTGTCTAAGGTATTGAATAATGAGGGTTTCAAGCCAAGCACAGTTTGCTGCTTTCCTCTGTCTGACCATCTATTCTGCACAGCTTGTCGTTAGAGCTGTGCTCAACCAGGGCAGTTAAAAACTGTTTCTCTCTTGTAATCACAGATCCAGACCGAATTCCAAGATTGCGCTTTGAGATTCCCATGCAAAACCGCTTCGATGCAAAATGAGTAGTGGTGGCTCCATGCTGCTCGCTTCAATAAGAGCTGGGTCTGTCTCTTGAGTTTCGTTGCATCTTACCGCATGCCTGGCTTTTGTGAAATGATAAGGGTATCAGGAAGTTGTTGATAAAAAATAATTTATTTCTCCTTTAAATAAAAATATCAGCAAACTTTATTTTTAGTAAGATCCAGCTTTTTCTTGAAAAATGGACTTTACTGTTCAAAACTGGTTTTGTTTAAAACTGTATTAGCTATTCAGGTTTTTTCCTGTTTGTTTTTATTTACGTCATGGGGTTTTGTAACCAGCTACGTGTAGTAAGTTTTGTAACTAAAAAAAAAAAATCATAGCTTGTCCTGATAGGATGATCTGTGTTACACAATTTAGATAATTATTTTAAAAAGAAAACACATACTTTTTCTATCTAATAGGAAATTTTGGATCGGTTGTGTAGGACACTGATCTCATTAATATGAATAGAATGAAACTGAAGGAATAAGAAGCCTGAGAAACAGAATTGTACCATCCCATTTTTATCAAGAGATCAGTGAATATTCCTGGTATGATGTGTCTTAACTAACGCTAGTTATTTAAGGGTTTTGGATACAAATTGCTGTATCCTTAGTAGGCTTTCATGAATGAGTGAGAAAACCAAGTATCTTTCTTCTCGTGGATTTACTTGCTACCTGTTGACTTGCCTATGGCTGTGTTGACAAATACTTGCTAAGCCGCCTGCGCTCACTTAAATTTTATCTGAGTTTTGAATCCTCAGGCAAACCAGAGAATGTGTCCTCTCTCCCCCTTTGGATAGTTTGTTTCTGCTACATTTCTGATGCTGACTTCTGCAGAAACTCAGCAGGATATAAGTAACAATCAAGTTTGCTTTCTCCTTCAAACTTGTTGACATCCATTAAGTCATCTTTTGGCATGATGAAAGGAAATGATAATGCTTACTATTTTTATAAATCCCTTTCTGAGCACTGCTGGTCATTAGTGACTTTGTGTCAGGGTAGGTGGTAGAGAGATGCATAGCTCTGGCAAAGTGCAGAAGCATTTTCCAGAACAAACTACGTATTTCTGTTAGAATTTTGCTGGGGAAGGTGTTGTACACAAACTCCTGGTATCACCATTGTTTTACCAGCTCTCTTAGACCAGGTGCTGTGTTAATTTGGCTGGCATGCAGTCTGGCACCTTGATGACAGTCCTGCAACTATGGGATGGTTAACTAAACCAAAAAAAAAGTGTCCTCTAGCTAATGATATACCAGAAGACTGTGGAGACAGAGGCATTGTGTGTACAGTCTCATTTACTGCCTGGTTTACAGATCAGTAATTAGGTGTGAGAAGTCCTAGCGCGTGTGGGGCATATGAACAACTGACAGGGTTTCCCTGTCTTGCTTTCATTTTGGTTTAAGTCTGGTGTCCCACAGAATAGAATTGCCTTTGTTCTCTGAAGGGATGGGGTGGCTCTGGTTTGTAAGTGTTTGTGGCTGCAGAGCATGTGGTCTGCGCTGTGTGTCCGTGCTGCAGCCCGCCACGCGTGTTTGTGTGACCTTCAGAAGCCCTGTCAAGTTGGGCTGAGATTGGCCAACAGTCCCAAAGCTGAAAGGGGAAAAGGAGGCGTACGAATACATACACCGTATGATGGCACAAGCTTCACTTCTGGGAAGCCGGATTGAAAATATTTGCATTTAATGTTGACTCGACAGAATTCTTGCACGCTTTTGTAAATGCCTCCTTATTAATAACTTCTAGCTCCTGGTATAGTATGATATAGCATCCGTGGGTTTTGTCACCATCTTAAAAGCCCATTAATTTCTAATTCAGGAGTGCACGTTCAGGTACTTTCCCACAGGAAAAGGCTTTGAGTTGGGGTCAGAGGTAGAAAAAATTACTGATTTGCTTCTATCCTATCGTTTCTTGGGTACAGAAGGCCAGTCTAAAACCACAACTGCTGCTGCAGTGATTAGGGTCAGTGGGAATTTTCTCTTTGCTGAGTCGGTGAGAGTTCCATCAGCAGCCTGCAAGGTGGAGGTACTGCAGTGGTACTGGGTGTTAAACTCAAAAGACGAAGACGAAAGAATGCCTGAAATAATTGTGTGTGCATACAGTCTGAAGAGTAGGGTGAGCGGCTTGAAATCCATTCAGGATTTAGATTCATGTGGGCAACACGGTGTCTGCAGAGGGAAGGGATGCTTCTGAACATCCAGCACCCATACATCTGTATCTTTGTCTCTAATAACAGTCTGCCATATATAAAAGGTGTACTTAAGTTAAGCAGCTCTTCCAAAGGTTGTACAAAATTAGCAGGTGCTTTTTGAGTGGTATTTTATGGGGGTTATTGTGGCTGGTTTGGGCTTTTTTTTTTTTTTTTTTTGAGAAGTTCAGCTGAAGAAGTCCTGAAAATTCCAAGTAAGTGGTTCAGACCTCAGATGGATCTTTTCAGATAACATGGACATATTAAACAAAAATGGGAAGTGACCCTCATTTTAAGAACCCTCCCCCCCCCCTCAAATCAGTCTGTTGGGAAAATTTTTAGGTATAAAATTCATAATAATGCCAATAAAAAATTATCTTTTATTTCTACATAAGCAGGACTAGAAAGCTACCTGTCACTTTTCTGGTATTTTTTTTTAAATATAAAAAGAGCTGAGGGTTATGCGAAGAGGTGAAATTATTTATTATACCAGCTGATAAAGGTTGATGGAGGTAGCTCAAAAAGTAAAGGCTTCCACACCTGTATGCTAACATGTTTTTGTTTTACTTATCCTGCCTATCTTCATCCGTTACAATTTATAGAAAGATTTGTAGATTAATCTCCCTTATTGCCATCAGGGACACATTTTTGCTGTTTTACACAGTCCTTCACAAAGTATGTGGTTTAGTTAGCAATCAGTAACAGCAATAAAAGTAAAACTGTAAAATGGTTTCTGTTAAGTAATGGTTTATGTCCCACTTCTTCAAATATAAAGTATGAATAAAATCCTTCTGAATGGTTCATTACTAAATGTGTCATTCCAGTCATCTTTCCCCAATTTTCACTGGCAGCAAGAGCTACAAATCATGATCTAAGGACTTAACCTGCTGAATGTAATAAACTGCCAGACAATTCCGAACAGTAAGGAATAATGCTTTTAAAAGGAAAAGTCAAAACATTTCCCTTAGTTTTTTAGAAAACATGCAAAATATTTTGCCAAATATGTTTTTTTCTTCAGCTTTTTTTTATTCTTCTATTATCTGCTGTTTTAAAGTCTCCCTGTCTCCTGTGGGATGTCTGTAGCCTCTGAATTTATCTTTTTTGTTGATCGCACATGACAGTTTGTCAAGTTTTAGTTGATGTTCTGCACTGTGCTGTGATTCCTTGTTTGTCTTGAGTGTTGCTTAGACATAAACATAGACTATTAATTCCATGACCAGAATTCATGAACAGTTGCCTCGGGCCTTGATGGCAGTTCCCGAAAAGAGTTTGTAACAGGGGGGCTTGGCTACCTGGGCATACAATGTAGAATTCTGGGTTTATCGCTTCTAATTTTCCACTATGTGAAAATAAGCAGAAAAATAACATATCACAGTTTGATGGTATAAGGTAGTTTCAAGTGTATTACAGTGCCAATATGCACTCGGTCCTAATATTTACTAAGAAACTGCTTTATTTTTCCTTACCACATACCACAGTATGTCTTGATTTTTTTTCTACAGGGGTGTTTAAGTATAGTTCCACACAGAGCTATGCTTGCATTATGACAAAAGTGTAAGAAAACAGAAAGTGAAGATAAAAGTGATTCAGCACTTGAAAAGGATGAGATGTTTGTCAGCAGAGCAAGCCTCACAGAAGAATGCTGATTAACAACTACATGATGCCCTCACCAGTTGTTTTTTTCAGTTCTGCCTCTTACTTGGGAGGCCACAGTGACTCATGTAGAAATTAGCATTGTTCTGTATTAGCATTAGTTTTTAGGAACACTTAATTTCTTGAAGTAATTTATCTAAGCATTGATATATTGCATTTTTGTGGGTAATTGTGACGATATTACTGAACATGGTGCTTATGGAATCTGTAATGCAGAGAGGATAAAACTGAAATCTATCAACACTTAGGTCCTCTTTCTTTTAGACAGTTTCTTGCAACGTATTTATACAATATTTGTATTATGGCTGCATCCCACAGTGCATGGAGAACCCCATCCAAGCACAAGCAGACCTCAGCCCAGTGGCAGGTGCAGTCTCCTCTTTGGTGGGGACTGTGGCAAGCGTGCAACCTTCTTGCCCCGGTGATGGTTGTATACTTGGGTTTCAAGGACAAAGCAAATACAAGTCTATCTTTACAGCAGAGAGACAATTTTTCAGCTAAAAGCATTGTTTGCAAAATGGTCTATAAGTTTAGAGACGGTTTTGAATGCTACTTCTGTAGCATTTGATTTTAATAATCTACTAATTTACTGTGAATCAGTAGGAGATGCTTTCTGCAGTTAAGGCATTTGTGGTCACGGATCAGGTTAACAGAATTTTCCAGATCAGTTAAAAATTGAAAGGCACTTAATTGATAATTTCTTAGAGAGGCAAGGAAATCTTGTTATTGAGGACTGCCTGGAATTCCGCATGTCCATTGAATAATGACCGTGCCCTTGGAAAATTCATTTGCTGCTTATACTTTGGCTTTCCATTTGTAAAGGGAAATACTGACTCCATTCTCCACCTCTTAATCATCTGATTGCAAGTCAGGACCTAAATTTCCATTTTGGACCGTGCCCAGTACAGAATATTCAGTACCAGCTGAAGCCACTACATCCAGTACAAGCAATCAATTTCAAAAGACTTGTTTATTCAACTGGCAGTCTCTGCGAGGGGAGGCAGCAGCCAGCCTTTTTGCAGTTCTCACTAGGAACAGACGTATCGATATTGACCTGGAGACTCTTTCATTTGCTGTGTTTGAACAATGCACTGAAGCTGTAAATGCTGTCAGGCTTGCAGCGATGGGGATAGCCAACAGCATATTGCATTAATTTGGGCTTCATTATTGTTCAACCACAAGTTACAGGTGTCCAGAAACATTCTGGAGGAGTTTTTGCGGCTGTTTGTCTTGGAGACATCTGTTGATAGATAATTTAAATCTGCTCATTTGGTTGTATGTTTTATGCGAGTTCGGTTTTAAGAGTTTTTATTAAAATAAAGTAAAACCAAAAGTGTTTCTGCCAGTAATACACTTCTTTTTTTTCTCTTCTGTTTTTTTTTTTTGTGGGTTTTTTCCATTGCTTTCAGGCTTTTCTAGAAGCCTAGCTTAGCCCTGTTCTGCACAGTAGATGTTCTGAGATTGCCCATGTTATGTGGTTTTAAATCTTGGCATTACAGAATCACTTGTATTTCACTAATTTTTATCATGTGAAGTATTTTTATCAACCTATGTATCTCTTCCTTATCAGGCCTTTGGTGTGTTTTTTACTGAGTTATGAGGAAACATTTAGGTTTTAGAGAGATACTCTGAATTTACATGGGAGGATGAAAGGAACAGCTTTAATGTACTTAGTCAAATAAGTATTTTTCTCTGTAAGGTTGTCAGCATATACGAGGAACTTGTAGAAACAGAAAAGCTGGATTACTGAGGCTAATCAGTCTGAAATGCTTAGCTTGTGGTTTTCATAATGAATTTCCTTTTATTTTAGGTGTTTGGATGACCAATAGGATTGATATAGAGCAAGTAAAACATACCAGGCATAATTCCTTTTTACAAAAAATCCCGTTACACATCACTATCTTATTTTTTACAATTATTTAAATCTCCCACTTTGAGAGCAGAAAGAATTCCAGTAAAAGGGTTGTTACAAACATCATTACCTTCTACTCTGAGTATGAAGTGCAACTCTTCCATGTTTTCCTGAGTAGTGTAAACACGTATCAGTATTACCAGACACAGTTGGAGGCATGCTGTACTTGTGTGACGTGGTTGTGGATGAGGATGAGAGAGCAAATAAACTGTGCATGACAGAGGTTACTCATGCTGTTTAATACAGATAATGGAGGGTGGTTAAATATATTTTACTGCCTTCCTGACTGAACTATTGATAACAGAGCAGAACAATGAGGGATATACTTGCTTTGACAGAAATGTTTGGCTGAATAAATCTTGATTACTGGTAATACATAAAATGGAATCTATCGTCTAGTTTTGTAGCACTGACAGCAATGCTTAAAGATTATTCTGTATCTTGAACTCTAGTCCTACCATTGTTTAGCGTTTCCTGCAGTGATAGGGTGCTTTTCTTCTCCCAGCCCTGAGATGCAGGATGATGGGGTTATAAGCACTGTGGAAAAAAAATGAATGTAGTAGCACTCATCAGAAAGTAGTTTCATACATGGCTATTGCAATCAAATATATGAATAACTTCTGGACATAACTTACTTTGTTGTTTCACCTTCAGAGTGCACGGTGCCACCTACCAAGGTGCCAGCATTGTTACTAGTTATGATTTCACAGATTTATTTCTGTGTTAAATCTAGATGTTACTAGATTTATTTCACAGGCTAAACTCCAGATATTTTGTTGCTTTTTCCCATTGTGAGCAGAAGTGCACCTGTACGTGCTCCCTACCACTGTGAAACGGCCCTTACCTGCCAGATCTGGGCCTCCTCTTCTTTATGAAACTTGCCGTGACTCAGTCTTTCTAATTCCGTACAGAACAATATTCTGCTAGATCATCTTTTACTAATGAATGTGAGAAATGTTCCAAATAATAAACGGAAGCTGTGATTCTTCAAATGTAATGCTAAACTGACAGGTACGGAATGGAAATGGGCAGTGGCCACAGCATGCCTAGCAGAAGAAACAGAAGAGCAGCAGTGAGCTCTTTGCTTTATGCAGTGTGTACCAAAGTCGAATTGCCTTTGGCTTAGAGAAAATGAAAGTACCATTATTAGCTTTCAGGAGAATGCTAGAACAGTATGCGTGCTGTTCCTTTTGAGAGTATTTGCTTCCCATCTGACACACACATTAAGAACTAAGAGTAAATATTCAGATATCTTGACTGTCTTGCCTTCTTTATTATGCTGTGCTCGGTTTTCATCCTGGGAAGCCATATGTGAAAGGCTTGCAGAATTAGCCAGATAGAACAACTGTGGTTTTTTTTCATACAAACTAAATAGTAATCACTCTTTAAAACATAGATTGACCAGAAGTGTGATTCTTGTGTGGTTAGCCTTTGATAATACTGATACTATGCAGCATTAATTTCTAGTACTTGCAGCTATTGTTTTTATAGTTAGGCAAATATGTGTGCCTTTGAGGTTCATCTAACCCTTTCAGAATAGGTTAAAATTAGAAGTTGCTGGTAGAGAGCTCATATGTTAAACCCAAAAAACCTAAACTGCTTTCGGATTTGCTATCCTTTCACTGCCAGCACCAAGATGCCAATTACTTACTTTGCTCTTTTACCAACCCAAATCCCGTATCTGTTAATAATGCTATATTCAATGTGCTGAAGTAAAATATGCAATTTAATTTCCCTCAATAAATACAGAGCAGGTTGTGAAGCAGTACAAAGGAAATGTGGCAAATAATGTGCCACAGATTAGCAAACTCACCGCCTAAGCAGAGGTGATTTCTAGCAAAATCAAGTTTCACTTGGGATAATCCAGCATCACCTGAGTTAGAAGTTCTTTTCTGTAGAATATTTGGCAAAAAAAAATAAAATATATATCATATATTTCATCATGTCTGACACATTCTGTTTTAGAATAGTCCTACATAGGTAACAAAAAATATTTTGTAATAAAGATTTACTGACAGTCTTTCCTTAGCAATTCTTCAATGATTTCTGCTGCTCTGAGCTTTCCTGTGTCTGAACTTTCACTTTATTTGCTGTCACATAATCTTTCAAGATAAAAAAACCCTGCAAACCCACTCTAGTTTAGAAAGGATGCTTTTGTTTAATCTACAGCAAACTGATTTTTAATCAGCATATTTTAAAAATTGGAACAGAACTTCAATGTAAGATAACTACTCTACTAGATGTGCTAGTCTTTCACTCGATACTGCTGTGGCATTTTGTTGATAACATGCTAATTTGTTAAGATTTCACTAATGATCTGAAGAAGTCAATTTTAGAGAAGAATATAATAGAATAGAAAACCATGGTGTTTGTGTTTTACAGGTTTCACTTGTTATCCCTCCTAAAATTAGTCAGCACTTTACTTCATTTTTATGTTACTTTATTTTACTTTACTTGTAGCTGAATAAAATGTGTCTTATACAGGAGTATTGGACTTCTTGGAAGAAAACTGTATCTACTGAAAGCTGACACCCTCTTGAATTTTGTGCCATTGTTCAGGCTGGACACAGATTCAGCTTTGAATATGCAATATCTCCAAAGTCAGGACTGTAATGACTAGTGGTCACATGGTAAAGCAGAATTCCCTTCCCTTCTTGTCATTAAAATCCAAAGATTCTACTTGAATGAAAATAGTTTCCTTGATGTGTGTCTGGTACTCCTTCAGGACCATGTTGGACATACCAGAACAACCTTTCCTGGTATCATTTAACTCTTGGTTTTGTCTTTAAAGTCAGGAATTTTACAGAGATGATGCTGAACATGAAAGTAAGCTAAGCAGTGAATGAGATTACACTACAATAGCTTTACATCACAGCTTTTATGTTGATCTAGAGCTATACTGATACCTGGCAGAAAGAATATCAAGCCTCCAGATCTGTTCATTGGTCCTTGTTCTTTGCTTCCCTCAAAGCTCACACACATTTAATTCCCTGTATTTAATGATACAGAGATAAACCAAGTTTTTTTATGTTGTTTTGTGTACAGAACTTCTAAATTGGTAATTAAGCAGCCATTCAATTTGCGGTGAGTGGTTTGTCTTACTAGAAAAGACGAAGCGAGAAAAACTTGTTTTGCTAATGACACTGTCTCAGTGCTGGTCTTTTTGTTGTTGTTTTGTTCCATTATTTTTCTTAATAGGCAATGATGGGACTGAAAGAAAGTTGCTCCTGATGTGCAGGGAGCATTTGGGATGAGGTGCACCTAGCTGCATTTTAATCTCTTGTGTTTGCAGAAGAGACCAAAGCATTTTCTGAGGTTCCATAGTCTTTTTATTGCTAGCATATTTTGCTGTAGCATTTACATCTAGAGCATTTTCAGACCATCTGGAGGAAAGCTGTGTGCAAAAGTAAAAACTGAAACAAACTCTAAGTTCTCTATGTAAATTTATTCAGTGAGCCCCTCCTATCAGTAAGGCAGGTTTTTCTCGGGATGGATGTAACACTGCCACTTATGTAACAATGCAATGAGTTTTCTCTTGTAAAATAGAAAGTCGGGTAACTAAGCAACAAAAATCATTCTTGCCCTGAACAAAATTGCTTTCCGATAGTTAGGATACTAACAAAAGTACTTTCAAGAATTAAAGGGTGAAGGTTTCAATGTGAATCCGAACATTTTAGCCTTCTCATTCTCATTATGTTATTTCAGTAATGACCAAAATGTTTTAAAATCCTTTTTTCTTTTGTAGAGAGAAGCTATGGTCCAGCTGTGTACCCTGACCCACACGACTTCCAACAAAATGCTGTTGTCTTTACCAGGATCCTGCCTCTACATGTGTTGATCGGGATACAGGATCAAGGTACTTTTTGTTTGAGTTGATCTTTTGTCCCACTAATTCAGATTTTAGTGATAACATATACTAGAATTTAAAAGCTTAACATGAACTTTTAACAGAGGGTTTGCTGATGCCTCAACTGGACTGTAAACTGCTTAAGCCAGTGATCACCGCTGTGCCTCCCCAGGCGCACAGTGCTGTACGCGGGGGCTGGGGGCTGTGCTCCGACCTTCCTGCCCGCTGCATTCACTGCAGAGGGGAATCCAGCTTCTGGTGACCCAGAGCCTTTGTACATCCCATTTCAGTCCCTGGATATGAGTGTGAGGGGGGTTTAAGTGTTGGCTTTACCTGGGTATCTCTGTGACCAGGCAGGCTCCAAGTCTGCAGAGTGGTGACAGCGGTGCTCTGCCGGTTGGGATATTGCGTTCAGGCTTCAGGAGCTACCTGGAAAAACTTTTTCATGTCACTAATGATGGTATGTCTCATGTAAGGAACACAGAAGATGAGGGACGCAGCCCCATCCCACGCCAGGCCACTGCAAAGCCTCCATAGCCCTAGGCGTCGCACGGCACTGCTGTAGGTCAGCGGTGCCTCGTTCCTCCCTTCCTGCTCCACTTCTGGGAGCCGAGGTGGGCCTAGCACCAACCTCCTCTCCAGGCTGGAGCTGGGGTCATCTCCAGGCAGGGGCTTGGAATGAGCCAAGAGCTCCTGTAAGGCTTGATGTGATTATCCACACACAGAACACAGTTATGGCATAGCAAGGCTTAGCTGGAAATAGCATATTGGGAGACACAAACATAATTATGCTTTCTTACACAAAACATCATTATACTTTTTTACATAGCAAAGCATAATGTATATGGTAAAGGAATTCAGTTTAAAGATACCACTGGGAAAAAAAGTGAGAGTTTTGTGGTCAAATTTTGAACCACAGGCTTTTTAGGGACCAAGAATGGTCAAAAGGAATTTATCAGCTATGGAGGATGAAAATTTTTTGGACTTATTTCAATGCAGACTTTTCAAGTGAAGTTTTATGTTCTTTTGATTTCTGATCATGTACTTTGTAGGAAAAAGTTACAGAATTTTGTTTTACAGGTGTTGTGGGAATAAGCTTAAGGGGATGGTTGAAAATCAAAAGATGAAGAAAGTGCTACTTTTCAGGTTTGGACCTATTTAGTTTGACTGCAAGATAGATTTAGGGTCAAAGCCCTAAAACTCCCTGTTTTTAATACCACTTGCTTGTGGCATTGTTAGTGAAAGTGGGAGACAGTACATGGTGTACTGACTCAAAAGCCATATATGTAGTAGAGCTTCTAGCTCGTAGTATTTTTTGTACAACGTATGTTGTGTAATATGGTGGCAATTAGGGTTAACACTGTAGAGGTGGGAGAAAGCTTTGTCAAGTGCCACCTCCTTGGAGAAGGTAGATGAGCAGAGCGCTTTCTGAGGCAACGTGGTGGGGGATACAGACGCCCGGTCTGCATAGGAACGAGGACTAGCATGGTCACAAAAGGCAACGGCAGGCTGAATGGAAAGTCGGCAAGCCCACGATGAATGCTGACGTAGCCTTTGTTTTCTCTGGGGATTAGGAGTATGGATGCAACGTTTGGCGATGTGTTGGTTCCTTTGCTTCAGAATGCACGCTTCCAGGTGTGGGTTCTTTACCAGTGTCATAGACTGAGAAATGTGATGTTGCAATAGAGTTGTACACTAATATTGAAAGGAGTGGGTAAAGAAGCTGAGTATTTTGGCACGGAGGGAAGGTCGTCACTAAGTAGACACTAGTTGTTCTGGAAACTAGCACTGAAGAAACTAAATGTTAAGAATGGAAGAAAGCATGATAAAAAGCCCTAACCAAAAGGAGAGGATGTGCTTAACAAAGTCTAGCCTGGCAAATAGCTGAATAAAGAGAAGGGATCTGAAATAAAAAACTGCATAGAGCAACTGGAGGCAGAGGTAACAATAGCATGGAACCAGAGGAACCAGAGTTGTTCACATTCCACAGTATCTGGGGGACTGGGACAGAGAAGTTGAAGAATAAATGACAAATGAGGAAGATCCTAAATGCTGGGAACAGGAGAAGGTCTACTGCGGTAACAAGTGAATGATGAGCCGTGTACAGCAACCGGAGGGAAAAGCGTTTTGTGTTTAGTATGCATGCATGATTGGATTAAAATAACCTTGAAGTTGGAATAAAGAAATAGGATTTGCAGGAAAAGCTGTACAGAGGAGGAGATCCTAAGCAAACTGTGTTATTTGCTGTGTTGTGCTGCACTGACTAATGTCAATGGCAGGAGGGAGCAAGGGTGAAGTGCTCAGCCCAGCAAAGAAACCGGTGCCTGGCACGCTGTTAGCAGTGTCCGAGAGCAGAGGATGGGAGAAGGGTGATGGATGATGGAAGGTCAGCTGGATATAGGAGAGAGATTAACTCTCTTAGTCCACTCTCTCTCATTGAACCTAATAGTTTTATGATTTATAGCTTCCTTCTACGGATGTTTTGTTTCAATTTGCTTTTTATATGTCACGTGGCACGCTGGTCTGTTCTGAATCAAAGTACTTTCACTGTATCCTTGTATTTGATAAGAACTGCAGAATCTCACTGTGTTAAGGCAATTCAAAATCTTGGGAGAGATAATAAGAAACTGAATTTGACCCATTAGGATGATATCAAATAGTTAAGTTTAGCTGTGTTACTACATCAATAATCTACTGAATTTGTAGTACACTGTGTTTTAAAATTAACGTCTCTATCAGTTTTGAATGAGTCCATGCAAAGCCATTAGATGTTATTAAAGTACAATTTCCCAGACTACCAGGAAGACAACAAAATGAAAACCCAGAGCATAATCATGCTTTAACCTCTGGTGCCGCAGTGAAAAGGCTATCGGTTTCTCCTCCCAGGGATGCTGTATTGCTCAATACTTGAAGCACTAGGTGATTTGGGTAGACTTGTTATGCAATTACAAAAGTATGAATTCAATAAAGTTCCAAGGGCAACGTTAAAGATGTTTTTTTTTCTAAATTTTTCTTTTACCGTCCTTTCACCATACTGTGACTGCTCTATGCTGATTTCCCCAGTTAAGCTCTGTTTTTCTGTGTTGTGCAACTGAAAGACTACTCAAGTTACTGAGACTAACTGAAAAACATTATTTCTAGTAGCTTGACATCAATTAATAGTTCTCAAATTTAAAAGAATTTTAGAAAGGAAAGGCACTGATATTTGCCCTATGGCAAACCCTCCATATTTCTTTTAAATCTCATAAATTCATTTTATAGAGGTGTGAGGGAAGAATAGATGAGGACCTTTATCATGGTGCTCAAGTATTTTCCCTTTTCCCCTCTGAAATAAAGTATTTTTGAGGGCTTTCAGTCGCAGAGAGATCATTCAGACAGTTTGTTGTTGAAGAGTAAACTTCATTACTTTAAAATGTAGCATTTGGTATAGTTATTCTGAAACTTTTGTGATTGTATGTTTTACAAGCTCAGTGGAGACCTCAGTTTTTAATGTCCTCTATTGATTTTTTAACTTGTCTTTTAAAGGTCTCAAATACTTTTTAACTATTCTCAAAATAATCTCAGCTAACTGCTAAAACCGCTTGTGGGATTTATCAGCCCGGCCTCGCATTCTACCATCACGCAAACAGCCCTCCTAGATACGGGTTGATGTTGGGCTCCCCTGAGGTTATTTGAGAAAGGCGTATGCCACAGGTTAGTATGTAAAATAACTCTTAGGTATTCTTGCCTGGGAACCCACACCTCTCCACGCTTCCCGTTGTTTTTATGGCAGCGACCTGGCCACCAGTGACAGAACAGCCCTTCCAAACAAACCACCCTGTGTCGCATCTGTCTGGGTGCCCGAGCTGGCTGGGGAGGGCACCCTGCAGCGCCATGGGCTGGCCCCTGCTTCCCTGCCGGCCTCCAGCCCCCTTGCTTTGTTCAAGGACCAAAGGAATAACAGCTAAGTCATCCAGGTTCAGAAAACATGGGGGTGTTGCCCAGCTTTTCTGCTACATATCAAATAACCAGATGTTCGCATGTCCTTCCCTCTCTGACTTGGCATTTTGTGCCCCCCATCCTGGCTATGAATGGCTTCTCCGTGAATTGCTCCGAGCTGCACATCACCCAGCTACCTGTGATGGGAGTATCTGCTGCTCTGGGAAATAAAGGAGAAACAGTTAACATTCCAAATTCCTTGGAACTTATGCTTTTGTGCTCTCACTGTCCCTAAAGAAATAAGGGATAGGACTGTGCTGGTCTGTCAATGTTTTCATATTCTCAAGCTGTCCTCTGCCTGCCCCAGGCCATCTTGCAATGTCTAACTTTCCGGTGTGCACCGTTTGCTCTGGCTCTCCATCGGTTGTTGGGTTTTGCAGCTGTCTGGCAAGAGGCTGATTCATGGCACCATACACCTTTGCTGAGTTATACCAGCTGACCATGTATTTTTGGAGTATTTCTTCTTTCATTCACTTTATTTATAAATAAACTTCACATGTTAAACACTTGTAGAGAGGAAAATGTTACAAAATAGATGGGGAGTGAAAGTGGTAGATACTGAATAGGATTTAATGGAAATTAAATATTTACAGAGCAGAGACTTGATAGCTCTACAGACTTTTCTGAACAATCCTGGGAGCAGAAATCATCTTCTAGATGGCTTTGATCCAGCAAAGCGCTTAAGGCACAGAGGTAGTTTCATTGAGTTAATTGAGAATATGTGTGTGTGTGTGTGTGTTTAAGTGCTTTGCTGGACATCAGCCTTGAATACACTATGCTTTCATTTAAATTCCATTTTTATTTTTTATTTTTTATGTAAGGATGTAAGGAATCACCTTATATTATGGCACCAGCAAGAAACAATATAAATCTGTAAGTATAAATCAATACCTACAAATTGAAATGAAGGCTGAATTTAAAAAAAATAAATAAATATTTAATAAGTATCCTTAAGAGCCACTAAATCTGTTCCATTTGTAATAAATGACTTAAAAGCAAATTTACTTTTGGGCTAATGCGAACTAGTCTGTTTTGCTCTGTGATGATCAGCTTTATGGAAAAAATCCAACAACAAAACAACCAAAAAGAACATCCCCAAACTCCACAAACCAAAAAAACAACGAAATTTTAAAGCCTACCTGAGTCCCTTTCAACTACTTGAGTTCACAGATCTGCTTCAAGTGGAAATTATTTCTGAGATGTGCTATTTTATTTAAATGACTACATACAAGACAAAAAGTGTGGGATGTGAATAAAGTATGTTTGTATCGCCCACTTCTCTGTCCGTGCTTGGATGTGACTTGAGAACAGTTTCTTTGTTTAGCCTCTTTGGTGAAGACAGTAATTCAGTATTTCAAAATACTGATTAATACTAAGTCATTCTCTATTAAAGCCTAATAAGGTCAAAATAATCATCCTTTGTAAAACTATAGTTAAATTAATCTCTTATTACAACCAAATGAGCAAAATATGCATGATTAGTTTACACAATTGAAATGCTGAAAATGTTCCGGGGTGGACGTTTTTTGGTGTTTGTTGGTTTTTTTTTAAATAAAATTAACAGTGTGTTAAAAAAGATTCAGACAGCATAAGATCATGAGACAGTTCACATGATAACACTTACAGTCATGAAACCTCGATGATAAAGATAAGTAACAAATGAATATAAAAGCCATTTAGTTAGTCTAAATACACACATGGCAATAAGTGCTCTTTCTGGTTTCCTGACTTATATGTCATTTAAAATTGGGGGGAACCCCCACTGGAATGAATCTGGGCTGGTTTTTGCCTTAAAGATGGCATTTGGTAGTTCATGTTTGGTACTTTACCGAAAATAAGCTGTATGTGTTCCAATTGTTCAAACCTTCATGTCGTAAGTATTTATTTTTACAACGTGATGATGAGGAACAGCGTATGGCGTTCCAGTCATAACGCACCTGCTTTAGCTGCCTCACCTTCTGGCCTGACTGTAGAATGCGTTTCAGACCGTTCTGTTGGAGGAATACGCTGTGCTCATCACTATGTTTCCTAGGCAGTATTTCTGGTATACTATATATTTTATCTGCTGACTCTAAGGGGGAAAGTGTGCAGTTTGGATTGGGTGGTTTGGGGTGCATGTTTTTGTTGGTTTTGGGTTGTTTGGTTTTTTTCAACTTCAAGGAAATTTATGTGGTGTTTTTTTTAAAACATTTAAATGGGCTCAAGTGTTTTTTTTTCCCTACATACATCCATCTTACTAGTCCCTATTTTGCATATTCATAATATTGAACAATCTGAGTGTTGGTAACTCCCCCAAGTTTTTCTCCCCTGGCAGTAACATCAAATGATGGAATAAAGAAATATAGACCAAACTTTCCAAACTGTTTCAAGTGTGCCTTTAATTCTACAGATTTTCAACGGAGCAAAGCCTTCCTTCATCACTTAAGTCCTGGATAAATATTTTATACCTGCTTTAAACCACCTATGTTAAAATCAGTTTGTTTAATGAAGCAGTCACACTAGAGTTCTAACAGGAGAGTCATATAAAGAGAGGAAAAATAATGCAATCAGACTAAAATTTCTCTAAGGGGAGTTTAAGAAGTTGTGAAAAGACAGAATTAACCCCTTTTGGGGGGCAGATGGATGGGGGATGGGAAGACTGACTACTGAGGTCACAAATGTTTTATGCTTTGATGGACAGCATGATGATGGGTATCCCAGGTTTATTTAAAAGGGGACAGGTTGCACAAGAAGTTAAAAGTATTATGTTAGGGACTGGAGATCTTTTGTGGGTGGTGACTTTTTTCAATTTATTTTTTTACCCCTTTCTGGCTATCCTGGAATGAAGGATGCTCCCAGGTAAGTCCCAGTACTGAAACTGATTTTGAATCAAAGCTGAAATACAAAAACCAAAAAGCTGACTGTAGAACATAAAAACTCCATGTCAGCCTGAATGTTTTTTTGTGTCTAAAATGAGGTTGCTGCCTGATTTACTTGATTCAGTTCTGCATTCTTTACAGTTTCTTCTTGTAGTAGAAGAGTTGGCTAAAAATTACAAAATTTTTAGAGATATGTAATTTTGTCTCACTTGTCTTGACGGCAGGGGAAAATGGACATGACTGTAGAGACTGTGCAAGTTTACTCAGTCATGATTACAAAACTTAATTTATGCTACTGAAGCTTAAAATAAATTTATTTAAACCATTCTCAGATAAGTGACTCAAGCGAAATACCTGTAGGATATAGCTGCATTTAAGCCTTGAGCGTGGATTGATTTTATTATACTTGCAAGTAAAATTGTCAGCATTTTTTTTTATTTGGGAGGATCACTTCTACAATCATAAAATATTGAAAATGGAGATGGGATACAAATAAACAGGACAGATTACAAAGTTGGTTGTTAATGATTCAGTGCTTATTTGCACTGGGACAAGAATATGAAAAGAAAAGTCAGAATTAAAAACTCTGAAAGACTAGAATTAACTTGACATGGAAGAATACAGGAACTTAAAATAATTAAAACAATGCTTTCTGAAAGATCAAACAAAAATATGAAAATGAACTGCAAAGTATTCTGTGATGCTGAAAACCTCAATTTATTTGAAAACTATTTCTATGAAATTTCTTCACAAAGATTACATACCAAAAGTGAATGCTAATTCACAAGATCTACCCTTAAATGAGGTCTCAATGCCTCACTTAAGTTACTTTTCTTTTAGCATAAGATACATCCAACAGGAATGATAAGACCACTTAGTTATTTTTGGACCTATTGTGGAAGACAGTGAGAGGAATGACTGACTGAGCGAAATCTTTAAAGAAGCTTTCACTTTAAGGATGCAGTTGTGAGTCTTACGGATTCAGGCACCTACATCTTGAAAAATCCTTAGGTACCTGGTACTAGCCATAACTTGGTACGCAATGCCTTAACTGTCTGTTTTAAATATGGGACAATTTGATGAACAAATATTATCATGCCTTCAAATACAGTTTTTGAATGAGTAAATGTGGGCCATTTGGCATTGTGGAGCTGTTTTTGCTGTCTCTAGTTCAGTGAGGGCATTTGTTTATCCTCTGCTCTGTTCCAGCTTCGCTCAGCCCTCCCTGGCTGTATGCACGAGGTGTGGGAAACCAACAATAATTTTTTGTGCTGCACAGCAGTTGGGAAGCATAACCCCTGTCTACGTGAAACTTTGTGTTATACGCACACCCGCGCACAAGACTTGGAGTGATGGGGCAAAGGAAGGTCCTACCCATCTTCTGACCTGCCATGGAGATTGGTGGGGAGCTGGTTTCCCCTTCTCATCCATCTTGAGGTTCTGATTGCCTGAGATATATGCAATATCCGCAGTTTATCATTAAATGGAGGAGGTTTTAAGGCAGTCTGACGGTCACATTTTCAATGGCACTTCCTTCCATAGCGTGTATTTTTACCTGCTGTGCAATGCAATTTAAGCCTCTCGCCTATCTCATTGTTTTATAATTATGCCTATGCGTTATTTACATATGTCTATAAAACCCACTGTCTTCTAAAGGTTTTCCCATATAAGAGCTTATGTGAAATTCCATAAACGTGTCTGAAAATTATAAACAAAGGCATGGAATGTGGATTTTTACTGTGTAGCTCCTTTGGCTTTTCAGAAAGAAAACAGACTAGACGCTGATGACACAGTTGAAGATTTGGTACACTGAAAATTCAGCCGAGGAGGAAAGTGTCATTCTCCCTGCATCACTGGAGCAGGCATACTTTAAACATGTTACAGCTTTCAGCAGTATTGCCAGGGCTCTGTTCTGTTCCTTTATCTCAGCTAGTGACTCATTCTGCAGTGCAACCAGAGGCATCACATTCACATCACCTACCAGATTATTATTCAGGGCAAAGTAATTGTTGTTGGCATGTTAAAATACTCCACTGAGTACTTCATACTTCATTTGTGAAATATTAGAATTTTCCTTTGAACCAAATCTCTTCAGCTGAAATCAGCTTAATATGTCCATGAAATCCTCCTGGCTCTCTTATTAATGTTATTTCTAATAATACAGGGTTTTTGTTCTGTAGTTTTTATAACAGCTGGCAAGGTGTGTGTTTGCAATCCCAAATCTTATCTGAAGGTGCATTTCTACAATATCAGAACATAAACAGCACTGGAACCTTGTAGAATTTTCCAGTCTACCTTCAGACTGAGATTTGCTAATGGAATATATTGCCAGAAGTAGAAAAAGGTTTTCAGCAGGACTAGTAGGTTAAGAACAGAAGTTGGGAGATTTGGACCAAGTGTAATGGTGAGTTTCCTAGGGAGACCAGAAAGTGCCTTTTTTTCTCACTCTTGATTAGATTTTCTACGTAAAATTCATTATTTTATTTCAGTTGAACTTATGCTTCTATTTTTGCTTGAAAACTAAGCTTCTGGAATCTTCTGGTCACTGCAAGTATGGAAACTAATTTTCTTATAATTATTTTTTAAAAGTGGCTTATCCTTGTTTTTGACAAGGTTACTCTGACTGGTTATACCAATAGTCTGTGTGTATGACTTTTATTGTGCTAGTATCTGCAGGCTATAATTAAAGGGATTTCAGAACTAATAATTCTCCCAGATATTTTGCTTTCTTAATTATAACACATAATGGGAATGCAAGACCAGCAAATGGGAACAAGTAAGATGCAGAACACAGTAGCAAATCTCATGATGTGTTCACACAAATGGCAATGTCCAGCATGTTTCATTTCATGTTCTGCTTTCAAATAACATTGACTCATCAATGTCCAGTTAAGTTAAATCCGTCTCTCAGAATATACTACTGTTTTGCAGGGATTGGCTTTCATAATGTGCAGCTTAATTACGGTAAGATTCTGCTGCAACACTGAGGCTTTATTTTTTTTCATTAACTTACACTAAAACCCTGTGACTGTCCTAGTAATATTCTATCAGTCTGCATGTTTCTACCAAGCATGTTTTATTTCACCATCTCTGAAATTCTCTTTAATACACATGGAACCATTGGCACAGGACTTACTCATGCTTTTGTATTAATGAAGCAAATTAGAGCAGGTTTTGATGTTTTTCGTCCGTATGTTAAGCTGCATGACTGGAGAAACCTGAGAATACTTTAGTTTAAATCCAGTAAGATAGCCTGTTTAACACATCAATAGCAATTAAATGGTCAGAAAAAATCGGGCAAAACTCCTAGCAAAATATTCTGCTCTTTTTTGTAAATGGCCTCTTCATGTACAAGATGTTCAGGTGACAAGGAGGCTGATTTAAATATGAATGAAGGGCAAAAAGGCATGCGTTATAAAGCTGCAGGTTTTTTTCTGCATATAGCCTTCCCACATCCATTAACTTTAAGGAATTACCCTAAAGCAAGATAAAATGATTGTTTAAATGGAAGTTTCCATTAAATCCTATCAATGTTTCTTCTGTTTGAAGCATGAAAGAGCTGTGAAAGTGTACTGAAACTGAGGTGGAGATTTTTAGTTCACCAAGCAAGGACAGGGCAAGTCTAGAGAGTATGGAGTAAGTAGGATTTGTGTATCCCCTGCCTTTAGCTAATGCTGGAGAACAGTTTTGTTCCATCTGTCTCGATCTCCTTTATAATAGCCTTTTAATTTAGAAATTCTTGAGTAATTAAAATTTTATTGTGTTAGTTTTTTAAATGCTTTTTTATTAAAGCAGCTTAATAAACAGTGTTCTTCTACATCTCTTATTAAAGTAGCTCTGTAGGCATTCTGTCTTCAATAACTGAAGTTTTTTCTCTATTTTACTTAATTTAGCTGCTGTCATTTAAAAATTATTTTATAACTTTATACACTTGTAATTTTAATTTTCTCTGTTCCTTTGTTCACACCTTTGTCTGTCCGTAGAAGTAAACTGGAAACTTGCCTCAGTTTTTCTGTGGTGGGAAGACAGTCATTTTGCATCAGCTTGGTTAACGGGAAGTCAACTTTTGTCAGCACTGAAGAATGGAGCTACGGTTTAGAAATTAGACACAACTTTTTGGACACAAACTGACTGGTGGGGCTGGCAGATATTTCCTTTGGTTACAGGCAGTCACTAAGAAGTGATCTGTTACTAGCTAAGAACTAGAGTATTTCTAGAAAGAAGGTCACAGTTTTGTTTGGTTTTTTTTGTTAAGATTTTGAATTTTTGAACAGAACTAAGATGCCTGAAGCTCGTCTCTTGCCTCAAAGTGTCACACTTTAACGGTCACTTTATGACTGAGAGGTCTACTCCGAAACCAGCGGAGGAGGAGAGTATACATGCACATATGCACACATGCACTAAAGCATCAGCTCCCAAATCTTTATGAATCATCCCCTCAGTCTGCACCATCAGTCTCTGCACATTATCACAATCGCTCTTTGGCAGCCCACCCTCCCCCCCTGCCCCCCTGCCCAGTGTTACCTCCATGGGTTTTTTGCTCTCTTCGTAACCCTGGATTTCTGCAGTTACATCGTTTGTCCATTCTTCTTTCTTGTTTTTCCTTCTAGCCCCATCTCACAGACACACCGCACTGCTTCTCTTCCCCTGTTGAGCCCATGTTACAGGCCTGACTTGAACTTTAATGTACTTCACAAGCTTGGAAATGCAGCGTTGGAATACAGCATTAAAATATAGGTTCTTCTGGTTTCCAGCCTATCCGTCATTAATTCTCTAATTCGGAGGATTTCTTTCCCTTTAAATGTGCATTTTGGATACAAAATGTATTAAAAATTCACTTAAAATAAGGGTAGTTTTAGGCAAATCAGTTTTGCCTTAACTACCAGTAAGCTTCTGAATGAAAAGGTTTTTGTTTATGGTTTTTGGTTTTCAGCTTAGCCCCTTGTGTGAACAGGTTTATTAGGGAAACCAATTACTGAGGTCAACTTTGAGATGTTTCGAAATTGTAAACTCTATTGCAGGAATTATTTGTAATTATCTTAATGTATTTGTTGTTAATGTATTTCCTAAAAATTCTGCAAAGAGGTTTATCAGTTTGATTACAACTTTTAACTGCACTTCCAGTTTATTATCAAATCTCTCCCAAGAGCTGTTTGTTCGAGCATTGGTTTGGCTTTTTCTGCCATTCATTCCCTTTCTCTCTGTGCCAAAAATACAATAGCTATGTGTAGAGGAATGAAGCTGGGTTAATTAACATTGATAATATACAGCTGTGGGCTGGCTGATGTAGACAAAGTGCAGCTGTGGCTGGTTCTGTTAAGGGGTTGAGAGTCAGTGAAGAGAGAGCAGCCGAGGAAGAGAGGGGAGGAAGAAGCAGAGAGAGTGTGAGCGTGCCTGGGATGAGGAGAGACTAGGAGAAAGCAGTGGAGGGTCTGTATGAAGAGTGTGCTGGTATGAGATGGTAAAAGACCTTGTTGCAGCCGGCTGGTTTGGAGAGTTCTGTGACAGCTATGGGTGAGACAAATAAGGATGGTTGTGAGTGAGTGGCTCCTGGTGAAGGCAGACTGGAAAGCAGACATGTGGGATAACCTGCGACTGGAGCTAGGCACTCTATTGACTGATAATTTGTTCCTTTCCTCTTCTGTGAATTTTATTGAAAAGACTGATGTTTGTTTTCTGTTTATAAGTATTTGAACATCAAATGCAAAAAGTCAGTGTCATCCTCCTGTTTCCATGTCTGAAAAAAACCCAGCCGTTCCCAGAACACTGGTGTGAACAAAACTACCTTTCTGACAAGCTGCAGCACTATGACTGAGCCATCTGGTTGTTAAGCATTTCAGTGGATATTTCTGACCTATGTTTTAAATTGGTTTGATAGCTAGCATAATTAATATCATATTACAAATTATAATCTACTAATGTTTTTGTAGTTATACTGGACATATCATCTGTTTTGGCTATGATAGATTAGTTTCTTAGTAAAACAGAACTGCAGTCTTGAGAAATACACAAAATAGATGACTGAAAATCTAGGCAATAATGCTGTTGAATGCAGCATTGACTGGCTGTGGAAAACTTAACCCAATTAACTGTAGTAACCTGATAAAGACATGTCCATATAGATCTTATTTCCCAATATGGATCATATCATGAGATGATCCAAACAAATAAGTCCTTAGTAATGTTAGCAGGGAAGCTATCATGGCTGATATGAGTAACATCTAGTGAAATTATGAAATATTTCTCTGTATAAGTAGTTGATTCTGATTTTGGTGTGGTTTTTTTTTTTTTTTTTGAAAGCACAAGCACAGTTATTGACATCATCTTCATTGTGTTCATGTCTTGCGGGGTTCTTCATGGCCTTGACACCTAGCAGGACTTTGAATGAAAGAGCCTGGGCTCTGGAACACAATTAAGGTGTACCTGTATTCTCTTTCCCAGGGAATGATTTTCACTCATGTCTTAAAATAACATAAAACTGTCCAATCCGTACTCAGGATCTTTATGTTACACAATTAATACTGTCATATTATACTTTGTCACAAATCTGAAAATCACTTCTGTGACATAAATTTGAGATTTTTGTGCTTTCATCTCTGTAGTGTATTAGGAAAAGATTTGGCAGTTTAGGTTACACATTAATTGTTGTCTGAATGCCCAGACTTGTAAGTTGTTTGTTAGCATATCATACTTTATTGCTATCTTCTGTACCTATGTGGCACTATGCCTTTTCGTACTAGCTGCCACTGTAGTGTACGTGCCTTTTCAAGTGTTGGGTTGCATCATATCACTGAGCTCACATAGACTCACAAGAAGGAATTCAAAAATGTTGCTATAATTTTGGTTTTGACTTGATAAAGACTTGCCAAGTGACAAAACATGGCTTTATATGGTAAAGGTAGTGATATTTTTTTAAGTCTTGCTTTTTTCCCCAAGGGTATTGGATTGTACTGCAAAAAATAGCAAGCACTAGTGTTCACATTTATGTATGTGGGTACAAAACCACAGGGGAGCAGTGACAGAGTGGGCAATGGAACAGAGTCCTGCTCTGATCACTCCACCAGATTTCCTTTACGAGTAAGAGTAATATTAAAATTACTTTTCTGTCCTCTTGTAATTGTCTCCCCACCAACAAAATACAATAAATCTTTGCAAAGTTTTGATTCGATTAAAATTACAAATTGCATGTGCAGTTGCATGCTAATGTGGTGTTAACCCAGACTGGTGCGTGCACATCGTGTCTGTCTGTCTGTATAGCAGACAGCAGTTAAAAGGAACAAAGAGGGACTTCACATGTACACTTCTGCCTCGTACCTTTATTCCCAAAGGCCCTACACAGCTTAACCCTCTTAACCCTGTGAGATACTTGTTTAGGATTTGTATTTTCTTTACTGGCGTTTGATATGTAGCACTGGAAATGAAATGGGAATTTAGGGAAATGCAGCTTTTAGTGGCTCGAGGGAGTAAAGGAGAAACATTTCACTATGGTATGAGTCAGGACACAAAGATCTGTATCTTCCAGCTATTTACTTCTACCACAGATGAATTCTTTAAAATTATAGAACGGTGAACACTGTTTAAGAGGCCCTTTTGTGAATTTGTCATCCACCTAATAAGAGAGAGCTACTTGACGGGGAAATACTGTAGGTATCATGTCTAACTGCATTTGAAGTACTCCCTACATATTGCAGCTGACACATGAGATCATTCTAGTCTTAAAAATGATGCAGTACTACAGTAATGCAACCATCTAAATCAGAAATGCATGTAGAAAGACAATACATTGTCAGAGATCCAGTTCACTTCAAAATGTGAAGAACCAGCTGCTGAAGAACACAAATATTAATACTGCTAGTGAATGACTATTCCTTTAATAATAATACATAAAAAATTATAAACTTTACTATATGCTGAAAGACGCTATTACTCAAACCAGGTAACTCAGAGGACCAAATTCATCACTCTACTTCAATTTTATTTTCTAAAGGGCTATAATCAGAGCTATCTGGGCCTTCAGATTCACTACTGGATAAAAGACAAGGCTGTGCTACCTTGTTAATGGACTGAGGGCTGTAAAGAATATCCCAGTAACGGATTCCTGGAGACAGAGACATCAAATGTAAGGGTTAATTTACTGCATAAATACAGCATTAACTGAAACTCTTCTGGTGTGCAGCAAAGTAGTCTATTTTTACAACTTTACCTTTACTGACCTGCATCTGTTAATCAGCTCTATATTATGCAGATGCTGTCGATGTTTGCAAAGGTATAACTGCATGTCCTTGGTACTAAAGATGCAACATTTTTTGATTCTGTTTTTATTCAATCCTTGATGGTGATGTCCTCACCTCTCGGATGAGGCTAGCTATAATCTATTTGCTTCCTACTGAGAGAGGACTGTTGCTACAATACAGTGACTCAGCTAATCTAAACTGCTGACTGTTCTGCCAGAATTTGAGTCTTTTCCCTGTATGTGGACCAAAATATAGGGCTTTCTGTAAAAATATGAAGCCTCAAAAGAAAATTAATCTGTGACACATAGAACTAGGCAATTAATTTCAACTGCTTTGTCAAATTCTGTAATAAAGCTAGATTTCTTGCAAAACGTGAGCATCTGACTTTTCCTGTCGCTCTCATTGCCTTATATCTAGCATTAATGTTTACACATGGATTTTGGTATGTGAAGAAGCAGCTGATGGAAAGTGCCACGGGTCCTTGGCAGAAAGTGAAAATTGTGCACCAAGGACAAATATGAAATACTAAATATTTTTATAAAGATAAAATTTCAGGCATTGAAATAGAAATCTTCTCTATAGTTTTCATAGTTGGCAAGAATGATGCTGTCTCACAAATATTTATGATTTTAGGATTCCTACTGTAGAGGAACCCACCCGTGTTTGCACAATGAGCTCCCTTGTATGCTATAGAGGCAACAGCTGTTGTGGGAGGAGGCAGTTCTCATACTGTGATGTTCTCCTCAAAAATGTCCTGCCAGCTGTCAAAATTATTTATTTACTTGTTTACTGGGGGAGGGAAATGAGTATAACTTGGGTGTCTCTCCTTGTTGTAACAGATGGCAGAGACAGAGGTACGCCTTTGGACTGATGCCCACACTTCTAGATCAGAGCTAACATCAGTGAAATAAATCAGCTAAATGCATTTTGAATAAGATCTAATATTTTGTTTTAACAAAATGTTGTCTTTAAGTGTTCTTATCTCAGCTTTAATTTCCTAACTCATGACATCACATGTCTGTCTTCTGTGCTCTGGTTTGATTTTCACTCACAAGCTGTAATAGTTATTCTTTGAAGGGGTAGGGGGTTAGGTTTTTCATCCCAGACCATTGCTAAATCTTTATGTTTGAATCTAAATACAAGGTATTTAAGCGAACAGCTTAGAAGGACCTACAACCAAGCAAAGGTCAATGGCTGACTGTATAACTTCTAGATCTCTAAGGTTTAGGGAGTTCCATAATCTATTATATTACCTTAAAAAAGCTCTAATATTAATCCCTATAAGAAAAGAAATACTGCGTAAGCAGGAACAATGTAACTTAGTTTATATGCTTTATATTAGTTTTATTTTATTTCACACTGAAAATAATAGGGGTAAGAATGTTTTCACCTAGCCCTTTTGTAAAGGATGGAAAAGGGGATTATTACATAACTTTTAAAAAGTCTTGTAGCATTCCTGAGTGTCAAACATCAGATTATCTCTTGCTCTGTCTCAGTTCTGTAGAAGAAATAGAATGAATCTCTAAACCCTAAATAGTCTAAGAAATCAAATGCTTAAAGTGCAATTACCCTTAGAGTGACTTAAAACATATGATTAGTGTAATGCCACTGCATGATGAAATAGCTATACCGTATTAGAAAGTCTTCCTGATTTCCTAAGACATTCAAATCTTGATAAAGACCTAAACTTGGTGTTCTGTCTTGCACCTTCATCTTTTAGTCCTATTGATTTCAAAGAACATGTTAAAAAAGAGATTTCTTTCAGTTTTCATTCATTCATGGTCTCTGAAAGAAGCATAGCACTTAATGAAACAGATGAAATTTAAAAATTGATGTGACAGTTTTAAGAGTAGTTACAGTACATTAACAACTATTACTCTATGAGTTCAGTTCGCATCACCACATAAACATGTCACTGTGATGCACTATTCCTGACAATACAAAAATATATTGGATAGATTGGTATCCATATTTTATATAGCTGTTTTCAGGTATTTTTAACTAGGAACATCGTAAAGTTTTGCTTTTAGAAAGCACTCAAATGTATTTTATGCCCAACTGATTATTAGTGGGCTCTACATCCAAAAGTTAGAGCAGAACATATGCTTAAGACTGTGCTGCAATAATGTTTGGTCTTTATGATTAGTCCATTAAGTATGGACTGGAACAGAGGTCTTTCTCAACTATCTTGTGACATTAGGAACCTCTGAAATAGACTGTTTTCTCATTAGTGGGCAACTAAAGTAGCTGCACTTCTTCAGATGGCCACATATTTATTGTGATATAAGAATATTTCAGGGCATAAATGATCATTACAGAGATGATGACAGAGTGCTTCCCTCAATACAGAACTTACTACAGAATGATTTTTAAAATATTAAATTTCCTTAGCTAGTACTAAAGTTATTTTGGTTAAACACAAAATGAAAATTACCCGATAATAGCAAATACATTGAACTAACATTTATTGTGCACTCTATTGGACAGATTTAATCAAGAATTTAGCACAAAGTTATCACCATTAACATTAAGTCAACTTCAATGCAAGAGAAGTGTTCTTTCTCACTTGGCCTTACTCTGCGGTTATGTATAAGGACATTCAGGCTTTTAAATCTCTGTAAAGAAGAATCCGTGTAAATTCTATATATTTGCAAAAAGATAAGAGAATATTTTTTTTGGCTATTCATTGAACAATAGTTTGTCCAATTCACATGATTTTAATAAGCAACATGGCAAACTGTTTTGCAGTACAATATACTATAATAAAATTTTTTAGATCACTTGCCCTCTTTAATTTTTCTTTTGGTGGGCTAAAAATTCTTTTCCAGAATTCTCATTGCATAACAAATGGACGATATTAAACTCACTATGAGCAGCAAAACGGAAATAATTTTCTGAAGAAACCCATGAACAGAGACGTGACAAAACCTGTGCAGAATGTTGAAGAGTATAATAGTTTATTTGGCAGCACTGCAAGAAGTGACACAAAAGAGACCTGACAGCTTCAGCTGTGGGGCTTGCTCCTTTTAATTGCAGTAAGAATGACCAGTTATGTGTGTCTCAGTAACACTTATGGGCACACATTCAGGTTCTGTGTTTTAAAAATAATTTTTAGGAATTATTAAGTGTTAACTGCTTTAAAAAAAAGTCAAAAAAAGCTTTAGTAACATTCCATCTTCAGTGTTGTTGTACAAAGGTATCTGAGACACAAGATTTCAAGTTAAAAAGTAGTTTATATACATTTGAGGGACAGAAGTCAAGCCACAGGTTTAATATGAATTTTTGTCATCTTGATCACGGAATGAATAGTCTATTTCCTTAATTAGGAGTCCAAACTTAATTAATTTTTGTTTGTAAACAATGATGTAGTCAGTATTTGTTACTTGTGTCTTCTAGGAGATTGTGACTGATATGTTGACATCTGGTAATAATTTGAAAAAGGATTTAAAACTAAGTACCTGGGTTAGTTTTCAGGCCTGCGCTGTGTCGTACACAGTGTATTAAAGGTCCTTAGTCAGAATGCAATTTGCAGTAAATGACTAAAATTTTCTTCCATACTAAGGCCCTAAACTATATAAAGACTGACAGAAAGACTCCCTCTGTTAGACTTACCAGAAGTTTTGAATTAGCCTCTGAATACAGTTGTTTATACAAACTGTTTCTTTCTTTAATAAGAACAGAATTCATAGATGCATATTTTCCCTTTTCCTGAGAATCTCCAATTCTTAACCTTGCAGCTGAATTTAAGTCCTACTGTTACTATGTATTTGTCAATAAACTATATAACGTGTATTCTTTTGTGTTATGTAGAAATGTGGCCTTCACGTTTTAAAAGTCAATTTTCAAATAGACAAGTGCCCGTCAAATAGGATGCTCCAGACTCTGAGCCACCTTCCACTGTGCCGAAGGAGGAATGATGGTATTTTGCCAGCAGAATATAGCCAGCTGATTGCTGACAGCTAAAGGGTTTGCGAACCAAATAATCCTGAAGTAATTTTTTAAAAATTTTTCTGGATTTCCCCCTCCCCCGTTTTTATCTGGAGAATATTTCAGTCTTTTAGCTTTTGGGATATGGCCATTTGAGGAATGCTGTATGCATGCATTTACATTGGCATAGGTGATTACTTTTGCTTTATCATTTGTTCTTTATTAGAGGACTACTTCAAATTTTGTTGTAGTCACAATTCTTCAAGAAATGTTTGAGGAAGGCCAGTCTGAAGGTATAGTTTACGTAACTCAATAACCTGAGTAATTACTTTGCACCATTTTGCCTAATTTTATTGCTTACTGGACTGAGGTATGAGCTTTTGACATTGTAGTACAGAAAACTATGGTGTACTCAAAGTTCTGTAACAGTGAGATCTGCTTTTAAAATATTTGAAGATGTGCTTGTTTTCCAACTATGTTTGCCAACTTCTGCAAGTACACAAGAGGGCTAACAGAGTATTTATGAACTTTCTCATGTAAGCAACACAGCAGAGAAGTAGAACTGCAAGTAAAACCAAAAGGCATACCTAGCTTTTCCAAAAGCCTTGAAAAATGTGCAGTCTTCTCAAAGCATACCGCTTCTGTGGAGTGACATTCTTTCACCTTTTGGTACCAAGGAATTGGTTTCTGAGAAAACCAAGATATTCTACAGTCTTACTAAACCTGAATAAAGAATGCAATAATACCCTAAGCAAATCACAGTTGTACAACTCCCGGATGAGATTAAAGGTGAGAAAGTGGAATCGTTGGCCAAGAATATTTTAGCTGAAGTTTCTTTAAAAAAAATGGTAATTTTGGATGTAAAGATATATTGCAGATTGGTTTTCCCAGCCTATGTATCCCTTCCGTGTTCTTAGCTAATGATTTTGAGGGAAGTATTGGGAATGTATGTAACTGTATCTGCACAGATACATATAATCTGTGTCTGTATGTATAAACATATGTGCAATAATGTATAAGATTTACATTGTATAGTTTAGCTTTCACTTATAAAGCTGTGTTTTTCTTTTAATTCTTTATAGTGCAGCTGACTTTTAATGCCTTTTTTATGGAATAGATAGGTATTCATTGATGATGGTAATTTTTGAATCCTACACATTGCATAGTACTGGCTTTGAATTAATTTGAGAAACAAATTAGTAACAAAACAAAATTGTATTGTTTAGCTCATGTGCTGTCATCCTTTCAACTCGTTGCTCATCTTGCATGTTGCACATTAATGGCTTATCAGGTTTTCACATATGTGGTATTCAAAATTAATTTGTGGTAACTAAAGCAGCCAATTAATTAGGTAAACTTGCATTCATCTTAATCATTTGATAACTCATTTAAAAAGAAAATTACAGTTTTATTGCAAAGACCATATTGGATGTAAATGCCATATTTTGTTTGCTGCATTTCATCTAGAATTATGGTTTACAGTGTTTTATTCTTTTTCATTAGAAGCCAGTCCTGGGTTTATTTTCCACTATATAACTGTGTTGCAGTTGATGACACAATTATCTATTCAATCAATTAGAATATGAGTAGGCCACTTTCACTCTAACTTTCATAACATAAATAAAAAATTTGCAGAAGAAAACCCTTAAAAAAAACACAACCAAAACACTTTTGTGCCAATTAAATAGACTATGTATGATTTAGCTGGCAGACTTTGATCTTCAGAGGCTGTTCATATACTGTTTAGCCTCTTATTTGGAGAATGGAAATTTTATTTATGTATCATTGGTTTTTCTTTGATTCAGGTTTTAAAGGACAAAAAGGCCCATACCAGTGAAAGCACAGTACATCTGAGTGTACGCATATATGCACCTAGTGTAACTCAAGCCTTCAGCTCTATTGTTCTTAGCAGATGAACATTTTTTGTCTTCTGTACTTTTTCTGTAGCATTTTTATTGTATTCCTTGTTAGTTTTATTCTTTAGATATGAAACTGTCAAGTTCTAAATGATACAGTAGGCAGCAATATATAACTAGAGCCTATGAGGAATTTTATATGTTTTTGCTTTTTATAAATGTTTGTTCTTCGGTCTTGGTCAAATTCCAGTGTGACAGTCACTGTGACTATGTCTGTCTGTTGTTACTCATAGCATCTACTATTTGTTCCTTTTCATAATGATGGGTTTCTTCCACACTGACAAACGTCCAGGTTTTGTGGATAGGCTTCTCCCTACATAGTATGTGTAGTTTGTAAACAGTTTGTTTAGAAAAATCTATATTTACTCATCTGCAAAATACTAAATGTGTCTTACTAGTTGTGGTTTCTGTATCAGTTAGTTTTTTGATTTTCTGTAATATAGAGCAACCTTTCTGGGTTGTAAGAGAACATCGCTGACTGAGATGCAGAGAAATAAACTGCCTGTTTCTTGAGATTAGTAATGTAATAAAGGCTATGGTCTCAAACCCAAAGGAGTATAGAAACCTCAGGAAATACAGTAGGTCATATAGGCATACTATATTTATTACTGCATTCCTCTAGAAATACAATGCCAGTAAACAGTATTTTAGATATACTTCATGTATAATCATGTAAAGTTAAGATACGGATTAAACATGCCTCTCTATATTTTCAATTTGTCCATGTGTGTAATGGTTGAATTTTTTGCTCCTAATTATATTTTAAATTTAATTATTTAGACTTCTGTGTCTTGAGTTCTGAAATACTTGCAAGGTTGCCTTAAGCCTTTACAGATGTATAGTCTAAATAATGCCAGAAATATTTGAGCCTTAATTGCATGGTAAAAAGTGCTTGAAGTTCCTTTATACTTGTATCAAAGGATTTAAAAAGTAAAATAAAAATCCTTAAAACCCAGGATATAATGAACCAAAAAAATCAGAGAAGAAATATATTTATTAGTAGGAAACTGAAAGAGAACTGTTACTGCTATTATAACTTCAGATTTTGGAATTCAGACAAACTATTTTAACAGACTTTTATCTTCTGTAATCATCCATTTGACCTATAGTTACCACTGATATAGATTGTAGTCTTGTCTGTTTCTATTACAGATTGTTTGCATGTCACATACAGAATTTTTTAAACTCCCTCTTACATCTCAGCAAACATTATTTATGAAACTAAAAAGCCCCTCTCTGCAGTATGAATTCATCCATGTTCAAAGCTTGCAAATGTAAAAGCCTAGTCTGTAAAAAATTATGATTTATTAAATAAATTTTCTTGGGTTTTCCATGTAAGAATTACTGGACTGCTGAGCACAGAGTATGTATAATACAGTACTTTTAAAAAAACCTTATTTTTTCTTCTTTTTTTTCATTGTCAGGAATGCTATGTAGATTCAAATTTGAGGAAATAATGCCACAGAGTCTTTGGCTTTTGTACTCACAAGGAGGAAAAATGCACCTTTTGATACTGGCACAAGTTAGTTCAGTCACTGAGCACTCTGCAGTTTACAGAAGCTTCTGTCTAGGGAGCACAGAGGCTGAGCAGTTCTTAGCCACTCTCCAGGAGCAGGAGCAGAGGCTGCTGCTTTTTACTACCTCCTTACGTACTGTCACAGCCATCAGGTCCTCTCTGTGAATGCTAGGAGATTGGTACAGTGCATCTCTTGCCAATACAGAACCATTTGAATCTGTATGCTTATAAAATGTGAAATTACTTAAGGCCCAATAAAAATTTATTAACTGACATAAATAAAACAGAGAGCCCTTATGCCTCAAGACACTTACCTAAAAATTTTGCACAGCATCCTGCAAATATTTTCAGTTCCTGTTACATTTTTGTGAATTTTTTTAAAATCGAAAGTCAAATTTCCCAACGTGATTCAAAACATATGTAGGTAGGCATATAAGCAGAAAATTATATTAATACCAAGGGAACAATCAGGCAGTAAATTCTTAGATGTTTAAATGACCATCTGACCAAAAACAATTCTGGTCAATTTGTGTTCTCTGTTAATGTTCATAAATCAAAACAGGAGAACCTAGATTTGGGAAGGGAGGATCAAGCTGACTTTGTGTCCTTTCTGAAGTAATGACCGAGGCAGTTACTCCCCAGTGTGCCTAATTTCTGTCACATCTTCAAATGGTTTAACTGTACTTCTGCCACCTTGGACAACAAAATGAAAGGAAAATCATAAATAGAAAGCTGACATGTTTTTGCTTCAGGGACATTGTAACAGCAGGAGTTCTGGGAGAACTCAGTGAAGTTTTCTAATGAAACTAAGTGTACTAGTTAGCAAGCTTCATCCTTTCTTTTTCTTTTCTTAGTTTGCCAACACAACTAATCCCTGGAAATTTGATCTTTTTTTTTTTCTTTGTGATTTCAACATTTCAACAAAATGAATTTATACTTGCTACAATTCTCTGCTTTGATACTGACTCTGTCATTTAACATACCAGTGATTCAGTATTCTCACTTCCTAATATACATAATCATGTTGAATTATCTCACAAATGTGTCATGACGTGTTGAAGTATTAAGAAGAGTAGATTGGACAAAACGTGCCGTTCTTTTTCAGGCACAGTTTTATGTACTGTTAAATTTAGCAAGCTCCCTGTAATATTCTGCTGAGACTCTTTGAACAAAGTTTTCCATTTGCAGTAACACCAATGCTACATGAAGAGCTCTGCTTTTTGTTTGTACTAGGGACCAAGCTCTCCGAGACTTTGACCAAATTCAGTTGCCCGTGACTTCAGAGCAGTTTTGGATTTATAAGGTTGTTACAATAATCTACAGGATGTTTTAAAAAAAACCTGGAGTCTAGCATTTGAGGATGACTGATCTTTTTAAAAATTTTAGTCAGCATAGTGGTAAAGGGGTTAAAAAAAACCCCCAACCAAACAAAAAAAAAACCAACCACACAAAAAGCCCCGAGTACAGATTTCTGAGAAGATGCTCACAGAGAAGAGACAGTGCAAAGTTAATAAAGTGAACTAGGAAATATCTTCCATTCTAGCATTCCACATCGTCATAACATCTTCTGAGTGCACAGGGTAGGTGAATAAGGCTTCTGCTACTTACCCAAGCATCCCAGAGTTTGTGAAACCATAAAGGGCGACCATACCAGAGGGTCTGTTGGCCATAATTGCAATTAGAATCAGTTCATATAATCTTAAAGTAATTGTTTGGGTGGACCAAGAATATACAAGAAAGTACAAGTACAGATAGGAATCGGATGTCATCAATCAGAAAACAAAAGTTTTACACACAAATATGTTAACAAGGATAGATCTTGCGTCACTGAGATTTGAGCAGCCTAGCCACTCAGTTTAATCATTTTTTTATTTCATTTTATAGTAATGGATCCTGACATTCAAATCACTCCCTATCATTTCCATTTGCTACATGTATCTTGCCTTCATAACAAAGAGTACAGCTGACACCGAAGATAGATTTCAGCCCTGTAATAGAGACCTGGTTAATACTTTTGTTACTGTGCACAGCAGAATGTAATACAGTTTGTTCTGCTTGGCTCTGCAAGACTGACTGATTTTTGTCAGTGAAACAAGCAGGTTCTGAGTATGCATAGGAAGCAGCCTGTCCAAAGGGGAAGCTTTTTTATACAATCACCCTTCAGTCTAGAACAGTAATTTGAAAAATATCTCTATCCTTTTTCAGTATCAGACTGGTTATGAGGGTTTCTCAGTAATCACAGGGAAGATGAAAGAGTTTGTACCATATAAAAAAAATCATATTTTGAAAAGCATAGGCAGTCCTTTTTCTTGACTTTGGCTGCCTGCTTTTTAGATGAGAAGGGAGAGGGGGGACAAGCAAGGAGGAATGACACAGTTCTTTAATCTTGTAATTTTTATCATTTTTGCATGTACAATATCAGCAGAAATTATATGCGTGCACTTGCCATGGTGAACTGCAATATTCTACCTCTGTCTGCAAGTGACTTGCTTCTGTGTTGTAGATGACTTAACTCGCCTTATTGTGCTTACTTGCAAGCTTTTCAGAAATACAAGTAGCCCCAAGATACCTTAACATTACCGAGAGAAAATTATTCTCTCTAGATCCCAGTAGACCTAAATTGATGTAGAAGTAAGTGTAGTTCCACAAGTTCTCTGGCAGTGCAGGCCACAGACTGATGAAGCGACAGCAGCTGTAGCCCAGGATGGTTCCACTTGTTCAAATTTTCTGTGCTCTTAATGCAAAAAGCTGTATCTGTAAGTGGCCTGGATTATGGCTTGAACATTTCCCCCACCAGTGTGTCTACGGTAAGCATCTTCCAATGGTCATATTTTATTTAGATTTTTGTCATTATATAATACATGAATGTTTCCAAATTCATTAAAAATCCTACGCTGTACTACCTTTGAGCATGTAAGCTGTAGACTGTGGAAGTGTCAGCACTCAGGGAAGCTTTATCAAATCTTTAAAAGAAATGGCTTCACGAATTTGCTGTGTACAATCTCAGAGCACCTGTTACAGGCAGGATGGCCTGTAAAGATCAGTTGCAAAATGATTTGCCACTGGGTACATCCTGGATAAAGCTGCATGTAACACGATAACGGCTGAGTTACGTTACAAACCAACGAGCGTGCCCCAAAACTCAGGGGAATGAAGTAAAAGCCGTGGGCTTTCTGTAGGAGCAATTTAGAGAGATGACAAAGCACCCCTCGGTTTCCGTGGCGATGTAAAATTGCCCGATGATAGGCAGCACTCCACTTTCATTAAACTCTTGTGGGTTTTTTTTCAAACCAGCAGCGGTGGCGTTGCGGGGGGGGTTATCAGTGGGAGGCCTCGCTACCAGCGCGGCGGCGGCGGGTGCCCGCGCCCCCTCAGCCGGCGGCGGGACGCGGTACAAGCCACGGCTGCAGCCGCTGCTGTGCCCCGCAGCTTGAGCCCGGCCCCTGCAGCGCTGCGCCGGGCTCCTGCTCCTGCTGCTGCTGCTGCTTCATCCCTGTCCCCGCCATGGCACGCCACCCGCGGCTGCGCTGCCGGGCACCCAGCCGCCACCCGCAGCCCGCCGGGCTGCTGCTCCCTGCCCCGCGTTACCTCTGTGAGAAATGACGGCATGACAGTATCTAGGCTACTACAGCCTAGCTCCTGCTTGTAACTGGCGCCCTTGGCCCCGCGGGTCCCCCTCACCGGTGAGAGGCGCCGTCCACCGCCGCCCCCCGCCTCCCGCCGCTGCACCGGCGGCTCTGCCCTGGCGCGGGCGGCGCGCGGCTGCGGGATTCCCGCCCACGGTGCAGCCAGCGCGGGCCCGGGTGCAGCCCGCAGCGTCCCCCCCGGGTGCAGCCGGCGCCGCCGCGGGGACTCGCGCTCGCTCTGGCGCGGGCCAGGAGCGAGGCCCCGCGCGCGCGGCTCCCCCGCCGCTCGCCCCAGCCCCGCCGCGCGCGCGCGCCTGCCACCTAGGGACGGGCGGGAGCGGCAGGCGCGCGCGAGCCGCCGCTGGCCGCGCTGCTGAGGTGAAGGCAGCGCCGCCCGCCCCGGCCGGCAGTGAGGCTGCGACCGAGCCCGCCTGCGGATCGCAGAGCCCGCCGCGGCGCCCGCCGCCCGCCCGCCCCGGTTCAGCGCCCTCCTCCCGCTCCTCGCCGAGAGCCTCGCCTTTCTCCCGCCCGGCCAGATGATGAACTTTCTGCGGCGCAGGCTCTCGGACAGCAGCTTCATCGCCAACCTGCCCAATGGCTACATGACCGACCTGCAGCGGCCGGAGCCGCAGCAGCCGCCGCCGCCGCCTCCCTCAGCCTCCTCGGCCCCTACCTCTGCCTCCCCGGCTGCGGAGCGCCGGCAGCCGCCGCAGTCGGCGCCCCCCCAGCAGCAGCAGCCGCCGCCGCAGCAGCAGTCGACGGGCAGCAGCTTCTTCAGCTCCCTCTCCAACGCCGTGAAGCAGACGGCGGCCTCGGCCGGGCTGGTGGATCCCTCCTCAGCCGTCTCCTCGGCCGCCGGCAGAAAGTTCAAGCTGCTCTTGGTCGTCGACGAGCCGCACACGGACTGGTAGGTGCCCCCGCGCCTCTGCATGCCCCTCTGCGCCCTCCTTCCCCGCCGCCCTTCCCCTCCCGCCCACTGCGGTCCCGCTCCCCGCGGCCCCGGCCCCGCTGGCGGCGGCTCTCCCTCCCCGGCAGACGCGGGCTCACCTGCGGGCGGCCGGGCGCGCCTCGGGCCCCGGGGTGAGGCTGCCCGGTGCGGGGGGCCAGGGAGGCGGCGGGGACCGCCGGGCAGTGCCTCCCGCCGCCCGGCCGCGCTCCGGCGGCACCCGCTGCGCTGAGGCGAAGCCTGGCGGACTGGAAGATGGAGCGAAACCAGCAGACCCTGGAGCCGCCTGACCCTGGTGCCGTTTTCCATCAAAGCACTAAATAAAACATATTCATCGCCCTGAAAAAGCATACCCCGAGTTCTCTAGCGAAATAAAGAACTCACGTATAGCTGCAGGTAGGATTTAGGTGTTTTAGGCACGGATTTCTGTTTTGAACTGCGTGTGGTTGTAGCGTTACGTGTGTTAATTCATGTTTATGACCGGGCTTGTTTCCACGCAGATCCCGCTGCTTCTGTTGCAGCGTCTAAAATGCGTGTTTGGGTGAAGGTCCTTCAGGTTATTGAGGACCAGACCTCCGTTTTAGCTTAGCCCTGTGAATATGGGCGGTTGGGTTAATTGCTTTCACGGGTTTTGTTTGGGGTGGGTGTTTCCCTTCCACAAGCATAATAAATGTAGGATTTACAAAATGTAAAACTTGAACGGCAACTCACTTCTCCCTGTGCTTGGCTGCTACCAGTAGGAAAGGTTATAGCTTATTCAGACCTGTTTATCACATATGACTCTGGTGGATGCTGTATTTTAGAGGAAGGATGTATACTTATTTATACAACGTTCACTAACTTGTTTTCCTATAATGTGCGTTTACATGTCAAGCTGTGAATCCTTCTCATTCACTGTTGCTAATTACAGTGTATAAGGTCTTACCAGTGCCTTAAAATAATACAGAGTAAAATAAATATGTTTTTATAATACTGACATCATTCAGTAATGGATTGTGGGTTTGGATTTTATTGTCAGCTTCTCAAATTTATAGCCTTACTGTCTAGATGGATTTGTACAGTTCTATGATTTGATACAATTTGCTTCAAAATGGTACTTTAATAAAATACTTGAAACAAAATGTAAGCCTTTATCTGTAGCAAGTGTGTTATTAATGTTAAGATAACATCTGTATGTTTTTCAGTTTTTTTCTTCTGTGTCTTGTTTTATGGTGGGGTTTTTTGTTTGTTTGGTTAGGTTGTGTTTGTTTTTTTTTACAAAAAAGGTTGTTGTATCTGCTGGACTAAGACAGCCTCTGTACCTACGTCATGGAGATGCATCCATGGACACTGCTCACTGCCTTGCAGATACATCTATTTATTTAGTATTCTATGGTGCACAAATTTTTGCCCGGTAAATTAAATAAGTGTATATGTTCATAGAGTTTGTTTCTGGTAGATTTTTTTCTATACTGACTGAAGCCATTCTGTGTATTGTAAACATGGTATGTTTTCGTACTTGATAAATGCACCCAAAATTAAAATAATCTGTCGGCAATATCAAAGCTGTTAGAGCTCTGCGTGGTGAATGCCACCAACAGCATTCCAGGTAGGAGACTTGATGCAGTCACAGATACACACAAGGTTACTCATGCGTGCTTGCTTTTTCTTTTTTTTTTGGCTTTTTTTTTTTTTCCCCTCCTCTCCTTTCTTTCTCATAATATGTGACGTGGATATGTAGTAGCTCTAGAAGGAAGTTTGTTGTGGTACTGGCTCTTTCCCCTCCAAAAAGCTTATAATTCTGTAACTGAAGATTTTAAAATAAACTTTGAAAAATTATATATATATGGTTATTCTGCTAATACGTGTAGAAAAGTTTGTTCTATACCTTTGGAATTATGGATGTCCATATCGACCTGCATGAACTGCTATAATATTTGACTATTTGAGCTAAAATGGGATATGTATGATAATTTGAAAAAAAATACTGAAGGATTGGAACTTTAATAGATGAATTTTAATGGTCTGATGGCCACCACGCTAGCTACCCTGCCTGGTATGATGCATTGACGTACAGTTTTGCAAGATGAGGTATGTCGAGCTGCTGTCATGTGATACACTAAAACAAACCCTGTCAATGACAAGAAAAACAGTACTAAGTAAAGCTCTTAGGGCCTCCTAGGAAACAATTTCAGTTGATTTATGTTAATCCTGAGAGGACGATCATGTGCTGGGTGTTGTTTTCATAATGTTTTGAGCTGTATTGTGTTTGTCTTAAATTGAAAATGGATGTATTGCTTTTGGATTGCAGTTTCAATAGAAGTAAAGGAATTCCAGTCTGAATCATGCTGAAATCCTACTAATTTAGTATCCTCTTTTCAGCAAGGGCTGGAGGAAGCATTAAGTACCTTCTTCTGTCAGCAAGGGATATTGCCTCTTACCTCTAGCATCAGAAGGACATTTTGTTTCCAATATATTTCATTTCAAGTAGAGGTTGACTTATACTTGAAGTCTGAGGTTTAGTAACCTGACATTATTGTTGTCACTAATGAAATTATATGGGATATTCTACGTACAAATAAATGCTCAGTCGTGGCTTGCATTTTTAAATGTTGATCTCAATGACCTCTTTTATCATTTTCTTGTCTTGAGAAGTTTGTCCTGGTACAAGTTTTGAAATTCTCCTGTTCTGTGTCACAGGATAGGGTGAAAATGGGAGAATTAACTTATATGTACTAATTAATGTATTTTTTCCATGTTATATTATTTGACTCCTTAAGGAAAGAGAGCACATGCAGTCATTGTGTCAAACCATCCTCCTTTCTCCAGTAGCACTCTCTATCAAAGATGTCTTACAGCTGTGAAAGACTATTCTTTTCCTACAGGTTCTTTGGACACTTGTAGCTACGTACATGAGAGAGACTTCTGAGGGCTTCTAATAAAGACAGGACTGCAAAATAAGCTGCTATCAGACTTTCTGTCGGCTAGTAGCTTTATAGGAGCCTCAGTGGCAAGTGAAGAGAAAAAAATGAAAACAGGATAAAGCTTGTAGTCAGCTGTCGGAGACAAATCCATAACAAGTAGTCTTCGATGGTTCTGGTTCTCATTGAATCTCTTGGAATCTCATGGAATCTCTGGTTCTCTTTTGGTCACTTTACATGATAACTGATCCTTCAGTCCAAAGATGAAAGCAAATAGCTGGTGATCATTTTCACCAATTATCTTTGAAACCTTCCCTTATTCTAGAATATTGCCACAAAAAAGGGGTGACTTGTAATTAAAACACTCCTTCAAATGAAACAGTACTATTAATTTATATAAAAGCATTGGAAAAGCTAATTTTATTTTTTGGCCTATCTTTTGTGCATTTTATTGTCATGTTCTTTTCATCTGCAGCTGCATACTGAACGGACATTTTTAGTACCTTCACTGATGTCTGCAGCCTTTTCTGAGTTAACACATCTTGTTGAGAACCTTACAAAGTGTTTGAAGATGTAGTGGAAAAGTGTCTGATTCACAGATGCTTCATGGATCTGTTGGGGAGGGGAGAGCTTCAAGAACAACTTGTTATGTTTAATAATGATTTTATATAATGGACTTCAGTGATTTTTATTTTAACAGCTTTAGGTATCTTTGTTGATATCTTTACAAATGGAGGAAACTAAGAAGTAAAATAATTTGTTCAAGGTCTTCCAAGAGACAAGTGGCAGAGCTAAATTAAAACCTAGGCAGCTTGCTTAACCTTTTCTTTTAATTTTTTCCTAGCTACTGGTCTGCACTAATTGTCCATGTTTTTCAGCTAGATAAGTTTATTTAATTTCCTTAGGAAGTAACCATTTTGTTCTGTATACAAAAATGTACTGAACATTCAATGCTGAACAAGCAATTGATTAGAGTCCATACATCAGTGGCAAGGTGCCAAAACACTGTGCATATAGATTATTATCTCCATTAAAAGCTTAAGTGCAATATTTAGAAAGCTGTTTTGATATTGAAAACTAATTATTGCTTAGTCTGTCTTGTGCTTTAAAGCTTGAACATAAGTCTCGTTGGCAGTAGTGATGAAACTATAAAAAGAATCAAGTTGGAAAATTTTGTTCTTGTATTTTTATGCATGCGTCTTGCTATAAGTATCAGTACCTTCCCACCCCCACCCCCCCACCCCCCCCCGAGAATTATGTGTTTCTTGTAATGTTTACTGCAGTTAGTCATCTTGTGATAGGCCCAAAAGCTAATTTCCAAATGGCTGAGGCAAATGCTATATGAAGAGCAAACTTTCTGTTTTACAATTACTGAGTCATTTATGGGCAAACATTGCTCATCATAAATGTTTTTAATATGATCACTATTGTCATAGTGCAGAAAAATGTTGGTTTATAAAACAAAAAATTACTGAAGTGAGCTGAATGGGTTTCTTGGGGTTTTTTTTGTGTTTACTAGAAGGTGGAAGAGAGTTTAAATTCAAAATAGTGTGTAGATGTTTTATGTAGGGGTAACTACCAAACAGCTTGCATACTGCAATGAAAATTTGTTCCAGTTTTTCTGTTTGGTAGGGATGGTTCAATTGTGAGTAACTAATTAGTATTTCCTAACTGCAGTTGAACTAGAAATTCTGATTTATCTTACTTGATTTAGTTGGTTTAGTAACTGCAGTTTTTATTGCATTCAGTATAAGCCTTTGGCAAATTTTCTGATTTTAGAAAGTGTAATTTAGGAATGCATAAATGAGGGCAACTGCTTTGCCAGAGTTCTTGCAGGACAGTGTTCTTGCCAGCCTCCTGGCATTGCAAAGCGTGCTGCTACTAGTATTAGCTATAAAGCCAGGGCCTGAGCAAACGTGGAACTAGTAGTGATTGCACAGAGGGAGGGGGATTGAAAGGATCCTCAGCACTCATTTAGGGGCTGGAAGTGAGAGGTTTTTGAAGGCAAGTCAAGGCAGGGGACAGCAGTGTTGCAGAGGTAGGAGACTGATTTTCAGAAAGGTCTAAGCTCTGAATACCCGACCAAATGGCCAAATGTAGATACATGCCTTCGTGCAGTGAGTGTAAGAAAAAGGTAATCTTCTCAATGTATGTATTTGTATAGGAAGAAAAGACATGTAAGTTTTATTAATTTTAAATGCTTATTAAGAACTGCTGTGCCTTTTGCAACAAGAAACTCGTAACATTAAAAGGCAAGTAAATTTGTGTTTGGTATAACACGCTAATCTTTCAAGGAGGCAAGAGGTTCAGTGAAACCCATGAAACTGAGCAAGAGTGATAAAGATTTAACTTTGGTTTCTCTCCAATTTTTGCTTCATATGTAAACATTGCATTTAAAAGTTATATTTATGAGAAGTTGCACTTGAATCTTAAAAAAATTGGCTATGTTGCACTCTAATTCTAGTTATGGCCTTTAGACTGAGTTCCTAGTACCCCAAAAAGCTGGCAACCAGGTTTTACATGAAGACAGTATGTGCTTAGACAGCTTCTTACAACCAGGTAATTGGATCAGTGCTACTTCCCAGAAGGTGCTACAGTTTTCAACTCTGCATTAAGGGTTTTCGTTTTTTGCAATCAAAATAGCAACATAATTGAAGGAGAGATTCAGGCATAAGCAGGGGCTGCCATGAGCACAAGGGACACAACTCTCTAGTCACTGGGAGGATACGCTTGGGCACACAGATGAAACAAAGTGAGTTTCTGCAAAGCAAGGTGAAGTTTATTTTGAACCCGTCTCGTGAGCAACTGGATGTGTATTTCTGAAGGGCTGGAAGTATAGCTTATTGAGCCATGTTACTTGTTTGTCCATTTTTTTACATATTAAGTCCACGCTGGGCAAGGACTTGAGCACATGGATGTGCAGTTGAGCTAACTGAGGGATGTGGTGTAATGTGTTAACAAATCCAAATTTGTAGCATACAGCAATCTCATGCAAGTTGTATGTTGTGTCTGTTCTCTGAAATGGCCAGCTGATACAGTTTGGCACCAGACAATGTGAGTGCTGGTATTCGAAGGTGAACTAAGAAAAAAATGCAGATTTTTTTTTCCAGTTCTGTTCTGTGTAATACTTGGCTGCATTAGTATAGATAGCAAAACACAGTACATGATAGAGATTACTTTTTTTGTCTAGGTTAAGAAAAAAAAAAAAAGAAAAAAGCTTATAGTGGAAAACTCCTTGTCCTCCATACTCTGTGTATTGCTCTATCTAAACGAGCTGTTACATGTGCTAGTGTTATTTTAGGCAACTTTATGTATATGAGATGCTGACTACAAATTTGGACAGTGTATCGGGTGTCATCCCCTGTCCCATCCCTCTCCCCTACGCTCAGAATTAGTGTGATTTACTTTTTTTCCTTTATCTCTGAAGACACCACAGAAACTTCTCTGAAGTTTAATGAAACCGTTAGTAACATGTTCAGTTGAGTAGGTGATATTAAAATATGTTTGCCAATGTTTTCTTCTAGTTTGCATTAATAGAAAGGAAAGGGGAAAACTGGCAAGGAAATAAAGGATTTTAAGTAGGTATATTTCAAAGTAACAAGACTGAAGTGAGAGAGAAAAGGAATAATAAATTGCTTTGTAGACCTTAGACTCAAGTAATATAAGAAATTCTACTTACAATCTATTCAGAATTTGATAATGATTTGCCAGTAGCAAAATGTTGAAATAGGAACAGTATGAAATAAAAGGTTATTAAAGACTGTATTATTAGACTTCTGATTGTCTTGACAAAGTGTCCAGAGGACTTACTGTATTTTGAGCTGTCTGTTTAAAAGGGATTTGCCATTCTGTAAACATTATAGGACGCTGCAAGACTGTACACATTTTTTCTGAAACCATGTTTTTTCAAAAGATTGGTGCTAAATGTTCTCATAGTATCAATATATACTTAAAGTAGTGACTTCACTGTATGCGTTTTCAGTACCCAGTTCTTCATAGTACCATGTGATAGTCATCCACAGAAGTATTCGTATGCAATATCAGATGATTTTATCACCTTTAGCTCTTCAGCCAGCCTACCCATCGTGAATGCTCTGAACTACAGAAGTCTGTTTTCAGTATAACTGAAACACAGACTGATGATTTGGATTTTTATACATTTGTAGATAAGACGAACTGAAGTCTGCATGAAAAACATGGCAATACTTTAGTGAAAATATGTGTTAAGAGTATAAACTTGTGTCTGGAGAATAATAAACACAAGAAGTCAGATTTGGATATAGAACCTCTGTGGAAGGATTCTAGACCTGGTTGGATGAACCACCAGGAAAGGGTAATTACAAGTAGGTGGAAAAGTTGCAAAGAATGGAAAAGAGTAAATTGGCAAAGGAAAGCTATGTTGTAGGTGACACAAAGTGAAGCAATAAATGACAAAGTAAGTGTTACCTGGAATAATGCTAGTGCCTCCAAAGATGAGGCTGCTTGCCTTGTGGAGTGGAGGAAAAAAAAAAAAAAGTGTAATGAGATGATAAGACTTACAGATGCCATGGGTGGGAGGACAGCACCATACCTTTGTTTAGAATGCAAAATGTTTGCTTGATTGCACTGCTGCTTTTGCTAATTAAACAGCTTTATCTGCACTGAGTCAAACTTGACTTCTCAGAGGAAAGCTAGTGTGCTTTTAGCCAGCCAGCTGGAGGAGAGTAATGATGAGTATTCATGGTAACATGAAGCATAGACTAGCTTAAGCTTTTGTGAAAAGTGTAAAGACTGTCCATTTTACAATGCCCGCTTTCACCCCAAGTGTGTCCCTTAGTTGGCTGAAACAGAAATATTAATGCACTCACGTTAACAAATTCACTGATTCCTAATAAAAAGTCAGTGACTAAGGTCAAATCCTTGTTTACATATTTACAGGCAAAAGTGGTGGAAATGTTTAATTCTGAAGGCACTGAACCTTAAATCTAAAGAGGCAGTTTCTGGGTTTCCTACAGACTTGTGGTGTGTAAAGCAGAACAGGGTTGGCTCTCGGCTGTAGCTAAGGCTGGGTGGTTTTTGCTTAAGCTGTGTCAGGCGATAAGTGTGGGATGTCTGGGGCTCGAGCTGTGATTGTGGCTGCCTGTCAGCAAGCAAGCCAGTGGGGCAGCATAGCTGATGAGGGCTGCCGGAGTATACCTGCTTACTCTGCTCCCTTTTGCATTGCAAGTGTTGGTGGGATTCATTTAGCTAGTGGATTGGTTAGGTAGATACTGCTGAAGAACCGTTACATTTTTTCTACAAGCTGCAGTATCTTCCTGTGTATCTGTGACCGAAGTAGGTAAAGACACATGGGATGTCACCATGTTGTTTAAGTGCAGCTGGGAAGGAGTGTGAACAGTGTTCTCTTAACTTTCACCTCTGAACACCTGGGTTTGCTTGGTTACAGCCTATTTTTTGTGACTTACTGTGACCTCTTCATATGAGAGGTGGGGGCAGGGGAATACAGGTTCTGTCCTCCCTCTGTGGAAACAGGGACTCTGTCCCAGCTTGTGCAGATAGAGGCATATACGTACTTTCCCTATTTTCATTAAAAAAAAACCTCCAACCCAACCAACCCACCAACCAAAAACCAAAAAAAACCCCTCAAAACCGACTGTGGGAGGCTTGGTGTCTAATAAAGTGTGATCACCTCTTTTTTGCTGCCACCCCCAAATCTAGCAGATGGGGAGAGCAAAGCCATCACATGCCAGCATCAGCCACTCAGGGGCTAGGAGTTGTTGCAAAAGGCAGATTTTGTCCAACTATGAAATGCATCGTCTTTTCGCTTTTTGCCATGAGTGTTCCATGTTTGGCCTTCCTTGATTTACCGTTTGATCTCTGTAGTGTTATATCCCAATTGGATATTGGTGTTTATAATGCAACATATACACTGAATCATGGGAGGAATTATTAAAAAAATATTTTAAAATACATGCATTTCTTTGACTTTTTTCAGGTGATTTATATAATGTAAAAATATTATCAGAGCCTCAGATAAAATAATTTAAATGTCTTAATTCTGTTCTAAAGCACCTGCACAAAATTATTTGATATAAACTAATATTTTTTCAATGTAATGAATTGTTCCTATTTAAAGGATTTATAGCTTTATAGATTTATTTATAGATTATACCAAATTTAAAACATTTTAATAAAAATTTTACAGAGTAATAGACTAAACAAAAATTATATGACTGTTAAGACACAAAATTTCTATAATTTCCTGTCCGAAGAACCATTTATTTAACATCTTGCCTTTACAGAAATTAACTGAGTGAATAAGCATTAAGGGATCTCACAATGAATAGATAAAAATCTAGATTTTTTTTCTCTAAAGATATAACAGATTTCCTCATGAATACTTAAAACTGTTATAGGAAGTTGTTTCCACTGCTCAAAATGAAGAAAAATCATAAACTCAGTAAGAAATGTAGTAACAAAATAATGTGCAATGCATTTTTAAAAGGTGAATTTACACCTTGTAACCAGCATCAGCAAAGGATGCAGTGAAGGCTGACAGGAGTCTAGGTTTTATTTCATTAGCCTTGGCAGTATTATGTCCTCTGGAGTCAATTTGTGCTTCGGTTTCAGAGTTGGGCACTCTGGCAGGCTACCGGTACTTTTTTTTTTTTATTGCAATAGTAAACTTTCAGCATCTGTATTTCTGATTTAAACTAATTTGCCTCATCTGGTATGCAGTTTGTGTTTCTTTGTTAAGTAGGCATTGGAATAGGGGAGCATGCTTTGATGTAATTTCAAACTGAATATGACCAGTCATAAAACAAAGTATCAGCAACTTGTGCTGCGTATTGGAATGCTCCTGCAGGTAATTACTTTGGTGTTTGTTGAGAAGGTGAGTGTGCTAGTAATGAAACCCAAGTTATATTTGTGTGTGGATGTGTCCCTGTCTTCAGGAGTCAAAAAGATCTACATTCCAGTAGAATGAGGTATTTTGAGTAGGTATTTCAGAACTAAGTGCAAGTTTATATATTCTTTCCACATATATCTGAAAATAAAGTGGTTCTTTTGTGCAAGAAGTGCCTTTATCTCTTCATTTTGATCTTGCAAATCTAATACTGTTTATTAAACATTGGTTTTTTTGCTGAATTGCCTGGTTTGTAGGGGCTGAAATCTGCTAAGCTACGCTGATCAGTTTCCATTGATCATTGTGCCATATGCCAAGATCCTCTATTGTAATATTACTGACTTCTTGAAGGAGAAATCAGGGGTAAGTGTATGAAGAAAGTATGTGGGGGATAAAAACAAGCCTGGACAAAAAACACCATAGAACTTAAAATGTCTCTGTAGTTTTATGATTTAAAATTAGTTCCAAAAGAGAAAAAATTGATTCTGATTCCTAGCTTAAAAACCAAGGTAACGACATGACCTTCTTGTTGTATTTGTATACATATCTCTCTGCCTAACTTCAGTTTTGTTCTGTTTAACTGTGTTTATTGTTTATTACTACTTGACTTCTTACAAATAAAACCTGATTATAATTCTACTGAAACAATACAGATTTAGTAGATTAAATGCCAATGTGAGATCAGTCACAGTCTCTTAAGTCTCACGTTTTGTTTAAAGAAAGTAGAATATTCCAAAGAGGAGGATTTGGCATTATTTCACTACCTCTTCACTTGCTTCAATGATTTATTTGGCTTTGAAGGGCACTTCCAATGGTTCATCATTAGGAAAACTTTAAAAAAAATTCCAAGGTTTTATTCCTCTGTAGGACCAAAAAAATGATTAATATTAGAGAAGCCAGAATCTCAGTTTGGGGATTCTGGAAGGGTAATAAAAACGTTTTGTCATAAAACACTCTGATTCCACTGGGTGGTGATATGATTACATAATGTGCTGTGTCTACAGAATTTGTTTCACTTAGTAGTTGTCTTGGCCATCTACTGTTCGAGGTAAATAAGAATCACAGGAATATTTTTAATTAGGAAAATAATACTTCTTTTGAATCCTTTGTCTTTGAAGCAATAAACAAAATTAATTCTCCTGAGTCTTATATAACTGTTGCATACAATATATATTAATAAATTACAATAGTGTTTATAGTAGCACTTTATTATTTTTCTAAAATTTTTATTTAAAGTATTTGTGATGAGACTTAAATAAGCACGCATTACAATTAACAACAAAGAGTTGCTTTAGTAGTAGTGTGCTAGGATTATGAAGGGTGTATTTGTGTGTATGTGTGCATACATATATATCTGTACATATATATTATTTTAATAAAAATTTGGAGGAATTTTCACTGGTGGACATTATGCGGATAAATAATACTTCTGTGGTTGTAGATTTCTTACTCTGGTGCTATTGGGTTGCACTGAAATAAAAGGCAGCTTTTTCTTTGTGCCACTGGGTAGCCACTCAGCTATTCTGAAGATGCATTACATGGAGAATCTCTTGTATGGGTTGTCAGGACAGAAAGCATGGGATTTAGAGATTCAGTATTTTGTGTGAGGTTATACTATACCTAAATTCTTTTAGTTAGACCCATATTCTAAAATTTTTGTGCTGATTCATTTTCTTACTAAGGCAGAGATGTCTGGTACGACCTAGCAGCAATTCAACATACAAGAGGTTAAGTTTAATTTTCTTGGCAGTAGTAATACTTTAGGGGAGTCAAGACAGACACTGATATAATTACTTTGTGTTAGGGTTTACATTACTTCTATTAAAATAACTTCCACCGGATCGGTCTTTGTTCTTGAAATGTGTGGGTAGAAGAGGACTGCAGGTCTGTTCAGGTTGGTGAGGATCTTAGTCCTTTTCAATTTAAGTTTTGCAGTGGTTGTCTAGGCTTTTGTTTTCTAGAAGTCCTTTCCAAAAAGTTAGGCAGGTGATGAAGTTTTGAGGTGGTTTGTTTTTGTGGGGGTTTTTTGGGTTTTTTGTTTGTTTGTTTGTTTCCTGAATGGTGTTGACCCGTTGTCACTATACATTTGAGATCCCCGGATCCTTGGCTGTTAGGTGGTGTATTGACATACCAGACCCTAGGGTAGCCTTCAGAGTAAATTGCTACTTCAGAGTACAATGCAGTGTTAAGGTGTGATTGCTTTTGCAGGCGAGTTGTCCAAGTCCTTTGGTGATAGTATCAGTGTATTTCAAGAACAGTACTCTGGAAAGGTTTTGATGTGGAATAAACACACCAGCTGCTGTTACTCTGAAATTCAGGCTGTGTGTGATTTTTACATTGTAACAACATAATTAAATCTGTATTTTCTGGTTTGCTATGCTTGAGGTAGCTTGTTATTTGGCTTAGGTAGGCTTTTTCTGAGCATTTGTTAGTCATTTCGTATTTGGGTGATTTAGAACAATGCATTTATGGTGCTTTCTATGGAAAAGAATTATAGTACTGGTTTCAGCTTTTGTAAAAAAAGTATGATGAACTGATATCTGTCTGTCAAGATGTTATGAAGACTTTGTATAATTGCCTAACAAACACTAATGTAAGATTGAAAGCACATGCTACTTCATTTAAATGCTCATTTCCAGTTTGTGAATTTTCAAATGAGTGTTTGAAAGGAAGCAAACCTACATAATATTGAGAAAACATTTATTTTTGGGGAGTCAAATAATTCTACAAGATTGTGCATAACTTTTCAAATATCTTAGAAGGGTTGTTTGTACCTAGAGCTCTTAGCTAATGCAGTGTTCTTTATAAATGTTAAATATTTTTTAAAAACTGCTTTTACTGGCCTTTTTTCAATTAGTTGATGAAGAATTCAAAGAATTTCAACCTCAGTGTAATTGTCAGTGCTAGGATTCTCACTCAGAATAGCAGAGATACACTTCTAACATTGTATCTTACATCATCGGCAAGATCCAATTGTAACCACAAGATTATTGTTTAGATAATACTCTGTGTATTTATGTCCATGCATATGAAGTTATACCATGATAGATGAGTGATCTTATTGCTGATTGTGCTAAGTGTAGAGCTGCATCTCAGGAAGGGACACTGACACCTTCTTTGGCGGTCTCTAGATGATGAATAGAGGATCACTAATTCAACCACAGTCGTATGGAAGATCTCTGCACTGGATTATTTTGCTTGCAGGTTTCTCATAGCACTTTGGCAAGTACTGAACTGCAGAAAAAAGAGAAAAATAAAGAATAGTAAAGTTTCCGTATATGTTTTTTTCTTACTATCAGAACAAATAAACATCAGCTTTTCATGCTGGGTCATTGAAAAGATAGTAATCTTTTAAAATCTGTAGCTTGGACAGATAGTGAGCTAGATATTGTTATAATCCTATTACCATAACTAGTAGTTTTAGCATATATGATAAAGTTATTTAAAACAAATTAATAGAAGCCAAAAGGGAAATCTGAGGAAGCAAAAGATAATTTTAAAAAAGTTACTGTGCTTACCATATGATGAAATGTGTACACTCTGGAATTTTTGATTTACTTATAATATTCTTCAAAACTTTCTGTGTTGGCAAAGTATTTCAAAAATAGAAAGTATACTTCCGTATTTCTTAAATTAGTCTTAATTTTAGAGTTTTTTTAATGGATGATTTAGAATTTCTTTAAACCTAGACACCCTAGTCCTCAACATGAGAAGAGAATATTTTCATTTAGGTGGAAAATAGGATTCGGTGCAATATATAAATCAAAGTAAATTATGTTAATCGACAAAAATACCATGTTATAATGCATGGTTGATCAAAGTCAACATCTCTGCTGTATCTGTGTTTGAGTAGTGTATTCTAACTGATAATCTAGTTAGCATACAGAATGAATTTCATTTATTAATGGGAGAGGGATTAATGTGCATGTGTGTGAAGTACATATGCACATCTCTTTCTGCAGTAAACCAAGGGTATTTTCCTGAAAGAGCTGTCCAAAGCATAAAACTGTTCTGCATAATGCGCACAAATTCTTCTGTTTCTGATGTTTCTGAAACATTGCCTGAAAACTCAGGGTAAAAATCTGTGACTGTAAGGCTAATAGCAGCTCTTTAAGTATGTAAATGGAAAATAATTTGATTAGAAACAATTTTGATCAGATAGTTAAAATTATAAATATGCAATCATCTTTAATACACATTCATTAAAAAAATATTTTTTTTAGGTGCCACTATGCAGGACCTGCCTGTGTAGGTCCTTTTATTTTATTCAAAGGGAATAGCTTTTTTACTGTTCAAACTCAAATTAAACTGAGATAGTGATGCTCAATTACTATCTTTTACAAGTCTCTTTGTCAGCTATCTCCACTAACATTGCTAAATGCATTTTGAGGTTAATGTGCAGTCAGTTAACTATGTTAAAAAAACCCAACAAACTTCACTTTATAAAAGTTGAAATTTTTATTTCATAAGAATACATCAGAACTTGCTTTTCTCTGAATCAAGCATTACTGAAATTGTTTGGAAATGATGAAAAGGAAAAATCAAACTAGCTGTTTTTCATGTCATTTGTCTTTTTTTATTAACCACTTCTTATCTGATCCTTATGTTGAAACCCAAACTGAACATTTAGCAAGAAATTACTGTGGAGGTTTGCAAGTGGCAATGAAAGAGGTAAAACAGTAATTGGGTATGTACTGTCACAAATACTCTATTTGTTTACTCCTGTTATTTTTCCACATGAGCAGTTAAGTGTCTGCATGTGCTAGCAGTGATGTTTTGGAGCAAGAGGGTAGTGTTACTAGTCATGAAGTTTTTACTAGTTCGTACTTTTTAAAAGAACTATTTCAAACCACTTTGTAGGAATTAATAGATTTTTTTCTGAAAATTTTATTCCTGACTTTAATTTGTCATCTTTTATTTCAAATAGGAAAAATCTATGACATGCTGTTTATAGATTTCAAGCTTAAGCTATAAAGTAAGGTAAATGCCTCCCCCCCAAAAAAAAAAAAGATTGTAAAGCTTTTTCAAGCAAATAAAAATATTTACTATACAAAATTTACAGAAGTTAGTGGAGTGTTGTTGCAATTTCAGCATAGCTCTGTGGCTGGAGAGAGTGGCATTCAGGTGATCATTCTGATAATTCCTGCAAGCCATTAGCAATCAATTGTGGTGTCTGTGACCTTTTAAAACAATGCACATAAAGGTGTGAAAGTCAGAGTCCATTGCAAAGTTTCAGTTAAGAAATTATTTTCCTACTCACCTCCCTTTTTTTTTTTTCAAGACTCCTCGTATGGAAAAGTTGGAAGTTAATGGCAAATTAAGTGTAGACTTTTGCATCAATAGTTCATCACAGAATGAAGAATGACATAATTGTTAGTGTACATGTAAAATGATTGCCAGCACATAAAATACTTGGCATTATTCAAACACATTTTCTCAAAAGTAACTTTATGACTTCTAAGTAAAGTATACATGTAGCTAGTGCGGGTATTAAAAAAAAAATTCAGCTCCCCTCTCCAGTATTTTCATGGGATAAATATGTTTGATTTGCACTTTTTTTACTTTGAGAAGTTGTACATCTTTGTAGCAACAGCACTTGTTTGGAAACAAATACATACATCAAACGAGAACTGCAATTTACTTACTTACCATCGATAGATCACTTTACTGGAATTTCTTTCTATTGGAATAATGGGGATTATATTTTCTTATTTCTGTAGTTTGCTAATAGCCTATTATGAATAGCACTGTAAATACAATGACGGTTAGACCACCAAACACAAGACAGTGGAAATGGAGCTGTCTGTCTGAATGGCTGTAAGCTGTTTCCTCTGCACACTCTACTTCCTCAATTTGTTATGTACATTTATAGCAGAGCAATGTTTTCCCTAATACATGTTTCTTGAGGGTTTGTTCTTGAGGGTTTGTTCTTGTTTTCCCCTGCTCATCCCTTTCCCTCTTCCAGTCTTACACAGAGGGTTTGTTTTTTTTTCTTTGGTCATCCAGCTCTTAGTGATTAGAAGTACTTGGCTTGTTGTAAAGGGCATGTAGCTAATTTGCTTCGTGAACTACGATAAATTGTCCTTTGTCAAACTGAAATAATGGATTTAAAAATTATCATGGCTGGGTATTGATATACTGAATGCAGCATTGATATACTGAAATACATTCATTACCTGAATAGGTTATCTTTTTGCCATATATTTAAACTACAGTATCACTTGCATTTAGGTTGTTATGATTCAAAGTTCTCTCCTCATGCTCTTGCTGTCTGTATGAAATTAGCTTTTCCTTTTTAACATAATTTATCAAAAAAGTCATAAGTACCAGTGCTTCTATTTTGTTAGAAAATTTATTCATAAGACTCTATTATTAACTCACATTAATGTTCCCTTCGCTCCCAGTATCTACTACCTCCTTAAAGCCAAAATTACTTGCTAGATTTCCTATGATCATCTTAATGTCTAAAAATAATAAAATTAAGGAAATATGTGTATAGTACTTAAATTCAGACATTAGTTCACATGTACTAACAAGCATCTCAGAGTTTGAGTAGTAAAACAGACTTTGGTAGTTTTAAGTAATTTGTTCCCTGTGATTGAATAACACTCTACAGAAATAAATCACTGTTAATATCTGACATTCTAAATGGTTATTGAATGACTTACAAGTACAATTGGAAGAATATGGAAATCATATTGTCATAGGAGTGTTTGAAATTTGCACCAACTTCTTCCAATTTTTCATGCCCTTTTGTTTTGCACATTTTTAGCTTTTCAGCAGTTCAGCTTTTGAGTAGACAGATTGAGCCAAGAACAAATTTTTAAAGTATGCTGCAGGATGCTCGTGGAGAAGTAATGTACATTAATAGTCTCAAATTTTTCATCTGACTCCTGATTGTGATTGAGGACAATCATATGCAAGAAGTCATAACGCTTATAAGCAGCTTATTATATTTTGCAATTAATACCAAGAATTATTAAAGAAGCAAACCCCGATGGCAGACTGCAGAATGTAGTGAACAGCTTATTCACCTTTTAAAAACTGGCAGGGCTTTTCTGAAGCAGTTGTGTGTTACTTGGTTCGTAGGATACAGTGTTAGAAATTACAAAAAAAATAATGTGTGTTGGACAGCTTTGAGTTAAGGCTTCAGTTCTGCAAGGATGAGTAGAGTTTGATACAGGTACAATTATGGCAGCTGTTGAGGTATTGACCCAGGAAATTTCTTAGAAACATTGCAACTTCATATTTGTAATAAATACAGGAATTGCAGGTAAACCCATATTCTCCTTTTTGGTTTCTAGTTTTCTTACAAGTCAAGGATGCTCTCGCTGATGGGATGTAGGGAACTCCCTGAAATTTCAGAATTTTAAAAAATCCAGCAATAATTGTTCTGTAAATGAGAAATGCCATCAAATGAAGCATGTGGGCTTAAATCCAGTGACTAGGATTTAAGTCAGAGATACTTGCATAATTGAGCCAAGTTTCCCTAAAATGTGCCTACAGAAGGAATAATACAGTTCAGATAAGCACACTTAAGCTAATTTAGCTAACTTGAGTAGAAACCAGAGAATTAGCAGGACTGGAAATCAGCAGCTGCAGTGCAGGGCACAATTAAGGTGTTGCCAACCTGTGCTGGATCCTGCTTAGTCGTTCCCTGCCCAGGAAGCTAAAAGCCAGTGTGTGTACGCTTCCCTGTGCTGTGGTTTTCTGCTGGCACGTTCTGTGGCACTATCTTTTTATACTGGTGTACCATGGAGCATACATAAATTAGCTTTGTTTGAAGGAAGGAGGTTGGGTAACTTTCAGTTATAGTAATAAAATAACAAAAATTAACCTGTTGTAAAACAGGGTAATACTGGGAAATGTAGGAAAAGTAAGAATTTGTAATAAAAGTAATAAAAATTCTGAATTGTACTCTGTTTATTCCAAGATCTAGGTATGCATATTTCATGTTCCATTAAGAAGATTGTGGAAGCAAAATAACTAGTATTTTTTAAATGCTTATTTAACTTCCTGTATATCCACTAAGGTTGCATATTTTTAGTAGCTTATGTATTTGTATATTATGATTATGTAGATTATATATTTGTGCATTATAGTGGCATTGTACAAAGCAGTGGAATTTTAAAATAAACAAAAATAACAGTTTCTACATTGAATTATTATTTACCATTATTTCTTCCCTGCTTTCCAAACACTTCTAGAACAAGTAGCAAAACATACTTATCCCCACAGGAGTCTAGCAAACTTAGAATTAAATACATAAATGCTAACACAGAATTCTCAGCTAAGTAAATATAATGAGACTTCAGTCTTGCATCCCATATGTTAACCATCTTGCAATATTAAAGGTCTTTGGGTAGCAAAGAGCATATTTTGTTCATTTGACTTGGAAAAAATAATTTTGCCTTTTTTTGTTTGGGTTTTTTTTGGTGTTTTTTTTTTTTAAGGTGATGATATAATTCCTGCAGGTCTGAACCTTGCCTTTTACTTTCCCTCTAATTTGGAAAGCATTGCAGGAAAGGTGGTATTGACCTTTTGATAGTTGATGGACAGCAAAGATAAATTTTTTCCATTGTAGTAAACAATTGGAACAGATTTGCTACATTTCTAAAGTAGAGGCTTCTGTTGCAAGCAAATATATCATGAAAAATTTGGAGTTTGGATTTGTCTTCTGAATAAGGGCTGGTAAAGATTTTGTGATTGCTAGAACATTGTGTATATTTGTACTATATAAAAAAAAGAGTACAAGGGAAATACTTTGCATTTTAAATAAATGCAATTGTTTGTGTGAAATTAATGGAAGTTTCCACTGATGTTTTATGAAAAAGTATTTTATTTCATCCTTGGATTTCAGCAAAAGTCGTCGTAGAGATATTGGGGGTGGGGGTGAAGGGGGGCATAGCATTAACCATTCAAATAGGAGTAAGGATGTGTTTTTATACATTTCGAAAGCAGACGTCAGAATGCTGGAAATTCAGTCCTCTGAAAATGAAAAATTAATCGTCACAGAAATGTATCTCAGCTTAGAGAAAATCCCTCTTCTGGGTGGAAGTCAGCACCATGACTCAGCTACTGCTCTTTTCTGATAAAATGTATGTGGGTGGTTACGCTGCAGCAATCTCTGTAGCCTTCCCTTCTGTTAGTGCCTACAGACATTTTTCTTACACCCATGCGTGTTCTCTGGTTCCATACAGAAGATTAATAGGTTTTTTTGACACTGCGAAGATGTATATAGGACATCCTTTTCTCTCTGTGTACAAGAAATGTATGTTTATTGTTTTAAAGCACATTTGTAGAGTAAAGCAGAATTAGTCAGAAAGGTGGAAAAATGTAGAAATAAAATAGTTGAATCTCTAATGCAAGCAGTGGGACATCTCTCTATCCTCTATAAACAATAGGAATTTATCAGATTTCTAGGGTCAAGTGTAACTGTATTTTTTCAGTGGAGATTTTTCTTTTTATTCAGAAGAAATCAGTAGAACAAAATTTAAACTTATTTTTTCATGCTAAGTACATTACAATACCTTAAGAGCTTTCAGATGTTTTACTGAAAATATTTTTCTTTAAAAAGCCAAAAGTGATGGATAATTCTGAATTTTCAGAAGGTGAGAAGCAGAGAACTGAGAAAGATTAGGATTGCTTTTGTTTTTTTGGGAAGACATAGTGAATGTTACACACTGTCCAGGCTCTGAATTGCTGTGTCATTCTAAATGAAGAGAAAAAAATGTGTATTTCTTGTATTACCTAGTATGGAAGCTATTATTTCCTATTGAATTGATTCTTGGTTTTATGTTCTAATGTTTGAGGTTTTTTAAAGAAAGGTATGTATTACTTCAGTACGGCAGCTATTACTTCTTGTTGAATTGATTCTTGGTTTTCTGTTTTAGTATTTGGGGTTTTTAAAGTTTAGAACTAATTATATGACAGTTCATATATAGATAGAATGGCAAAAATTGAAATTACTTACTGACTTGGTGTCCCGCTGTTTGTAAATCACTGAGGATTTGTGTTTGTGCACTTGTTCTCATCCTTTCAGAGTCTTCTGGGGGATATATTGCCATGGTGCATGTACCACAACTTTGCCATAAAAGTCTAACCTTGCAAATCTTGTGTTTTTTTCTAATGAGTATTAGCATTTTGTCAGGAAGAATTACCCATGTGAAAGTTAAATGCCTAAGTCAAATATCACTGATGAAATCTTTTAGGCAAGTTCAATACAAACTCTGGAAAGGTGATGTTCAGCCAAAGTCTGAATTTTCTGCTTTATAGGAAACATATATATATGCAGTATGTCAGATAACTGTTGATCAGCTTTTCTTAATGGTCCTGTTTGAAGTTGTATGCACGCTTAGAAGATTAAACTGAGGCTACATTTTTTGGTTTACAAATTTTCTATTACTTGATCAGTTATTGCTTTTATAAAAAATCCCCTTCTCACTACACTCACTAGACAGCATTTTTTTAACTATTAAAACTTTGTTTCTTCATTGAATTCTTGTGAATTATGAGGGTACTTGTAATGGATTGAAAATACCTTGGTGGTGTTGACATTTTATACAGTGTTTTGTAGAAATTAGGCATGTAGGCAAAGATCTTAATTTTCAATGTGATGTTAATCTGATAGGCTTTACATTTAATTTTTTTAAAGACTTGGGAATATGTTTTGGGAAGTTTAGAATGAGATCCTGAAAGACTTAGAGAATTATAGCTTTAGTTTTTCTGTACCAGTTTTTAAATGTTATCTAACAAATTATTCTCGCTCTTTTTTTTATGAGCTTTCTTGGCAAAACAAAGAGAAAACTCCCCATGCTTCATACCCTTTTCTAATTTCAGTAATTAATCAGTTGGATTGGAGCTGATTGTAAAATAGTTTTCCCCGTTTGATAGCTCTTAGGAAATGTTTTTGGTACAGTAAGATGTTGAAGTATGAAAGAATTGGCCAGCATATTTGTAAATAACCTTGATTCCAGATAAATTTTCTCTGGGAAATTATTCTGACAGGTTCTGCTGACTGGTAAGACGATGCTTTTGATTTCTGGGTCCCTTTTAGATACACAGGTGGCAGCAGGCAGATAGTTTTAGTGAATGTTTTATTGCAACCAGAAAAAGTAGTATTTTAGATTTAGTTCTTGTCAGTAGCAGCAAAAATATTGAGGTATGGGTTGCAGAGAGTAATTTTGGATTGAATGATAACAGATTTATTTAATTTTTGTTTAGAAAGGCAGGCATTAAGAAATTCCCTGTTGTTTGCTGATTGAAAATCATGAAGATGTGAACTTCTAGTCTTCTTTCAATTCTTGCAGTGTATCTTCTAGTTTTGCCCTTGTATTTTCTTTGTATTTTTTTCATATTTGGTCATTTTATGTTTTTTTCACTTTTCTAAGTGGCATCCAGGTTTTTATTTTGTTAAGATTATCTTGCTGAGTAAACCAAGTTTTCTGCTAATTTTTTTATAGGACTTTACATTTTAAATGTGTATTTAAAATTTCAAGGTTTGGTTTAATGCTTTTGAAACGCTGCAATGAGAGAACTCTTCCGTGATGTATCACCCACTGCACTGCATCTGGTATCAGTATGTCAAAGTTTATTATATAATCAAGCTATATTATGGGTATTTCCATTGATGGGATGTCTTTTGAAAAAAAATGTTCTTATTTAAAATACATTTACTATTTGCAAAAAAAAGAATCTCTACCACAGTATTGAGTAACAGGCTATTTTATCTGAGTCAAAATGATTTCTATAAGGTGACTTTCATATTTAAATTGTTGAATTGAAAGGATGAAAAACTTAATAACAAAAATATCAAGGATTTAAGTTTTACTTAAGATTCTGTTTGCTCGTACATCTAGCATATTCTTCGGAAATTTCTGCAGGTAAAATGTGCAAATGTAGTCTTTTCAGATTATTTTTTTTATTGTAATAAAACAACATTTTGGGAATTACTCCCTTTGGGGTAATTCTATACTATATCTAATAGTGCCAGATAGTGACCTCAGGAGCACTCTCAAAATCTCTAGGAAGAGGAACTCATCTATAAATTAGACAAAATCTTATCTAGTGGCTTTAAATCCTGTGAGTAATAAAGGCAATTTGTTGAATGTTCTTTTCTGATTAATTTGTGTTCCTATAAAGAAGCTTTCTACTTCAACTGAACCATTTATTTCAGCACTGCAGATTAGGTTTGTTAGAGGAAAAAATCAAGTTTATACCATTAACATTAAGAGAACAGTAAAACACCTCAGCACTAAGACTTCAACCAATATTTGATGACTCGCCATATAGAACTATCTAAGGTGTGACACTTTATTATTACAAGTAATACAATGTGATACCTGTCAGGAAGTGATGTTTTTATTATTTTTATTCTGTTAAAAATATTTTTATATATATGAATGATATAATGTAATAGTCTGTACATTTTGACAGCTTTGTATCCTGCTCCCTTTGTCCCTAACATCTGTAACATATGTGCCCGTTAAATGGTGATACATTTGAGCGTTGCCTGGTCACACACGTTCTATAGCTTCCACATCTATTGCCCTTCAGTGGTATCACTGTGGCTGTGCTGGCAGCGTGCTGCTAAATGGTTTCAATCTACATCTGCAAAAGAAGTAGTGAGCCAGGAAGGACTGCCAAAGCCAACATCATTAGGTTATGCTTGGCCAACGTACTACTGGGTAGTACGTAACATGATTTTAAAAATTATTTAACAGAGAGTAGAAGTACAGAAGTAGAACAGATAAAATTAAAGCATTTTTAGCTGTGCTTTCTGCAGTGTTTAACTCGTCTATGACAACTATTATCTGCTAGCAATGACTGAGTGGATGTTATAGCTTGTAAGTGCTACTGGCTGCAACAGTCAGTAAGGTGAGCTAGGTATTTCAGACTGTGACCATCTACAGTTAAGGGTGATAGCTTAGTGTTTCCTCTGTGAAGTATCAAAAAGTGCAATGTTTAGAGGGATTTTTGAAAAAGACATGGCTTTAAACAGAAAATGCATGTGATGTCCTGGTTGTAGAGTTCATGCAAATTCTTCAATAATTCCCTTTTGTAATCTCAACCTGAGTGTATTGAGATTCAGCGTCCAGTTTAGCAGTCAGGGCTCAGTAATTTGCATTTTGCTTCTCTCTCAACTCTTGATAAATATCTCTTGGATCTGTTTTGTGTTTTGATTCCATTTTCTTTTTTGGTAGAGAGCACTTTAATCAGATAACACTGTTGGCTCAGGTCAGTTTCCTACAGCATGCATGACAACTTTTATCTTTTGCTGTTGATGCTTATTTAGTAGTAGATGTTGTATTTTTGCACTTTTTTTTTACAGGCATTTTGTCTTTTCTCACAGGAGCTGTGCTCTTTTTGGGGCTTCTGTTGTTCTAAAGGTGATTCTCTGGAAAACACTAAAGCTAGAATCCCATGCAGGCTACAATTATATAGGTGAAAAAGAGGAAAAATATGAGAGTGCTTATTTTTGCATGGATTAAAAAGCATAATGAAGATAGTAACATTTTTTCTTTTTTGGAAGAAATGTATTGTAAATGTCTACCAGTCTCTTCAAAGCTGTAGCAAATGTGAAATTTTATTACTAAAATTTTTATTTCAAAAAGCATATTTGTCTCTTTTTAGGAAGGAGACGGTGATATCATAGACCCTGGAACTGTAATATGCTTATGTGTAGATATATCGGCAATTATAAGACTAAATCAATAGGCAATTTATACATAATTAAATGTACTGTTGCTTATTTCTGTAAGGTCTATCATTGAACCTGAGTGACTTCAGAGTCTCATCTAAAAAAAATGAATTATTTAATTTCACAATTTGCAATCTTAAACAGAAGATACTAGTTGTTATATACATACAGGGAACTTCTGTGAATAGGATATCTCAAGAATCTATAGGAAACCAGAAAACACAATTTAGATTTAGAAGTCCTAGCTTTGTCCATTCAGACAGCTCACATGTGGGGGAAATGGGAAAATCTTTTTTATTAGCTCATACTATGACAAAGAACCTCGTTGTTTTGTCAAAGCACTGCTCAGTAAAAATGATCCATAGCTCTGTGTTCAGCAAGTAAGCTGCCTTCTGTTGAAATGGCGTGTTCCCCCTGAATAATTTTTCATTTTCCTGGTAGTAGTTGGCACTTTTGAGATAGGTCTGTTGCACCTCTTTTAAAGAATAGCAGTGATCAAGTAGCTATAGATGTGATTTTTTTTCTGAAGGTACGTTATAATTATGGGTTTTTTTCTTTATTCTTTAAGAGTTAGTAGATAGACCAAAGGGAGACTGTTTGCTTCTGTGTACATAGGAAATCACAGCTAATCAGTGGAGGTCTTGTCATGAAGAGACTGAAATTATTTTTCTGAGGGAGGTCATAGTTCATTTGCAAGAAGCTCTGTCTTGAGAAGCTGTTGGTGCAAGAGGAAGATAGGTTCTTTTTTTCAGTACTGTAAGGCTAGAGAGGTGATGTAGCAAACTACTACTACACAACTACAGGTTTAAAATTGAATTTTAATCTCATAACTTCTTTCCATACTTCTTCCTGCTAGTAACAATTATTTACTTTAACAAAATGTCTTGCAAAATGCATGTCAAAATAAAAGCTTCCAATGTTTGTGTTCAGGTGGATTTACAGTACATAAAATGTTAATTTTTTTTTTCTTAGACCATTTACAAACTATATTCACAATAGAATAGTTGAGCAAAGTTAGGTTAGTAAAATACTAAGCATTGTTGAGAGGCACTGAAATACTGTTGACTTAATAAAACTTTTTCCCCCTCCACTATTTGTAAGCTGGGCAGTGTAGAGAAGTGTTGCTTCAGACTCTAAAGACAGTACCTTCACTCTGTAGCTCTCCCATTGTGATTATGTCTTGGTTTATCTCAGTAGCTCATATTCCCTTTGGGCTCCGTAAAAGGCAATGCAAAGTTTATCTAAACCAAGCAAGTTTCGTGCATTGACCTATATAACACATGCACGACTCTCAGCAACCTTCCAGTCTGTTTGTTTAGAAGTTTGGATCAAATCTTAGGTTGTCTGCTTTAAATTTAGGTTGTCTGACATCTTTAAATTGCTTCCTACACTGTTAGAATACATGCAGATGTGTAGAGGAGATTATTATGTAAAGGACGGTGTTTTAAGAACAACTACCAATAAATGCCTGTGTTTTTTATGTCTAAAAATCAGACAATGGTTTCTTCTGATCATAGTAAGGTTACTGCAGAGTAGGTTTGCAAAGAAAGCAAGGCAGCAAAATTACATCCACTTTTGAAATAATTTATTATATAGTTTCCTGTGTAGTGACATATGTTGGAATATTTCCTTTAATCCAGTATTTTTCCTTATGTAAGCTATATATGTATATACTTCAAATGCTACTGTAGACTGTCACAAAGGCTCTGAATGCATAAAAAAAACTAGTGGCTTGGAAAAAAAAAAGACTGATCTGATATTGGTTTTAAAAACATCATCTTAAATTTGATTGCTTTATTAATTAAATGAACCATTCCACTTAAAGAGGTAGTCTGTACAGGTACAGAAGTCATCCTGAAGGCTTAATTGTGCATTGATGTCTTACTGTGCGTGTGTGTGTGACTTAAAGGGATGGTATCACAACTTCATGAGATGATTGATTAGTAGTTCTTCTGGCGACAAACCTGTGAAATGTAACATACCCCTAAACACTCACAATAGCCCTGAAATCATAACGTTCTGTTATTTTATGAAATGAGTGCATTCAAGACAGTAAAAGTAGAAATTTTTGATTCTCTTAATTACTTTCAGTTTTCAAGCTTTACTAGATTAGCTTGTTTTTTGCACTAGCCAAGATACAATATATTAATTATTTTTTCAGAAGACAGTTTTTGACAGCAAAATTTGCTTGCAGTGCCAGAAGGTTGTTCTTGCCTTTCTTTACTGCTTGTTCTCCTAATTAACATCAGCATTTGATTAATAATGTACTTAATAATGTTCAGGATAATCAAAGGCAGGTTTTGATGAGATGGGTGTGATTGTTTCCAAATCTGCTTGTCTGTTACTGCTCACACCACATATAATTGTATGTAATACCGGTTTCTGCCTCTGTTTACTATGTGTGCGCCAATATATTAGAGGAAAAGTATATATACTTTTTTGTATATATATACAAAAGTTAAATCTTATGTTTTGGCAATGATTCAAGAAATAAAGCCCAATGAAAATTAATACAGATGGAACTTGTACTAATGTTATGTATAGTGTTATGTGTAAATTAATAACACAAATACTATGTATTTTATTTGTGGTTTGATTTTTTTGTTTTTAAATATATTTATTTATACAAGTAGATAATGGGCCTCCATAGATGTTCCCATATGTGTGGAATCAGGATTGAAACAGAGACGGGTCAGCTGAGTAGTTGCTAATGAAGCCATTAGAACAGACCAGTTAATCTGGAATGCTTCTCAAGCAAATGGTAACTGATTTTTGAAGACCAAATTACAAAGATCAGCTGACTATTTCATTACTCAAATGTATTTTTTTACTGCTGATTCTGTACTTGCAAAAAATATTCCTCAAATAATGTGTATCTCTAAAGACAGTGGGAAAAGAATATTTCAGGCAACAAATAGAAAATGAGATACAAAAATATTGAGTACAATCATTCTGTACTTGAGAGAGAATAAAGTTTTTCAATATATTATTTTAGCAAAGTAGTAAACTCTAATGTGTACGAATAGTTTATTGCAGAAGTTTACCTTTTTTTTTCATCTCCACCAATTTTGGTCTCAAAACCCATGAACTGAGGAAAGATTATTCACATTACGAACTGTCAGTGATGTTCTGCTTGAGAAAATATGTCTTATTACCAGTAAATATGTTTTGGTAGGTTGCAGTTCTACACAAAGTTGGAAGAAACAGCTGGCATTTGCTACAAGGGATTTAAGAGCATTTTAAATGTACATGAAAGAGTCTTTATAGTCTTGAATTTAAATTGTTGCCTTTGAAATTGAGATTGTGGAAGAATTAAAAATGGGTTGCAAAATCTAAGTTCGTCTATGCATGGAAGAACAGGCTGCATTTGCTTGCTTATGTTGTTTACGTGGGATATAGAGGTGCTGACTGCTTTGATTGCTCACAAATTCAATTTTTCCAGGACAGTAAAGTGAATACTAAGAAGTCTCACTCTCTCTTCTTCCTGAAAAGAGGAGAGATGCTGTTAACTTGGAGGACCATCTACTGATACAGAATACGATTTTCAAAAAGCTTGAGAAATGCTTTTGTCTTGGTCAGCTGGGCAGCACCCAAATGCCTTGAGAGAAAAAAGTGAGAGGTCACCAATGCTGTGGGACACTGTAGTTCAAACACAAGCCACAGGTTGAGCACCAAAGGAGAAGACAAGGCAAAAATCTTTCTTCTTCAGCATTCCAAAAAGAAAATCCATGTTTCTACTGTAAATATTGTTTGAAAAGATAATATCTTGCTGGCTGCCTCAAAATGACAGAATTGTGAAAGCAAAGTTTATGAAAGAGAAGCTGCTTGCAACTTTTAATCCGCAGTTTGGTTCGGTATCTCAGCATTATTTCATCGTGTCTTTAGCACATTTTGTTTTTAATAATTATACCAGTATCTAAGCCAATCAGAATTAACAGAAATAGAATTTCTCTTGCTTGTAAACTCATATGAGGTATTTTATTCACTTTTAAAAAACTTTTAAAATTTTTATCTTCATGAGTGTACTTTTTTCTCCAGTAGGATTACATGAGGGCAATTAAGGGTTTTTTTTGCAGGGAGAGGGGAAAAAGTGGAGAGGTCTGTTAATAGAACAGAATATTCCAACAGTGGAAAGTGAAACTTTCAAACTTTGTTTTCTAGCATATAAACACTATATGCTCATTAAAAAGATTGTTACTTGGTTTCCCAAACTATCAAGAAGAATAGGACCTGAAAGAGTATCACCGCTTAAAAATTAAGCCTTGTGCAATAAGTTGGTGATGGTAAAACTGGTACCTATTTTTCAGAGCAGAAGATATTATCTTAGTAAATTCTTTCAAATAAAAATTTTTGATAGCTATGTGCAATGACTGAACATATATGGAATCACTTTACATGGATGTAGATTTCAGATGGTGACATCTTGTTGTATTCTTACTGCGTTGTTTTGTTCTGTAGAGTTCATTGATAACCTGGGGCATTAGAACAAGACAAGCATGTAGGAATACAAAGCCAGAATACTTTGCTTTCAGCAATATGGTCAAGGGTTTAGGACATGGTTGTCATTCTTCAAAAAGGTATAGGATAGCTTAAATATATGTTAAGATTCACTTTTGTTACCATGTGAGACTGAATCAAGGCCAGGTGGGCCTTTGGCATGACCCAGCGTGTGTGTTCTTTTCAATATTCATTCTTCTTTGCAGATCTTAACTTTTTTATTGTTTAATCTTTAGTGAATATTTCAGTGCATTTTTTAATGTCCTCACATTTTTATCTTTTAGTAATGTTGTAATATTTTAGTGGTTGACAGAAAGCTTATTAATGTTTAAATGGCTAAATGACAGGAAAAGGCTTTTTTGCATTTAGAGACGTTGAATCAACAGTGCTCTTTTTATAAACAAAGAAATACTGCATTTAATTCGATGTGACTTCTAGCATTTTGCATCCAGATCCTTGTCTTTACTCCCAATGAAAGAGGGAAATAAAAATGGTGCATTAGTAATTTTAATAATGTTTTAGGTTGAATTTCTTCCTTTTCTTTATTCTGCTTAAGATTGCTTGATTATGTGTGTTTATTTGGAGTTTTTTCCTCCCCAAGACATTGTTTCAACACACTTCTGTGGCATGAGGTTTGTGTGTGTACTTTTAAGGAAGTGACAAGATAACATAAGTTCTGAAAGCTTTCTGTGTGAAGTAACAAAAAAACAATGTTGGTGCTGCAAAAACATTTCATGAGAACCTGACTACCATAAGTGCCTTTCCAGCAACAACATAAAATGCTGCCAGTTTCTTCAGGTGTTGTGATTTATCACATCTAACTTGGCATGATAGGTCATCTTTGATCAGATTCCAGTTCTTAGAGCTAGGTGTGCTCTAACCAGGAACCTTCATATTCTAGGGTGACTGGAAGTGGATCTCAAATCCTGCAACCCGCGTCAGTTTTGTTTCTTTGAGTTCTCAGGTTCTCTAAGGAAATGACCTGCTGCTTTTTTGCTAACTGTGCCTGCAGAATCTTGTTCCTTACAGTGCCCAGCAAAACAGTCCTAGGTTTTCTTTAGGTTTAAGATCAAGTAGCATTACTGTGACCTGAAATGACTTTACATGGTGTGCTAAAAGGTGCTTATCTATCTGGAGAAGTTGAAGTTGGTTCCTCTACCAATAAAATCCATAGAGACTGGGGGTACTTAGGGATGTCTGTTGAGAATTTCTTGAATAACACTGTTAAATGGTTTATCCCAGCTATACTGCTGCTAAAATAATGAATTGACTGAGCATGTTTTGGAGAATGTGTGTCAGTGCATTAATGCATATAAGGCCACACGCAATTCTTGTCTTTGCTCTTCTCGTAGTGGTACATGTGATCCTATGTGTACTTTGTTGTCACTGCCGTATTGTTCATATGTCCAAAGTCAGAGGATGTTTAATACATTAACTGACTCATTATAAGCTAGTAATTTAGAAACTTGCAAGATTTTACATATCTCTACAAAAGGGAGGAAGGTACTTCAGAAGAATAACCTGGCCTCTGATCAACTCTTTTTTTCCCCCTGCTACTTATTTAATTAATGGCTGTGGGATTCACGGAGTCATTTTAATAATGTGTGTAGTAGGTGGAAGTTAGGTACTTTTGTCAGTGATTGCACTTGATAACAGGCTTGGACAAAACAAAAATGTATCTCCAGCTATGATAATTATGTCAGTGTTGCTAAGTCCTAGTTCTTTTCTACAAATACTATGCTTTGCTTTGCTACAATATAACCAAACCACTGCAGATTTCGCTTTATGTTGGATTTACTCTGGTATGAATAAATCTATTCTATGCCTTCTATGGTATGTTTACTATGTTTACTTTTCTATTAAAGTGACAAAACAGGACGTGGACAGCAGACTTCAGTACTGACAAATAAGATTAATTCTGAACGATGCAAAAGACAGAATTTAGGCAATTTTAAACTATGCAGATACTTTCAACTCTATGCATTATTGTAAGGCAGTAGAAATTATTCACCTCTAAAGAATGAGTTGTATAAGGTAGGCTGTCCATTAGTCTGTAACAGGGTGGTTTTTTCTTGGTGTATTTAAAGTATTGTGGTACTGACACAATATGACTTTGATAATCCCTCCTGCTACACTATTTTCTATGTCTCTTGTCAGTGAGCTGCAAAAAAGTTTAGATTTGAAAAATCAGCAATTTCAAATTTATTTTAGTAAATACACTAAGTAAGATTGTTATGTCTTAAATGGTTATTAAATGCCCATAGATTCTTTTACTAGTCACCATTCTGAAATCAGGAAATACAGACCTCAGTAGGAGATTTGCACGGGCTTTTTGAAATGTCGTTCAGGGGATTGCTCAAACATGTGCCTTTCTTTGAAACGCAATCAAGGCTTTGTATTTTTGAGAGAAATCACCTGACTCGTGATGATGCTGGACAAATAAAAGTCTCTTGCAGGCTGGGAGCATGAAGGTCACATGTGATAATTATTGCATGTTTTTTCTAGAGTTTATAATAGAGAAGTATATCTGCTGTTGCATGTTCATCTGAAAATAGAGTACAAACTATGATTTTTGAGCTGTTTTAGCTGATCTAGATTGCCACTGTGCTTATCCAGAGCTAAGGATGTTCCAGAACTAGTATTTCAAGTTATTCTTTCAGAGGATATTTATTGGTTTTAAAGTGATTTTCTTCCGTGAAATATCAGGTCCTCATATATTAAATGCTTTTGCAAAGAGGACAAAATTTGCCACTTCTAAAATATGCTGATTTTTTACAAGCCTTAAATGCATTTGTATGTTAATGACTTCACTGATAATCTGTGAAGCACATCTAATCTGAAAATTGCTAAAGCTGCCTAAATGTTCAGTTCTGTGTGGATAGCTGTGTATGTATCATGTGTACTTGATGAGTATTAGATTGTGTGCTTAGATTCTTTAGTCCTGAAAGTCATTTAAGCTACATGAAACTCAAGCTATAAAAGTCTTGCTCAGAATGAACTGATGTTGATTTGGGGCATTATTTACTTAACTCCTTAGACTCAGGGAAGCAAAAAGGGTGAAACTTTGGCATTGAGCATTCCACATCAGCAGGCTATGTCGTAGGATTTTGCCAATAACAGGCTTGTACTTCTCTGGTTGAGAATTTGCAAAATTAGAAGTCGAGACACAACTGTAACTGTTCTGCTAAACTATGCCATGTTTGTAGATATAAGTGCTTTCAGAAATCAGTATTTAGATACCAATGTCTAAAGCATTGTAGAATGTGTTATGAAAGGAAAATATATAAGAATTTTGGTTCTCTGCCTCTGTGTTTTTCATCCTGTATTGCTGTGTATTAGGGACTGGTGCTGTCTGAGGCAGTCCTCTGCGTTAGAACTATTAGTTCTTGGCCATAGTAGCAAACAGCAAGATGGAAGCAGGAGGGGGAAAAGGATTTGTACATGTTGGTGTTATGGGTGGGGGCAGAAAGGGAAGAAAGGGCCTGTAGGACTGAGAGAAAACACAGCTGCAGACACAGGCAGAAGCTACAATGGCCGTGAAGCTGAGGAATGGTTTTATGTTGGGTTTTTTGTTGTTGGTTTGTTTTTTTTTTAATTTGATTTTGCCTATTAGGCAAAAAGTCTTGATCCAAATTCAGTTTGTTATATTATTTTTTCCATCTATCCTGTACATTTATAAATTTCTCAAAATCTATTAAAGTTGCAGCAGACAAGTAAAACTAAATTGCCTTTTTAGTATGTGCCATTCTCCACTTCAGGAAGGAAATCAAATGAGTAAACAGCAGACCTGCTAATAAACTTGGATGATTTCAGCATAAGTTCTGTTTACATGACAGGAGCTGTATGCACACACAGACAGAAAAGTAGGAAATTAGTGTTTGAATGACCATCTCAAGGTACCTAAAACACTGATGGTCACATCTGCCATTGGAAATTCTAAAAAAAATATCAGTCCAGCTAGTGCAAAAATGAGCCATAGCATTGACAAAATCTTGTTGTTAAAATACAGAACAAGAATATATGCGAGAAGTGGCAATTGTTATATTTGAATATAACAATTATATATATTTATATAAGAATTCCTTATTCTTATGAAAGGGCAGGTTATAGCTCCCACAGTGTCTGTGGAAAAAATGAAATACAGTCTGTGCCATTTACAACTCTGTTGATAAGAACTGAGCTCAGGAGGGGGAAAAAAATCCTCCATATCTGTAACTGCCCACCTGCTTAAATGAGTAGTATTGTTTTATCTCCTTCATATACAAATTGCTTACTCAGTTGCAGCTGCTTGAGTCGAATGGGGGCAGAGCTTTCTCTAATATACAGGAGACTGTATATATTTATATATATCAGATATTTAGAGTTGTGGTGAGTAAATGCTTGGTATATTTCCCCTTCTCCTAGCTGAAAAATGGGTTCATGGCAAAAGGAATGTGAGCTATGGTCTCAGCAGTTTATTTCTTGACATGACTGTATGTTAAAAAAATTTAAAGAAATGGTATTGAAAATACTCTTTCTTTAAAAGTAGGAAAAGCCTCTAGTTTATACAGTCATCTACCTAAACCGTTAATGAGAATTGGCTCCAGCATATAGTTATTCTACTGAAATATATTTTCTGTTTTCAGCTATGCTGTATCTGCATAAGTTACATGGTCTAATTAATGAGAAATGATTAAAATAATACCAAGCACGTGTCGGAATGGCCTGATACTGACGGGAAATTTTCAGCTGTGTTTGATGGTATAGAAGGGGGTCTTTATTCACTCTGTCAGACTCTGTACTGCTCTGAGGCCTTTTGGTAGAGATCATAATAATATTTTGCCCTCAGTATGTCTTTTCTGTTGTGACTGGGACCTGTAGGAGCTTGATTTTTGGTCCAGCAATACATGGCATGTGCTAGGTGCTGTAAAAGCACAGAATAAACACAGTCCCTTCCCTTTTACAGTGAACTTTGGTTTCAAAGTGCATTGTCACATCTGTAGTCAGAGATGATTAAAATATTTTTAATTAATTACTAGCCAAATAGTCATTTCAACTTGTGCAAAACAACATCACACACACTTAAATGCAATTTTTTGTGTTTGTCTGTGCTTTTACTGGGCAGTACTGAGAAGAGTCTGGCTCCATCTTTACTCCCTCCCGTCAGGTGTTCACACACACATTGACAAGATCCTCCCTGAGCCTTCTCTTCTCCAGGCTGAACAGACCCAGCTCTTTTGGGGTCTCTTCCTGTGACAGATGGCCTTGTTCCCTTAGTCATCTTCATGACCTTTGCTGGACTTGCTCCAGTAAGTCCACAGCCTTCTTTTCTCCCTTTCACTGCTTCAGAGTAAATTATTCCTGGATTCTGTAAAAGCAACAACAAAGGTTGACAGCTGTAAAAAAATATAGTGAAGCCTTTTATTAGTATGTCCTAAAATAGTTGTGCTTTTTGAGGATTCCTTGATTTTTCTGATGATGTGGTCTACTAAAAACTAATTTTGTTTTATGTTTGAGATTGGCGGTCATTAAGGTTCAACTGGATTTTAAAAGCAAACTTTCTGGCACAGTCATGAGATCTTAATCATAACACTTAATGTATTTTTATAATATATGGAGCTTAAATGACTTTTTTTGCTTACAGGACTGAAATTATTGTATGAGAATCCACCAAACTGGGAATTAAAAAACAAGTCCCAACCTTTAACCTTTTAAAGCTATGGGACAGCATCCCAGATTTTGGCCAGAAACTTATATTTTTTGATTTTATGGAACTAACTTTTACTGTTCCTGAGCATGTAATCTGCTTGTTGATTTAATTTGCTACTGAGAATGAGAGACAATTCCAGGAAAAGACTTGAAGTTTTATCAGTTATCATCCAGGCAATTGTTTTGAATCTATAGACCATAAATTTAGAAGCCACAGTTTTCTTCAATATAACATACAGTTTAAAATTAATAACTGCATGACAAGTTGCAAAAGAATTGCTCATACTGAGTTGTTTTTTTTAATGTAAGAAATAAAAGAGGTGAGGATTACTATTTTGGAAAAGAAATGGAAAGATAAGGGAAATGAAGGAGAACAGTTCTGTAAATGTTCTACCTGAAGGCTTCATACAAGCCATGTAAAGAAAATTACTGTAATCATATGCTTTTAAAATATGAAACAATTTGGAAATGGGTATTCTCTCTTTCCACCCAGTGGAAAAGTTTAGCTTTTGAATTTGTCAGCTGTAGTGACAGGTTAAACAGTACTTCTGCAGGTGAAAGGGACAGAACCCACCAGGTATGTGTCAATAATTTAATAAATGTTGTTTTCCTAACACTGTATGACAGAAAATACTGGCTTCTGCAGATACTTTTTTTCTTTTAAAAAAGTTATGATCTTCTCAAATTTGCAAATGCCTATCATTGAGATTGAACCTTTGAGAAATACTTTTGAAAGTACTTTGTTAAATCTATTGTATACCTGGAGTACCTTCTTTCTGAGTAATGACCATTTATTTCCATATTGTTTGAAAGTTAAAATAACTGTGAATTGTCAGTTCATAACTGCCCTCAAAAAAACCAACCGTTTTATTACATACATATTTTCTTTTATGCTTTGTATAAATTCTTATGTCCATTATAAAATTCCTGAACTTCCTTGTTTTTATTTAGATATTCAAGTTTAATTAGCAGCTGTTTTCATGTCCAAGTCTGAAGAATGCTTGAATGGTAGAGATTATTATGAATAACCTGTAGAAATTCTTACATTTTACTTAGAATTGTACTTAAAACATCAAAGTAAAATAGTAATCTTGAGCATCTCGTAATTACTTATGGTAAGAAGGTGAAAGTCTGGAAAGTTTATTTGCATAGAGATGAGCAAGGGAGCTTGAGTAAAACTATGGAAAGCTGAGCTATCCTGTTGGTGAGGGGTCTGCCGGTGGGGCCAATGTATAGTTCATATTGTTGGCTTTTCACCATGGCAGTTCACATCTGACAATAAGTTAGCTGAGCTAGTGGTTCTGGGGAAGAGTTAGAGGCAGAAAAATCCCAGAAAAATACTACAAAGATTAGAACTTCCCTTATATTTTGTTACAGACAAATCAGATACTGTTTACTTCAGTTTTTTGGTTTGCATAGAAGGTGTTTGCAAATGCTTATGAACTGACAAAATCTTAGAGGGGATACAGTTATCTGCTGTCCAAAAGGTGGGCTGTTTCTTTGCAGTTGTTAGTAAGTTCTGTTTACAGTCAACATATTCCATATAGTTGTGAGCAAGGAGCATGAGGCTTGAAGTAGGGTGAAAATTATCATGAAGGGTTTTAAGTTAGTGTCCTAATTGTCTTGGTGATCATAGGACTTCTTTTGACAAAATTTGAATGTTAGTGAAGCCCAGGAAAAGTTCTGCAATGCAAGGTTACATCCATCTCTAAATCAGGATGCTCTTTAATAAAAGTAAGTGAAAGCTTTAAAAAAACAAGTCTGGATTGCAGGCACCAGGCTGGCTAAGTCCTAGTTGAGAGGGGAGGGTCTGCTTAGAAACGTGTGGTTTATTGTAACATTCTAAACCTAATACATGTTGATGATCTGATTACAGTGAATAAATTCTTTCTTTTACTACACTGCTTGCACTTATGAAGGGTGATTACATTGTAACACAAGTCAGAGGGTCAGGTTAGAAGTCAGGGGTTTTCTGTTTTGGGGCTTGGGTGGTTTGGGGTTGGTTTTGTTTGTTTGTTTTGGTGGGTTTTTTTTGTTTGTTGGGGTTTTTTTATTATTTTATTTTATTACGGATAAATTTACCAAAATTCACTGCTATTATCTAGATGTGATGTAGGAAGGTAATTGTTTATGTTCTACACAACTTCTAAATGTCTTTTAGTAAATGTTTTCCTGGACTGTAGCACAATTTATTCCATGGACTGGAAAGCTAGTTTCAGTAATGAGCAATTAAGTGTACAGATACCTTCCAGTATGACAATTTGCTATTTGATTTTCTATGCCTTATGGTTTTGCCTGGAGCAGAATTTTCATAATACTGACTAACTGAATAAAACTCAGTTTGTTTATTTCAGCTGAGAATGTGTAAATAGGTCAGCCGTAATTTCCATGTGTTGTGCTCGAGGGAACTTGTAAGACATTTTCCACCCACTGTGTGGAAGCTCAGGTTCTATGTTACCAAAGCTTTTAAACCACAGGGTGGAGATTTTTGCATCAGGCTCCTGTGCAGCAGCACCGTTTGGTGAGGAAGGGGTATGAAGTGTTCAAGTTTCCAGTTATTTGTGTCTTTGCCGTGTTACTCAAGCGTAGAAAATCACCTCAGAAATATAAATAAAAGGACCTACTGATACCAACTAAATCTGGTGGCACTGAAAGGTATGTCTGCAATAGGGTGAATATTAACCACTAACTTTACTGGTGTTTCTGTAAAAGGAAAAATGAGAATAAAACATACCCAGACAAGTTTATGGCAGGATCTACTTATGCTGCATGTAATATATTTGCATATATTTTCCACACACAGCATAAGGCAATTCAGATTACAGCAGCCAAGTGGTAGGAGCTTATGTTACTTATTTCTAAGCATAGCTCAAATATAGATTGCTGTGCTGATCAGTTTTATGAAAGTTTTCATTTTTTCCATGCCTCAACATTCATTATTCAAAATCCTGCCTATTTCAGTTATGGAGAGTTGAGTTATTTTCATTTCAACATTTTCCCTCCAGGTACTACCCAAATATTTTTTAAAAAGCAGAAATAAAATACAAGGAAAATGCACTGCATGTCTTGTAGCTAAAGTGAAGCTATATTATGGAGGTGCAGTGATGGGATATTTGCTTTAAACCTAACAGTATTTATTTTTGTATATTTAACAATGCTATACCTTTATTTGCAAACTTGAGCTTCTGATGTGCTATCCTTTATTTGTTTCCATAATGCTTAAATACTTAAAATTTGAATAGCTGCCTTAACGTAAAATAATTTTTAATGCTTCTGTTGAATTTCTAGAAATGGAGTAGTATATAAAAACAATTTTTTGCAGTCATGTCAATCAAATCTTTTATTAATTTGCATGATAGTCTATGGATTTTAAAAATTATGAGTCAACATTCAGCTGCAAACTTCAAAGGAGGAATATTCAGTTTAGAGTTAAGTAGAGCGTATGAGTCAACTCACCAGCTTTCTGGAATGTGCTTTTTATCAGGAGACAGCAATGCTGAAGCTCAGGATATTTTTGAAAATATAGATGGTCAGAATAAGTTAACTATGAGCAAATCATGGCAACGTTAAAGTATACGTGTCTTTAGAGTAATGCAGATTTTCAGCTTCCTGTGGTGAGGCATTATTAGAATCTTCTTAAGACTTACCCAGTGACATAAACTCTTATCCAGTTTGCAGAAAGCTGATTAACTAAACAAGTAACAGTCCTGTGAAGGAAGTTTTCAGCAATGAAATAAAGTGGTGTGCAAGTAACAGAGAAAGGAAGCTATTCCATGGCAATGAACTCAATTTATGTTGGTAACTTAGTGATTTTTAAAATGTCAACCATTGCAAATGCTATGCTCATATGAAAAAAATTTATAAAACTACATAAACCTACAGTGTATAGATGTGTAAATGGTTATAAGTATATGAAATACATGTAATTCATGTAGGAGTTATGTCTGTTATATAAAGAAAGCAGTACTCAATGCAGCGTGCTATTTTATTTTGAATACTAATATAGGAATAATTCTTCAACTGTTAGTTTTCTTGCCAAGCTAACAGTCAGTTCCTGGTTTATTTTACTCAACCAATGCCTTACGTTAGGCAGAAGGCTGTTCCGGGGGTATATAAAGAGACACTCAAGCACGTGTCCGGGTCAGTTCATAGGTGCATCAGAGCGAAACAGAGTATGATGGGATGGATTAGAGCAGGGAAGGAGATGACCTGTAGAACTAAAGCAGCAGAGCAGATCACAGTGAAGATAAGAATAGCGTATTTGGTCTGGAATAGGAGAAATGACTATATGAACAAATAAAAGTACTTAGGTGGAAGAAAGGGTGTGTTATTACTATGTTATAGCAGTATGTGTTTCAACCATGTATTGTATGGAAGACCAAGAAGACAAACAAATGTCTCAATGATATATGTATCAAATTTGCAAGGAAAAAAAATATTGACAGAATTCTTCCTGTGATGCCACAGCAGAGGGTGAACCTTTACTGGGTACAGCTACATCATGCACTTTCTGACTTATGATGTTTCTTTCTTGATCCAAGAGAACTGTGGGTAACTGTATTAGAGAAATATACTCTTATTGTATGTCAAAAGGTTTTTATAAAATTTCCTTTCCTATTTCCATCACATTGATATAAGGACTTCTGTATGCCTGGACATTAACTTATAAAACAATTGGGTAAAGAAGACAAAGTATTTTAAAACTAAAACCCAAAGAATAAACCACCCCACCCCTCTGATTCCAACTGCCTCATCTTTTCTAGATGTCTACAAAAAAGACCTAAAAAAATGAGTGAGTTAAAACCTATAGAGGTTACCAGGCTGAGGCCATCACTTCAGAGTGTCAGTTCTTGGAGTATGTTTCTGTAAGATGCACTAACAACTGCAGTCCCACAGATCCTGGATGAATCTTATGTTGGAAGGTGAAATGTAGGTCATTTCTCATTGCATTCTAAAATAACTTGTCACATAGGATTAATTTCATAGCTAAGAGGTTATGGTTAACATAGTGCCTTTTCCTATGTATATAATATGAAAGAAAGACCAACAGATTTGAGTTGTTCCTTGTTTCCTGTCCTTAACAAAATGATTTAATATTAATATGCTGTGTATTAACCTTTTTCCTTTTTTTCAGTTTATATACAATTGAAATCAATTTACCCTGAATTCTTTTTCTAGTCTTAGCTGTATTTTTATCTTGATTAGAATGTTTTAAAATTGTGTCTGCCAATAAATTATTTGGTATCAGCAACAGGTATGTTACTCTGTGCACATGGTATAGGAAATATACATACACATTGTGTGTCTTTTTTCTTCTTGTCTCTGTAGCCTTTTGCTGATGTTTAAATCTCTCATTTTCCATGATACTGCTCATGGAGTTGTGTGTTCAGGTGCTTTACTCCTTGCATGATTTTTGTCACAGTTTGCTTTTTTCTTTTTTTTTTTCTTTAAATTACTCTGTACATAAAGTTGCTTTGCCTTTTTTTTTTTTTTGAGTCAAAGATGGAATTTATTCAGGCAGTTTTTGAGGTCCCTATGAAAACGGATATCAACCATAATATCTAAATTAATTTATCTAAATTTATCTAAAATAATACAATAATTCTGCTAGTTCTTGAGGGAACAGAGTATTCTATTAGGAACTGAGTTGTGCAGATAACATAGTAAAGCAAAGTTACATGCACTATGGGTAGTAAAATCTTTTGGACTCATTTTGCTCATCAAGCAGCAATTCACACCTAATTAATATTGAACATTTATTATCAAATGACATGTCAACATCTAAGGATAATCATAATAGTATTCACAGGAAAATGGACTTAAAAAGGGCTTCTTGTAGCTGATGCTCATATTGTTTGCACTTCTTGTTCCTTCAGGATTATCTTTTAGTTAATTTCTTAATTAAAGTTGGAAGCGAATGTTTTAGTTCAGAGGTTTCGTAGATGTGCTGTACTTTAAGAATGTGTAAAACCTTTGCAGCAGAGCTGGTTCAAATTTGGTGTAGTTTATCTGTTCTTCCTTGATAAAGGCACATACCAGTTCCAGGACTTTTTTCAGTTGTTTCTGCAGATTTCTGATGTTTCGATTATTTTTTTTTTCTTTTAAACTCTTATTAGTGACTTTAATTTGTCCATACAGACGAAGAGATAAGTTATGAAATAAATAATCTGGTACATGGAACTTTACTTTTTCTTGTTTGCACAACTCCGGAGGTGAAAGGCTGAAAAATTCTGCTGATATTTGATCACTTTTGAGATATGTGGAGGTCAATCCAAAGTGTAATAACTTAACTTGATGTGACAGTTGTCTGTTATCACAAATCGTGTTTTCTAGGGAGGAGTTCAAACTGGAAATATTTGAATACTTCCACACCTTTCCTTTTTACTCTTAACCCATCTCCTGGTTTTACAGGACCTTTTTCTGTGGAATGTGTGTGTCCGTACTCTGCTTGTGGTAGTTGTTTTTTTTTTTCCCTATTGGTGTTTTGCTGTGGCTCCTTACGGAGCTTGCTGCCATCTAGCAGGAGATGGTTTAGTGTGTGACGTCTTCCTGGTGTCATGTAAAGTGAGACTGCCTGAAGATGTGATGCAGAGTAGCTTAAATCTGGGACGTGATTTAATGTAGCACAACAAATTGGCAGTTGTGCTAATTTATTTAGGTCTGGTAATGTCAGAGGTACCTGCTGAAAGTTTGTTGTCATTGTTTATTAATAGAAACTTGCAAATATTAAGAGGAACAGGAAAAGTTGCATACCCTTTGGAATTTTTCCAGCAGGATATCCTGTCAGGTGATACATTAACTTGAGTAGGGCAAATCCCATCTGTCATGTCTGTACACTGAAAAACTACCCATTTCTCAAAGTCATAGCTTAATATCTTAAGAAATTCTGTATTCTTTATGTCATAATGAAGTCTTTGCTAGCTAATAGTGGCTATTGCAGTTATTTTGGGATTCTAAAATTTTTAATCATTAAAGGCAGTGAAAAGAGTTCCAGAGTACTGATGATGCTAATGCTTGTCTGTTCATCATCTCCTCTGAAAGTAACATATTCTCTAAAACAGAAGATCAGCATAATTTTGTATAAAATAATACATACTATTTTCAGACTTTTTTAAGAGACAGTGTTCATTAGGGTCATTTAGTAGTATTTGACTTGCTTTCCCTTCAATAGTCTAAACATCATATTCCAGTGATTTTACAGGGACCTGGATCAGTCTTGTGGTATATTAGATACTGTAAGTTTTGATTTGACAAATATAGCTAGGTTACCTAGTGAAAGTTAAAAATAAGTAAGAAGTAAAATTGTTTTTAAAAGGCAAGGTGTGCTATGAGATATGGGCTGTAGAACAGAAACTGAATTCTCAAGAGCTGAGTGCAAGAGGTTTTGTTGTGACAGTTTTGGAGCTAGAAATGATCAGTTGGTTTTGGTTGTAATTTGGATTATTGGAGTTCTATGTACTGTGGAGGATCACCTATAAAGTTTCATTTTCTTTAATATTTTTTTTGTGAGAGTCACATCCTTCTTTTAAAGAAAATATTGTTTGTACATGGCAGCTTTTAAATTTATCTGTTAAAATCAGTCAAATTTAGGACTTTTGCTGGGAAATACATTTTTCCTAAATAACTTATGTACAGAATACTACTACAGTTTTTTTCAAAAGTGTTTTTCCAATAGCAAACATGATTTCAGTGATAGAAAAGGGATGTTTGATTTTGGAAATAATAAACCAGCAGATTTTTACAGGTTAGGCTAATAATTCCTTTTTGTTAGTGCTAAAAATGGAGTTGAAATGTTAAAAAGCAGGCTACAAGACACAGCCAGTTTTCAGATATATTCAGAATGTTCTGTTAAAAATGATGTGGCTTGCTAATTGCTTTTAAATTAGGGTATTTGTGCCTATGATGATTATTGCACAGCATCATTAGAATCTAACAACTGGAGTAGTGTCCTAATTGGGATTTGATTTTTAAAAAGTACTTGAGAAACATGATGCTGTGGACTTGCAGTTGTATTTCAAAACGTCCTTGTCAATGAATAGCAGGATGCCATCCTTCAAACAGACATTACAAGTGTTGGATGATAACACTGCATAAAGTAAGGTCTGTGTTGGGGTGAATGGTTGTTTCAGAAATGAAAATAATTTCTTAACCTACCCATTTCAATTATTATTACTTCTAAGAAATCATGTCAAGATTTATTTAAAAAAAAATGGCTTAGTCATTTAATAATTTGTCTCTGGGTTCAGCATTAACTATTAAACTTCAAAAAGACAAAATAGCAACAAAAAAAGAAAAAACTATTCAAGGCCTCTTATGCAATCTATACTATTCAAAAGCGGGGGTGTGGGAAGAGAAGGATGAGAGAGGGGGTGTTCTATTTCTTTACATCAGAAGATTAATCTTCCCTAAAATATTGTTTCATCATTGGGAGATCAGAACAAGAAAAAAATAATTTCAAACTATTTTTTATATATATATATTGATATATATAAACCAAAATATTGATATAAAGTATGAATTTCAGATTAAAAATTATATTACATTTGTCTACCTTAAGAATAATAAGTATACCAATATGGGTGCGAACTGCTGTGTGCAAGCAGGTCAGATTGAGCAATTTACACACCTTTAAAACAATGTGCTTTTCTATGCCTAAGTGGTTTTCAGGGGTAATCTGTTTGTATATATCAGAACCTGTAGCATAATCCCGTAACTTTTTTTTCTTGAAGAAATGTAGCTGTAACAATAGATTTTCTAACATTAGTATGGTCTCTTTTTAGCAAAATTTTCTGAGAATTTCCTTCTTTTTTTTCTGTACCACATATCCACTCTTAATTTTTCTTGCACAGTCAGGATTTATTAAATACAATAGGTGGTAATCTAATAATCATAACAAAATGATACTATTAAAGGCCTTATTTAGTTATTGTCATGTCTTTTTCTTTTTTTTTTTTTTTATGGTCAGAGGCATAAAACAGGAATGTCAGAGAAACACTTTTTATGCACTATTTTTTTTAAGTTAGATACAGCTTGCTCAGTTTGAAGTTCTGTCCTGTATTTTGATCCAAATGAAGACATTTCCTGCTAAATTAATTGCAAATGTTAAAGTCACAGATAATATTATCCAAAACAGGCATTTTCCTTTATGTCTTCAGCTGTGTCTTCGTTATAGCCAGGTCGTTTCCAAAGGAAAAGGAAGATTTCTACTTTTTTTGTTTAATTTTCTGACTTGTGGTGTCAAAATCTAGTAATGCCTCTGTGATACCACAGTCAGAACTGGTTCAAAGCTTACCAAAGTGAAGAATATTAGAATCTCATCTCTGCATTTGTGACCTAATTCATGCTTTCCTAACATGCAGCTGGAGTTACTCCTTTCTTGTGCTTTTCCATCTTCCTCTTTTACCCTTGGGTTGTCACAAACTTCTGGTGACCTTTTGAGAAGGTCATATGCCCCTGATCTGGGAAACGGAAGCCAAAATAAGAGTTAATATCGTTGCTGAGAAAGTAGGCAAGTGAGAGAACATTTCTAATTTACAGATAATTTAACAGTGGAGGGGAGGAGAAGTTATTTTCTGTACTGACTTATTTTTGCCTAGGAACAAAAATCTGGATAGGGAGCTGTGAAATATGTTAAATGAAGCAGTCAGTTCCTCAGGAAAACTCATGGCTGGTAGGTGAGGTGTTTTTTTTAGTGTCTGTTCTGTGTTTCATTATCGGTTGATTGCATGAACAATTGCTTTCCCTGGGATGTGGAACTACATCCAGTTTTGAGATTGAACAACTTGGATATATATGTATTTTTACAAGCCATAATATAAATCAATCAAGTGAACACCGTGTCTATAATTGTTTGGCATCTGCTTGTATTTCTGTGTTGATGGGCATAATGCTGCCATTAACACTAAGAAAGCTTACCTTTTAACTTTCCATAATAGAGCATAGCGATTATTTAGTCCAATAATTTCAATAAAAGTGACACCACATACTGTAGGAAAAAAAACCTTCAGAAACTCAAATGCAAAAGATAAAAGAAGTGAAATGTCTAATGCTTTTCTATATAAGCTATAATATATTATCCTTGTAAGGTTCACTAAAGTACTGAATTTATTTAGTATTTCTTCCAGTATAGCTTACTGTAAATTACAAGAAGCTTTGAATGTTTTTAATATGAATGTTTAATGTCTTTTTAATTTTGTTAAAGTCTTGGTACTTTCTGTGGCAATGATAGCTGCTTTTTAACAAGATTTCACTGATTCAGATTTCCTTTAAAAGGTGTTTGGATGAATTAATCTGGGTTAATTTGGGGTTAAAAAACACTCTTGTTCTCTTGTTATATAAGAAAGCTTGGGAGAAGAAAGATTCTTGATCTATCTGTAATTTAAATTAATCATCATTATTTTATACACTTATTTCAACTTACCTTCTATTAGCCACATTTCTGAAGTAAACAGTGCTACACTCTTACCTCTCTTAAGTATTTCCAGCCACTGTAGCAGGTACGGATATGAGACTTTTCTATAACGCTCATTAACATCTTTTTTATTGTTAAATATACATAGAATACTCTGCCTTCATGTACCAAACCCTTTGCAATAGTGATTATTTTTATCAGGAGGTGGTTTGCCTTTTGCTATGGACAAGTAAGTCTGGAACATCATCTTCGGTGTGTGCCATCTAGGTGTGATGCTGCTGTGTTGTCAGTTGGCTGTAGGGCTTCCAGCGTGGCAGAAGAAGAAAGTTCAATCCCTAGTAATATTGCTTCTAGCCTAATTTATATGGGAATATGTTCTGTGACATTTTGGGGCATTTTATTTGAAATTATGCTGTAAACTGTGAAACTACCAATTGCACTGTAGGTTTTTGTTTCTCTAACCTTTTTATGTGTTCTGTGTGATATTTTGCTGATTGGAATTTTTTCTGTCAGAACACAAACATTCATACACTCTTTTCTGTTCCCTGATCCTTTTCCAGGAGGGAAGACATAAACTGAGGTAAAGCAATAGCTTTTCTTTCATCAACCAAAGAGCTTCTGTTTCATTAATAATCAGAAGTCTTGCTTGAAATATTTTTTGATATTTTTTAATGAGAAAATTTGATAGAAAATGGGAGAGAAAATTATTGCTTAGAATGTTTTAAAATAAAACATACCTGTCTGTTTTATACCTTTTTATGCTAACTTTGTTGCTGTTTCTGACAAATCTACGTTAACCATTCCTACTAATACTGACTTACAGTACTCAGTATTCTGAAATTTATTTACTATATGCACATGCAACCAATATTGGCCTTCTGTAAAACTCAGCATTTCTGAAACTGTATTCTGTTCATGAAATGCATGTGTTCACATTCCGGTGTGTGACGCTTGGTCTAGTATAGGGTTTTTTTTCTGATCTGTACTGTGATTTCATTTTAGCCATCTGAAGTTGACCAAAAGAGAATCCTAGAGTATCTCAAGCTGGAAGGGACCCATGGGGATCATGGAGAAGTGATCGCTGCTGCAGTAGTACACTTTCCTTTCTTCGGACTCCAAGGAATCAGCAGCTTGAATTTATCAGTCAGTGGAAGAAGGCTAAGGAATTTGTCATGGCTGGAGAACAAAGGCGTGAAATCTTTAGGGGAGAAGGCTTTTGGGTAGAAGCAGATGGCACTAAAATTTCTGTAAGGCCTGCGGTAGTTTTAATTTTTTTCTGTATGGGTGCAGATGGGTGAGGGAGACTAAGGAGTCCTGTCTCTAATACGGTCAAACAGCTGAGAAAGGACTAGTTTGGTGGCCTGGTTGCCACACATGGGGCATATTTTACGCAAGTACTGTCAAGGAGGTTACATGAGGTACCAGCTAAAATGTAGTTTGAGAGCAATGTAATTTGCATGTCACAAAGAAAAGAGAAAAAGTTCTAAGGTTTATAGCAGAGAAGCACTTTAAGATGTGGTGTCTCTGGCTTCATAGCCCATCGATTATTTAAAGGAGTCTGTGGAAGGTGACTGAAGAACCAAATTCAGTTAAGTTATATTGCCATCCATATGTGTGAAATTCCTAAATGGGTGGAGGATTCAGAAATAATTCTCTGCAGGTAGAGAACAGCCTTCCAGAGAGATACACGGTGCACACAGCCTTTCCTGACAACCAGCCGTTGTTGCCTATTGCTCTGGCTATTGCTGCACAGCAGCGTTCTGCCTAAACCAGTTGGTAAACTGTTAAATGTTTCTTTTCTCCTCTCAACAACGTAGCATGTGATATAGTGGTATGTAACAGTGCCAGTGGCAATGGGAGTGCAGGGCAGCAGGTGCGCTCAGCTGCACACTTGGATGGAAGATGGGAACGGCTCAGCATGGAACTGGCAGCAGGATTTTGGGATGTACCATATGCATCCAGAGATGCTTGCAAGGAAATAGCACAGCAAATTTAGATTTGCACCACACCAAAGATCTATTTGTTTGGCTAAACTTTTCTGATGCTGTTGGCCATTGCTCAATAAGAAGTAAAAAGCCAGCTGGGTATTTCCGTAGCCCATCACAATATGCTTCTTTATGAAGAGATCTCTTAGTACTTTTGTAGGGAAAAGTTTCAAGGTAGACATAGAAGTGAAGGATTTGGAGAAGTATCCAAAATTGTATAGAAGGTACTTAACAAAATTGTATGAAATTGTCAATATGTATCTAGCTATTTCTCTTTGAAGAGACACTGTTTTAGGTATTTTTGTGCTGCTCTTTTTATTTTCACAAGGCTAAATGGTTTGCATGATTCTGTCTATCCATCAGCTTTGATTGGAATTGCCCAGGAGGTTCAGAAATTAATAGGGGTGCAGGATGACCACACAAGTCCTGCTAAATTTTTCAGTAAAAATTGTGTATGTATGTGCATGAGATTCATGAGTTTAAGTACATGTTCTGTCTCACTTTCTGATTTTTTTTTTTTTTGTTATATCAGTGAGAAAGCATACGACAAGTGTTTATCTTTTTTTCAGGTATTTGTCAGGATATGAAGTACAGTGTAGCTGTTACCATATGTTAGGTGCCAGATACAATTAATGGTACTAGGAAATTATCACATTAAATACTGGAATTTGTATTAGTCTGAAGATCTAGAACAGGACATGATATAAAATGTATAATATCTTATGTTAACTGCTTCATATTTTGTGAGGCCAGGATCCTAATTCTATGGACCAGATGAACTCTGAGTAAGGCTTTAGCCTTAATTTATCAAAATTAATCTCTCTAAGATCTTCGTATTTTGGTCAGTGTGAGCATATGCATAAGATATTTTTGATTATTTATGGTGGATATCATTTGGGAGTGCTGCTTATGTGACTCTTGATAGCTTTCCTTAGATTTAACAGTGGTAGCTGCTCACAGGCAAATGGTGTTTTATGAACAGGTGCTGGGAATAGTGAGCAGCATGATTCCAAGCCGGTGTACTCAGCAGAGCCCATCAGGTGGGGCTGACTTTTGGATTGGAAGCCTGTTGTGTGAAGTGCCATGCAACATGTCCAAAGGCTTCAGGTTTAATGCCATCCAACACAGTGGCCACAGTGTTTCCAGTAGAAATGTAGAGGCAGAATTCTACCAGTTATGATCTACAGGCTTGGCTTCTCCCAAGTGGAATTTTAATTAGTTCCTGATGTAGATTTTATTCTTTTGGTATAGGATTTCCCTTTTATGATTTCTCATTTGTTGTGTTAAGTTTACAATAATTAAATTCACCAGTACACATTTGTGCCCAGTCAATGCTCTATCCTTGCTGATGTAAGGAAGACAGAAGTGTGGTAAGTAAAGTTGGTACTCAACAGGCAGAAGGATTTGATTCTGCTCTACTAAGCATAATTTAAATGTGAAGCTTGATTTTTCTCAGCTGCTAAGTGCTGCTGCTAGTGGAAGTACTTGCTTTATTTTTAGGCACTCTGTGCTGAAGTGCCTAAATCATGGAAATTTAGGCACTCTTACAGTGGAGATCATGCTATAAGACTGAATCAGAGCTTCAGGGGAAAAGAGCAAAAACACTGCAGCTTTTTACCAAATGTATGTTGCACAGAAGAAAGTGCATGCGATTGATAGCTTATACTGTATTTAATGTAGTACATTTGTATTCATATTTCATATCCCTGTTCAATGAATCGACTAAAACTGCTTATGTCGCTGACCATATGTCCTCATCCTTCATGAGAGAAGTGGAATCGTGAAGTCAAGGTGTGTGTCTCTCTCCAAGCTGAGGTTTCTATACAGCAGGATGCTTGGCACGGGCTGCTGATTAGTCTTTCAATAGGCTGTATCGCTTTGTTTTTTTGTACCAGCCAGGTGCTCAATGGTTTTGTTTGAAGCTATATGCTAAATAACTTATGTAAACATTTTTCCAGATATGCATGATAAAAAGTTAGTATCTGTGATAACGTTTTAAGTGGTGCACCAAGTTAAAATGATGCTGTGAAGCAGTGGAGGCATTTGCATTCTCAGCAGTTCTACTCCTGCTGTAACAGGGTGATGCACAATTGCTCTTTGCTCTTTCGTGTTACTGTTCTGCTTACTATGTAGTCAGCATGGGCCTTATGCCTTGTTTCGCTTGGATGAATGGCTGCATGCCTTGGCATCGATATTTATGTGTAGTTAAATGGTGACAGTTGTGAGAAGTATAGAAATGCTGCTGCCTTGGTTGGTTCTTAATTTTCAGACATACACTTGAATGTAGGTGATAGATTCTTGCGATTCAATGTTTCAGACATAAATTGTTTGCAGAAAAAAAATCGTAACATCTTAATTTTCTATGTGGCATTTGGGCAAAATGGCTCTTCATCAGGTGACAGCATCTACGTCAGCTGCACACCAGGAAAGTCTGTTCTTCTATAAGCTGCTTCTAGAGGGAGTTCCCATGGTCACAGTTAGTTGCTTCCCATCTGTTGGAAAACAAGTCTGCGTGAGTAAGGTAGTAAAGTCAACACACCTTTTATATTGAATTCAGCTCAGACAATTATATATAATTCATGCAAAATTCAGACAATTCAGATGGCAATTACAGGGGAAAATTTTTAATATAAATACATGATCTGTGGCTGAATGCATTGCCATTTTTTATTTTTTTTTCACTTGTGGCCCTTATTTTTCAGGCACCGCTATGACTGTTCTTTCAGGGAGGATTTAATTTCCTATTTACTCATGAGTCAATCTTTGCACAACTAACCGACAGTAGATCTCCATGTCTTTACCCTATAGGAGCTTTTGAAGAAGGCTAAGGGCAATAAAATGCTTTGCACTTTTGCATCTCTATATGTAGTGTGTGTGCGTATAGAAGCAGGCTGTGTAAGTATGTATATAAAATAAGGAGTTCAGCTGGTTTTGTCAACTTGTGGAACTGTGGCTAGATGGCTTCCACCTGAACTCAGGATGTGCAGGGTGAATTCATTTCTGCTTGCAAAAGACCATCTGTTTCTAGAATCTCTATGTGTATTTAGACTGACTAGCAAAATAAGTAGCCTCTTCAACATCTTTTAAAGTACAAAAAAAGCAACGTGATGTACTCATTAGACGAATGATGTTAGTATATTCTAAGTAGCAGGTAATAGGAAATAGCCAGTCATTTCTGTGAAGTCAGTGTGGAAGGATGTGTACGGATTGTATATATTTTTTTAAACATGCATGTGTGCTGGAAAGTTCTAGATTTGGAGATATTAAAAAAACATGGCTTTTTATTTTGAGTGGTATACAGCAGATTTTTCCCTATCTCTTTTCATGCTGCTTTTTTATAAAATGGTAATTATTTTACATTGACGGAACAATGCTTTTGAAGAAATTGCAACATTTTCTTTAAATGGGAGATTTCTAAATTGCAGCATATCTCCAGTTGTAATGTTTGTAAGCATTCTGTGTAATTACAGATTCACAAAACTGACTACCACTCATGCAAATAATGACTTGGTGTTATTATGAAGTATTTAAGTCAGGAATGCAAAAAACAACAAAGCAGTATTTTGGAAAACTTTGCCCCTGGAAATTAAATATTATCTCTTTAAAATTCTCAAGGAAAAATCCCATTGGAGCACTACAGTGAGAGGAAGGGAAGATGAAGGACCTAGAATGCAGGAAAAAAAATCCCATTTGTAGTTCAGTTATCTAACTATGGAATAATCCATAATTTGTATCACCACTTCAGGTATCACTAAATTCAAGATAAAAACATTATTGTGAGCTCATCTACCAGCAGATGTCAGTTTATTACATCAGTTAGCAATTTAATTCTTATCATATCTAATACACATCCTTTTGTTACATTTGCTGGTAGTAATGGATTCTGGATCTGTGTGTGGCTTTATATTACTGTTTTTGAGGAAAGCCCCATGTCACTGAATACCTAAATGTAAAAAAAATCATGCCTTCAGCTACTCCCTACTATAGACACTGGTGGGTAAAAAGGCTCAGGGAGAGTGGTTAAAGTATATTATTAAGTTTCAAAAAAAGTATGTGTATAGCAGATTTTTAGTGTCATTAATAATTTCAGATGTCTCAGGATATGAACTTCGGATTACCTTTTTACAAATTCTCTACTCTGCTTTTTAAGTACCACCTCTAAAAAGTCACAAAAGCACCCACAGAAGAGGTCTGCAATATCGTTACCTTGGAATATATGACCACATACTGTGTGCCAGGTGATGTGTTTGCATGCATGCTACTTACACATTAGCCGTTCTTTTTGACAGATCTACTGTCTTGCTAATGAATAAATTAAAAAATGACAGCTGTTAAAAGTACAAGTACAGATCCTGTTTGGAAACGAGGAAGGCCATTATTTAACAAACTTTTTGTTTGTATGTAGCCATTTAAAACATTTTTTTGTGATATGTGAAATAAATTTTCAGAGTAGAAAGTTCATTCTTCCGCTGGAAAGAACAGTTTAAGATGTTTTAAGGATGCCTAAATAAATACAGTTTTCTAAAGGGTAGGGTTTTCTTTCTTGTAATTCCATATGTGAAATTGCAGCTTTATTAAGATGGTGTGGCTGTAAAGGAAAGGAAATTGTACTTGGATCTGTTCAGTTTCACGGAGGGAAGAAAAACAGTTATTCTTTGTTAAGATGGGCTAAATACGGTGATTTCAAATGCAGCAGCAATGTACTGTGAAAAAGTCCTCTTAGTTTTAATGCTGTAGTGAACAGCTTGTTAAAGTATCTGGTGTGTTTCACTGCAGTAGACCTTTCAGGATGTCCTTGCTTTTATCAGGTCTGTTAATCAACTTGTACCATATTCATTGTAAAAGGAATGAAAAATGTAGAGACAATAACAAAAGCGAATAAGGTTTGAGAAGCAGCACGGTGGATGGGGGAGAGAGAGAGAAGGTATGAGTCATCACGTTTTGCAGAATCACTGGCAATTTTTTATGGTTATATTCCAAATGAATTGGCACTGTCTTGAACTCCTTTCATTAGCGTCCCTTTTAACTCCCCTTTCAGTACAATGTGCTTTGTCATTCAACCCACACTTTTCTCTGCATTTTCAATTCCTTTGAGATTTTTCCTCTGTAGGCTTTCTTACAGTGCCACCTGTACTGAATTTTTTCTAATTAAAATTATCAAATTTAGCTATGGCCATAAGCATTAAATCGCGTGCACTTCTAAAACAAGGAGACCGTCATAACTGAGTGGATTTTGCAAGCTCTTACATTGTAATGAATGTCTTATTATGCAAATTTTTTAGACCAGTAGAGATTTTTGCTGCTGATATTTTTCAAGTCAAGCATATTTGCAGGTTTTCTTCATGTTTTCAAGCACACTAAAGACATTTGCATATTTATGAAAGAGAATGAAATATCATACTTTTAGATTTAAAATTAAGGCAAAGGATGATGAAATTGAGATGATGATGTGTTGCACTGCTGGCATTACAAAAGAATGATAAATGATATCTAAATACTCATTTATTTTTCTGGTTTTAAAGCCAGTTGGTATCTGACGTATGCTTGCAATTTGCAAGGAATAAATTATGGTAGCATTTTGTTTTGTAGTGAGCACAGCTTCAAGAAAAGAAATAGTCTTGTCCTACACAATATGAACTATATAAAATGAGAGTGACAGTTAAGAATAGCATCTGTGGTTATATGGGATGGAGGAGGAATAAATAGCTCCCCATCCACTACTCTTTCAGGGTAATGTGCAAATGGATGTGTGCTCTTTGGGACAGGGTTTATCACTGAAAAGGGCTGGAAGCCGTATGTAGGCAGATAAGGAAGTCAGAACATTTTTAGTAACTATGTGGGGGGAGGGATAGACATCTGCTGATTCGCCTTCAGCTGTGGAATCTCTAAAACTAGTCTGTCTTTGAAGCCATAATATAAATGCCGGCAGGGGAAAACACGTTGTAAGAAATGGTCTGTTTGCTGTGGTGATTCCTTCTTTTCTATTCTTGTGAAGATCAGAACAGCCTCCCAAGAGTAATGAAAGTAATGAAAAATATAGGTATTCCTTTTTGTCTAGATCCGTTTACATATGGCAGAATGCTAGCAAACCAGCAGTATTGCCAATCCTCAGCATTCAGAAGTAATAAAATCCCTGAAAAACGACTACTTCATTGGAACATATGAGGCTTTGAAATACACGAGTTATGAGAATGAAGGCATGTGAAGGCAAATATTTTTTCATTTGCTTTTTTCTACTTGAAAAATTATTTTTTCCCAGATGTCATCAAGTATAATACTTTTTCCCATTCCCATCTGTTGTAGATTAGTTTCTTATTTAATTATAATGTTAATAATAAATATGCTATTGAGATTTAATATTTCAAAGCCCATGTCAGTAACTGGGAAGCCTGTTGAGATCACTAGTGAGTCCATATATAAACCACCTATAATCAGTTTGGTACCAGATTTTCATTTATTATGCTGTCCAAATCATCTTGAGCAATCAGGCATATCTTTCTTATGGAATACATATCAGTTATGTTAGTGATTTTCCAGTTATTTGGAAGTTGCACAGAATATGTTTTGAGGTAAAGAACAATCTCTTTGCTGGACAGACATTTTTCTTTGGTTGTTGAAATTCTCTCGTGTATTAAATCTGCCAGGTGCAAGCTGGCCCGTGACATGCAGGTGTTCATACATTTCTCCAACAAGCTAAGCAAATTGCACAGATAATAGATACGGTGGGGAAAAATGAGTAATGCTTACAGTGCTAACATGTTTTTCTTGTAGATGTGTATATTCACATCTCCCACCCTGAAAGTTTTCGCCTTTAGCTGAAATACAAAATATTCCTCTAATGAAGGTCACCAATATTGAAACTAATGGTCCTCTTGGTCCAAAAGATGCAATTGCTTTCCCTTTGTAATGGTTTTGTGATGTGAACTCTTATGGTGTAATGGGAACTGTCTGTTTGTCTGTCTCATTATTCAAAATAATACATAAATGTGTGCCCTTCAAATTAACGGGACACGAACATTTGTCAGAAAAGACACACCCATGAGCTGCCGTAAATTATTCTGTATGTATGAATTTGAAAGCTTGTTGGAACAGGGTAATAGTGATCTACTATTACTGTGTTAAATTATGAGTCGGTTATCATTGAGTTACGCATCCTTCTTTGAGGCACAAATAGTGTGCAAGTGACTCAGGCACATGGTACTAACTTACAGTGAGTCATGGGCTGAAACGGGAATAGATTAATTTTGGTTTAGTATTTTACATAATCAAAACCTTTCATTGATTTTTTTAATATTTTTTTTTAACCTGAGAAATCCTTTTTGAAGTAATGCCTTTTTTAATTGAGAGAGAAATTTTTGCAGAAGGAAATAAATTGCTTTACCTAGGGCTGTATGTTAGGGAGTTACTCTTTCAGTTTTCTTACAGGCATCATCTTGTTCCCTATAAAACTGCAATTTGTGCTTTTTTCTTTGTTCTGTTAATTGACCTGTGTTTTTGCAATGATTCTCCTGCCCTTTCTAGTTTTAATCCTTACATTTATAATATCACAAAATGCTTAAAATTAAATAAGAAAACGTTAGCATATGTCTTCTGTAGTCTGATATTTTTCAGAGTGAGGAAGATGTATATCGTGTTGAGATAGGTTATGTAACTGTGTTCTTTTATCTGGCCTAAAGACTGTTTTATTTGAAAATTCCTTGAAAAGAGAAAGAGTGAGCTTAGTTGTTTGCATGAGCTTTGTAAAGCTATTTCTCCTCCTTTTTAAATTTTCTTTTTAGCTTATTAGAAAATTGTATCATGTGTGTTGGCAGATCTTCACCTCACTGCAAATGAAGAAGAGTACAGCTGTTGTCCTTGTCTGTGTTTAGCTGATGGCTGAGATTTGTTTTAAGGGCTCTTTATAAGGGTATTTGGGATTTCATAATGACAAACTTTAGATGGTGATAATGCTACTGATAATTCAGAATTAGTCTTTAGCCTTCTTACCCTATGGCATGAAAAAAATCAGTGTTGTTATTCTGCCCTTATTCCAATTAAATCCAATGAAGTTTTTTGTTTCCGTAGTTTCATTTTAGTCTCATATCACAACATTGGAATAACTGGCAAGGCATTGAGAACCTGTATTGATTCAGGTGATAAAGATCTTAAGAGAGCTGGTGAGTCAGACTCCATGGGGATCGTCGGACTCTACTGGCCTAGTGTAAATTTTACTCTTGTCAAAAGAAGGCTCTTGCTAAAAGCCAGTACTCCCATTTGCTCTAGTGATTTTCCATACTGCAAGCTAATGAAATAATCTTCCCTTGGTTTCTTAAAAAAAGTAAGTATATAATATGTGGTATATCATAGATATATATAACTAAAATAATTTATTGGAGTAAAAATTGTATATATATAAGGGATTTAAAGGTATATGTAAAATATTTTAGATATACATACGAAATATAGAAAATTATATAAAGATATAATTTATATATATAAGAAATTAAAATTAATTACTAACAAGGTGTAGCCCTATAGAACTGTGCTATTTACTGGGAATTGCAAATTGCACGAAGTTGGATTTTTGTGGATCTGTTTCTGTGCTGCTTTACAGTCACCTACCATTGCTGTCATTTAAAGTTAAGAGGCCATCCTCACTTGTGCCTGTGTCCCCACCTTCCTGCTGTTTTACTTACAACACATTATGTTCTTGGGGCAACAGCAAAAATCACTGGAGTCATTGTCCTCGTCTGGATTACCAGGCAGCTGCATGAATGCCGGCCTGGGTGGCCAAGTGCAGCTGTGGCCACAAGGAGGGTCAAGGCACTGGGCTTGAGTCATCTTTAAGGGACTGTGAAACTGTTCTGTCTCTCTGGACTTGTCCTCTATGGCTTCTTTCTCCTCTTCTTCCAAGTCCACTTTCTCGGCGCTGCCTCCCTTCTTCATCCCTTTCATTGAGGAAGGGTATAAAGTCATCGGTGGGGTTGATTCGAGGCATAGTCCCTGTTGCTGTACTGGTACTTTCCTTCCAAACTCACTCCTCGGTTTACTGTAGGTTACCTTCTCCTGAATCCTTATCTTCATACCCGTCACTATCAACATTATGGGTGTCCGTGTCATATTCGTGTGGTTGGTTCAACAAATTTTCACTGACTGCATGATAGCACATGCCTGTACATTCTGGGATGAATTTCATTAAATGTGAAGCCCAGGAAAAATACAGTTAAGCTTTGTGCACAAAACTATAAATTATTGGCATAGTGGGCTTAAAAAAAAAAAAAAAAAAAGCCTAGTTATTGAGTGTATTTTTGCTATGCCTTTAATTAGGAGGTTAAGCAACAGATGATGGAATGGTTGTTAACGGAGGTTTCACTGTGTTAATTTACCTTCTGTCGTCTTGGTGATGGTTTGCAAAATACCACATAATTAGTGATTCTTGACTCTGATACAATACTTGTATTCTTTAAAAGAAAGCCAAGGTTTTATAGAGTCACTAAAGGAAATGAGATGCCATCTCTTTGCAGACCTCTAAAGACCCAAATGTATTTGTGTGTATATATACACACATATGTGTGTAATATAGGCATACACAGGCACAGATCCGCCACTTCTAGGTTAGATGTCTGTTGTCGAAATAGCTAATTTAACATGAAACAGCAATAAAACCCTGAAAGAGCTTGGAAAAAATCAAAGCACCAGAAAGTAAATAGAACCTGAGAGGGGAAAGGAAAGAAAACTGGAAAAGTAGCTGATGGTGACTATACTGACACTGTTAAAAAGTGAGATGTGGAGAAGGGTGGGGGGCGAGGGGAAGCATAATTTTAAGTGACCAGGAAGACAGCGGAAAGGATAGAGGAAACGTTAGCATCATCTGTCTGTATTTCATGTCATAAAAAAAATGCTTTCCTAGCTAGCTAGTGGGTGAAGGTATAAGAACAAGGGTACAAATTTTGCATAAAGTAGCTGATTTTGTCATTAGGAGACTCGACTTTTTTGTGCCAGTGTCAGCAAATTACGCTAAAAGATTTTACAGCACTGCCCTGGGAAGAAGGAGATAACAGTTAAAAGAAGAGCAATGATAGATTTTTATCTTTTTTGCTGGATTTTTAAATTTCATGTCTCTTATTTTTCAAGCCATGACAATTTCAAATTAATCAGATAAGCTTTTGTCAACCAAAAGTACATGTTTCAGCAAGTTTGAAGATTAAAACAAACACCCCTGTATCGCAGAGGAAGCTAAAAAGTTAATGAATGTAATGGTATGTTCTTTGGGCCTGATTTGTGTCCTTACTGTTTTCAAATGAGGTCGCACTGAGATTTAATTAGAGCTGAACAGTAGTCACTGCAAGGCAGCTGTTCAAGTCATAGCGAAGTTTATCTGACAATTGCTTTTCCATACCTTCAGAAAAACTAACACAGCTTACTAACTGTCCTAACATTGTGAGCACTGAGAATTTTCTTGTGAGCATCTTTTTTTTTTTTTTAATTAAGTTTACAGCTTTAATAAGCAAGTAAAATCTCAGCTCTCCTTTCAAATAACTAAGCTTACACTTCCTTAGAAGGGAATCAAAAGCATACAACAATGAGTCATGTATACTATTTTCCTTAAAATATATGTTTCTGTTAAAACGAAGGGATCTCTTAAGCCAATCTTGTGATTTTTATCAGACCTGTGACTCAGACTTTTTTATTATATTCTTGTATTATAAGTTTTAGCTCTAACAGATTTTGTCTTCCCACAGACTACCTCCCATCTGTTCAGGGTAATGGGTTTTCTGTCGATACTCAGAAAGGAGCATATTGAGGGATTTGAGTTAAAAAAATTCTTCTCAAGAAACCACTAGTCCTCAGAGTCTACTTAAACTTGGTTGCCAGGACTACTCCATCCTAGGCAAACAGGACGAAAAATTTGAGATCCTCTTGCAGAAAAATGAGAACTATAGCCTGCCTACAGAAAGAGAAAAAAGATATGTGTGATAATGAAATATAAACTTTGTATAAACATTGTGATTGAGAAGTGTTCAAGCTCTCAAGTCTTAAACATGTGTGGGCAGGTGGGTGGTTGGGTAGGTGGGAAGAAGGGGAAAGGAGTAAAAAAGTATGAATCCAGGGATGAGACAAAGAGTCGTAATACCTTTTATAGAGGGATAGTACAAAAAATAAAAAAAAAGACTCAGTATTATCTAAATCGTGATGCATTTGATGTTTTCTCATACTAGAACTGAGAGTTAATCAAAGTATCGTAATACTGTGGGACTGAATTAAGCCCTTAAAAGAAGTGCTTTCTTCAGACTGTCAGATCCAGAAGTGATGTTCAAAATAGGGTGATTCACACAAGTATCGAAATGATGAAGTGTTTTAGGGCTTGACCGCTACCTTTAGAGATTGTGTTTTTTAAAAAGCAGTAATTTAGAATGTTTCCTATTTGCTGTTTCTGTTGCTTCATAAATCCTTTTTGTTTGCTGTGAAGCACTCTGTGCTTGTCTTTCATTTCCAACGTGGAAGTTCAGATGCAGAGGACAGGGGGTGGTCTTCTCAGTCTCACTGTGATGTCTTGAATGGTGTGGGGCTGTTGCTTATTTGTGCTGACAAGAATGAACGATTAATTCACGTTCTTTCAGGATTTTAAGATTCCTTGGAATTAGATACATAGCAAGGCTCTGCTGTTCAATGTTTCTGTTCTTTTGCCTACTGTGGTTATTGAAATAGCAGCTCTTTGGCTTTTGTTTTAGTAAACAGAGGTCATGTTTGTTAGTGAGGAGGCATGTGAAATGTGTTCTGTGGTAGGACGGGGGTGAGCACACCGTGGCCCGGCATGAGGTATTCATTCCGTAGCAGCAGGCTCTGTGCTCCTGGGTGTGCTGGAGCATGCTGTAGGTGTCGTTAGAGACTGTGGAACATCTTTGATGTCCAATTAGTTTCTTCCTCAGCAGCAGAGTGCAAACACCAGTGCAATTTGTGAAAGGACTGTGGAAGTGTTTTCAAGATATTTTTCCTAACTGGGAATTGTGTATGTTTGAATGTACAATAATGATCATCTCTTTTTCTGTTGAGCTCGCTGAGGAAATAACACTGCATTGTAAAGAGCTGCAGAGACCTGAATTTGTCCCTTTCTGAGCACACATGTTGAAAATATGGTGTTCTGAATCACTTTTCGATACACTGGCCTGCAACAAGGAATGTGTACGAAGGGTGAAGCGATAGTTTGTGCAGAAGCTGGTAAGGGAGGATGGAGAGGAATAAGGGTTCAGCCATCAGCGGTGTCACCTTCCTCTGCCTGTACTTTCTGTCACCGAGGGTTGTCAGGGTATGGGTGTGCAGTCACAAGGCTAGGCTTCACTTTGGGAAAGAAGGATTTAGTCTCTTACAAATTACAAAAATTGGGTAGTTTTGCTTATTTCTCTGTTGTTTATAAAGAGGCCTAATGATAAACTGGACCATAAGTGGACATGGGTCCTGTTCTTGCTTCTGGCTGAATGATGCAAAACAGTTAATTCATAAACTGGTACTGAGAATGTTCCAGTTTTCTCTGTCTCACAATTTTTGATGTCTAGACCCCTCTTGTGTTCATCTATGAGCAGGAGATGCCCCCTTTCTTTCTCCCTGCCCCTCCCCGTCAGGCGGTCAGCTGGATCTGACAGCTGTGTGCCAGCCTGAAGGGGCACAGGGTGCTGTGTTCGCAGTGGGGGACCTCCGGCTGGCAGGGCCTTGAGCTGGGTGTGTAGCCCACCGATTTCCCCTCTCCCACACAAGACAACTTTGTGTGAGAGATTCTGTGCTAGGAGAAAGAAGTCTTTAGGGAATCTCATCTAGCTGTTATTATTTTTAGTAAATAATTCCGTCTTTATATTTTTTATTTTTTTTTTTTAGTTTTCAGCCTCAAACAGAGGTAAAATGTGAAAGCAAAGCGGGGGGGGGGGGGGGGGAGCTTCTGGCTGTTAACAGCGCTGTACCCGTGTGCCTTGTGAAAAACTTGCAATAGCTTGGGTTGTGGTAAGTTCGCTTGCTTTACTTATTCTGTTCTATTCCATGATTCTGTTACCTATTTACACTGAGAAAATGCGTCAGCTATACCTCATCCTTCAGAAAATTTGTAGGAGCAGAAACAGAGTTCACAACAGGTAGCAGCAGTAAACAGATGGAAATCACTATCCAAATTACTTTTAGTTGCAGTGGCTGGTGTTTCAGTTTAAAATTAAAACATTGTTATTTTGCAATTCATACTTTTTGACCTACAAATTGTTTATGTCCTCCAAACCAGATGATCGTGCCCCCAGGATGGCGGGGCAGTCGGGCACCACTCAACGCACCCACGCAGCCGCTGTGGGGACTCACCTTGCCTCGCTTCGCTTCCCTTTTCCAGCCAAGTGGTACAAGTGGGCATCCTGATGAAGTTTAAGGCAATTGCTGAGGATGCAAAGTAACGTGAAGAGATGTAGAATTTTTGCCTGGAGTGATCCTGGTTGAAGTGAATTTTGAAATACTTTTAGAAGAAATACCCGTAGTTGTGGCAGTCTTCATTAAAAATTACTAAGACTGGTTTTTGTTGCCTTTAAACCCTGACAAAATAATCTGTTCTTATTTACTACATAGTAACGTACTATGCAATAGTAATACTACTTGTTTATGTATATACTAAGATATATATGTATATATACATATGTTCATATGTATGTAAATGCTACGTAATAATAACAACACATATTAGTGCATGTTATGACTACATTATCAAAAAAGAGTTCCACTAATAAGAAATCCTTTTAAAAAAAACAAAACGAAACCCACAAATAAAAACTAGTACATAAGATTCAGCCTGTAACTCAAAAATGTGAATTTCTTTTGAATTACCTGCTGGACAATGGAATGTGGCATGCAGTTCATGAGAATGGAGAAGCTCAGACTACAGGAGTTTAAAATGAAGTTAATAAACATAATGCTCACCAGGCTTGTTGATGATTGCTATAGGAGAGAGATGTGGTTACAGAAAATGAAGTTATAAAACCTACTGGGGATAAAAATGCCTCTGAACTGGCATATACAGGCTGAAAGATAGAAAACGCTGACTTCAAAAGTAGTCAGAAATATTTTGCTGATTTGCTGTAAAGAAATTAATAGCCATGTCTGCAAATCCTGGTGACATTTCTTTTGATTTTGCTGTTAGGAATTTAGAGATTACTTGCTCATTTTGTTTTGCTCTGGTTTTTATCCTAGTTCACCACTGGAAAAAAAGAAGGATTTTAGAAGAAACTGGCAGTCTGCCACTATGTGGGATTTTGATACGAGAGTTGTATCAAAGCAGTCGCTGATATAACTACAGACTAATTTGTGTTGATGCAGTAGCAAAGCAGAATGAGTGTAGCAGCCTTTTTTTCTTAAGGAAATTAAACTTGCAGTATGGATATCCTAGGTCTCCAATTTTGAAAGGTTTTCAACACATCCTGAATTTTCGTCCCAACAGGCCTTACTGTGGAATAATCAAGAAAATATTCTTACTGTGAATGCTGTTATTTGTTCATGTTCTGTTTACTAACCGGGATGATCATCCTTGCCCAGAGTCATAAATCCACTAGCAAAAATATTTACCAGTAACTAGCTGCAGATTTGGATCTTACGTAACAAAGGCTTGCACATGCCTGCCATTTCAGTCTTTGCCAAATGGCAGTGTCTTCATGGGAAAAGTACTCCTGTCGTCTTCTCTGACGACTCGTGGCCAAATGAATCAGTGCCACGGACTGCAGACTTGTGGTTGCCCAAGGATGCATTAGTGGAGGGGTGACTAACAGCATAAGCTAGCCACTTCCCATTAGGGACAAAAGTGGGTGGGTGTAGCCCACAAAATGACGTAGGGCTGGATTCAGTTCATCTCTTGGGCATCCTTGACTAACGTGATACATGTCACCAACTAAAATTACAGCCGTCTTTTCACAGCACAGCTCCTAGAGAGATCTGCTCAAATCTCTGAGATTTTGCAACAGCCTTTGCTGTTGTTTGCAAAAGAGAACAGGTCCTGTTCTCACCCCTGTAGGCACTTGGGGAATTAATCCCGTAAATGTGAATTGTTCAGTTACAGAATCATTACAACTCTTGCTGTATGTTAGTATATATCATATATGTCAAAAGAGAATGCATGTTTGCATCTTAGTTGTTTCATGTTACACTACCATGTTTTTGGCAGTAAATCTCCTATTTGACAGCATTTAGTTGGGGTAGGGGGGGAAGGGCAGTGCCCATCTCGGAAGGGGAAGAGATGTTAGAATACAGTTCTGTGTTCAGCAGTGGCTTCTGCTCCTCACCGCTGTCAGGTACTGCTGGTCAGCCCGGGCTCTGGGCTGCTGGGGGGCTTGTGACACGGCCTCATCAGGAGATCTCTTCTCCAAAGGTTGGCACACTGCTGAATTTCAAAATTCCAAATTTGAGGTACAGGATACTATTACATATTGCGCCACTTCCACAGCTGAACGTGACCTGAATGTAGCACAGCCCTTGCGTGGAGGAGCCTATGCTGCTGTACAGCAGCCACTGGGAACAGTGGGGGACCTGCTTAATTCCAGTGCGCGTTAAGCACTAAGAGCTCAGATCACTTTTGTTTTACAAATAATGAGGAGGGTGTGAGCAAGTGTGGGGTTTTGTATCACTGTAATGCATAGTTAGAATAAAACAAATGTATCACTCATGGAGATTTTTTTTTTTTAAATCAGCTCCTATTATTATTATATTTTATATAGAATGTATTTATATAGAATATAATATGTATCATATATAATTATAGATGCACTATAAGCAAATACAGTGTTTACACAGCTGCCTAGAAAAATCCAAACCTGTCAGATACTACCCTAAGGAAAGTTATTGTTGTGTATCCAGGTCATGTTTCTCATCTTTAATGGCTTCCCTTCTGTCACAACATACCTGCGACTTGTGGTGTGTTTTGTGTTGCAGATCCCAATAGTCTTAACCTGGCTTTTATTTTTATAGACTGTTCCAGTGTAAGGATTTTTAAAGCCCATATCGCCAAGGTCAGCTTCACTTGGGGAAAGGGTGGGTCATGCTTCCAGTCTAGCGTATTAGTTGCGTTGCCAGTTTAATGCAGAGGAAAATATAATTCACTAACTTCAGCAGCACCAGAAAATTCCATTGTTCTCTAATCTGTAGTGGGAAGCTGAAAATCCTCGGGAACACAGGCTTTTAGTTATTTGGCTTTTTAGAGAATATTAAAATCAACAAGCCAAACATGGATATTTTAAGTACAAATAAAATTATATGTGATTATACTTTTAAAGTGTAATATTAAAATACACAGTGGTTAGTTTAGTTTTGTAATGTATTTGGAAGCTTAATTCTGAGCAGGAGAGACAATTCTTTTTAGTGAAAGGGTTAGAGCATTGCTAAAATATATTCCGTGCCATATTTTTCAGAAGAACCCATTCATGCATGTTTTGCAGGAGTTAATAACAAGCTAAAAAACAAGTACTATATTTTCAGGTCTCTGCAAACATAGTAACCTGTTTGAAAAATTTTTCTAGTGATGATTTGTCAGTATAAAAGTACCAGTATGTCTAAAAGTATGACCGGAGAAGGAATATATATGGAGATACCCTAGATAGGGCAAAATGGTAACCTGCTACACTATTGTATGCTTTTCCCTGCAGAACACAAAAAAATATAAAAAGTGGTTAAAAAAAAAAGTGAAAAAATAATACTGGGAAAAGTATTTCCTATTTTCTTGGTATCACCTTCTACTGAGAATTACCAGTATAATGTGTTTCTGATAGCTATTGTAACTTGAGTATCTTGAAACAATTGTTTTTTTCATGGCACCACTCTGAACCTTCCTCCAAAGCCAGTGGGTAGATAAAATGCATGTGTCTGAGGCTCAGTCTTCCACAATAACTGATAAATTAATATTTTTTTTTTCTGCTGAGCACAGTGCATGAAATCCCTCCTTCCCGGGGGGGGGGGGGGGGGGAGGGGGGGGGCGGGGAGGGGAATTTCGCTGGGGGTACACCCCAGCTTCCTGATACACTGGAAATCTTATTTAGAGTCAGAGGAGACTGGTATGAAGCCAGCAGAATCTGAGTGTGTATGTGCGAGAGAAAAATCCCCACCTGAATATTATTCATTAATGCAACATAAAATAGGAGAGGAGCATAGAAAGCATTAGCAATTACTAGTAATTTAATCCATGTTGATTTCAGTGATGAATTTTCCTGTGGGTTTTTGCTAACACTGTGTTAAATACGTAGAGAGTTCTTACTGCTGCTGTTAATCTGCTTTTTCTAGTAGATCTAAAACGACTTGCAGGTTAGGTTCATCCATCGTTCAGCACAAGCATACACCTAACTCCATGACAGTGAAGTATTTCCCTGCGTGTGACTGCTGCCTGGCCCCGCTGCTCGTTCTGAGTGGGGCTGATACCAGCACAGCTGCTCAAAGCCAGAAAGATGACCCAGGATCTACATTTATCTGTGGTCGGGAATAATTTTATAGCCCATCTGATATACATGTCTTTTACAGAAGAGGGCAGCAAAAACCATATACTCTACTGCATCTGTGAAGATGAGAAACCTAGTTAATTGTAGAGCTGCAAAGACTAGGTTTTCTAATTGATCTGCTCAGAGAAACAGGGCAACACGACTGTTGTACTTGAGACACTATAAAAACCTAGTATAAGAAGTATAAAACCATAAGTTTCAGTTGCATGGAAAAAACAACAAAAAAAAAAAATGTCAAAGGCTGTTTTACACCAGTTCTTTGGGATCTTGATTCAAATGCAGCCCCCTAGTATTCCTGCAGCACAAAGCCAGTGATAGAATCGGAAGAGACCCCAGTTCTGTGTGATGGAGGTGAAAGGATCTCTAAACCACAGAGCAAACCAATAGCTGATCTGCGAAAAATCTTTTAGTCCTTAATTCATTTCAATCTCATTCAGTATCTGTAGCTTCACAGAATTATTCTGCAGGGGTGTGGAATGCTTGTGGGGGTCCAGTTGGAAAAAAAAAAATAAAATACTTGGACTTGCCTGTACTGTCACTGCTATTCTTTCTAAAGGCCACTTTTGATTGAGTATGGTTTTGTGTATGTATGTATATGTATGTATATCTTTAAGATATTCTGGCACTTGTGGCAGTCCTTTCTTCTCCTGTTACGCTGTGTTTCCACTGGGTCTTGCTCCTGTGTGGGGCTGGAGATTTAAGGTTTGACATCAGGACTGACGGTTTGATGTGCTCGGTCCGATTTAACTGGCAAACTGGAGCTCAGAGGTGCGCCCTGGCTCTCCTGCTTTCTCCCACAGACATGCATGACTTGTCTATAGGACAAGCACAGAGGGGAACCAGCTGGAGAGGTTTTGAAGATACAGTTTCTATATTAAATGCAGGATCCTCAAAGGTGAAAATGCAAAAAAGATTTTTTTTTTGGTATGTTTACATAGCCCGACATGTTATGTACAAAGTATCGCCTTGTAATGTCTCCAGACATAAATGATTCCGACTTTCTCACCTCACAGAGTCATGCATCTTGCTTTGAGGCATTAAAATACCTTAGAGAATTCAGTACAAATAGCAAAATTAAAAGGCAGATAAATTCTTGCTGAACAGTTTATCAATAATGTGGATTCAGCCTCAAAGACTCTTTTACTCCATGCTGGTCTTTATGGTGTTTCAGATGTTGTCAGAAATCACCTTCTGTTAGTGTGAAGTCTTTTAGGCTTACTTTATTTTATTTATCTTGATAGGAAAAAAAAGTAAACTAAAATATTTCTAGATGGTTTAGGTTTTTTCTGTCATAAACTAATCACCAGTGACTGCATTGTGCAACATTTCTGCCACTTATTCAAGATAGAGTGCTTTACTTTCTAAACAGTGGAGCTGCCCATTAACATTAACTTAATCTTTGTTCGCAATAGAATGAGAAGTTGGAAAGAAAGGTCGACTTAATTGGTGGGGAGACTTGGAAATGACAAATTTAACTTTGTTATTTAGCCTGCAATATTATTACATTGGCTATAGTAGATAAGATTAAGGAACTTACAGCAGCTGGTGCAGAAGATGCAGTTTAAGTCCTATAGCACTAAGAACCACTAAAACCTTCACCAGTATTTAAACAGTAATATTTTGTTAGCCTAATCTGGCTAGTGATGTTTTCCTGCATAAGATTTGGGACTTTCTGTTCATCTCATGAGTACAAAATATTTTTATGACCCTAAACCATGGGAAATTGTTGTTCTAATGAGTCTAACAGATTTGGAAAAGGTTATAATGTGTTGCATCACGTATGAGGTCTTCTAGTGATGAGGGAATGAACATTTAAAAATACTTTCATTTGTCATCTAGTTTACAAAAAAAGCCCACAGAAATTACATCGTGACTATAAATCTTGCACAGAAGGAATGGGCTAATGGTAAATATTACATAATCGGAGGTGTGGGATTTTGAGACATTACCACTAGCATTTGGTCATGAAAGAGTACTTGTTTCACCTTGAGTGGGCAGAAAATTAGGCATTTTCAGTAAAGTGTGTGCTTCAAAAGACCCAGAAAAATTGAGCTCAAATGAAAGATTCAAGAGTAGGAGGCACTTTCGTTTTTGTTAGATTTCTGGTGAAAACACTGCATTCAGGCACAGAACAGAGTGACAAATAGGTAGGCTCCATATTAAAACAACAAAGGTCGTTCTTGGGCTGGAAGATCTGTTCTGTAAAAGAACAAAATTAAGAACAAAAAAGAACAAGACACTGTTTTGTTTAAATAATCAGAGTAACAGAGATAACATTCAAATATACGCCAAGGGGATGAAATAATTTGTTAAAAAAGAAAAGTCTAGTAACAAATTAGGTGGGAAAAACAAAGGGATTGAGTCAGAGATTGTGAAAGCCTCTGAAGGTGCCACATATAAAGCTATTCTAAAAAAAACCAACAACCTTTCTAGCAAGGTGGATATGCAGCACAAAAAGGGAAACCGAGTAATTGTTACTTAATAAGCTTGCATTCTTTATTTCTAGATCACTATGCTTTCTTTTTTGATATGCTTTTAGAGCTGAATCTCTTCACACATTCTGCACTGTCTGATCGGGAAAATCCTCCACTGGGAAGTGTGTACTCTGCTTTTTCGTGAGTTTAGCC